>NC_077227.1:213669417-213976292 GCF_027887165.1 Monodelphis domestica
TCAAGGAGTAAATGTATATCCTAAAGGATGAAACTGAATGTAAATAACTAGGTATATAGAAGTTATACAGTCATCCCTTTCTATATCAAAGTTCACTTATCAAGGCTTCACTGTATCTAGGGTTTTAAATATATATATATATAAAAGTCTGTATGATGGAGTTACACTTATTGCAGCATACTATTGGCTGATGGAATGAAAGGCAACCAACCACAGCACTTTGTTCTGTATTCTGGTTCAGTGACTGTAGGTTAATAATAGTGTGGAAAAGGTTTATAATAGAGTGGAAAGGGTTTATAAAGTCTTAAAATATATATATGTAATAAAATAAATATAACACCACTATTTCAAGGATTTTTACCTATCATGGGGGTCTCTGGAACATAACTCTTGGGATAGGTGAGGGATCACTGTATAGAGAATAAATGAAGGTAACTCTAACACAAATACATATATAGATATAGATATACCTATTGAAATCCTACAAGGCCCAGCTTCATCTGTGAAGCACTTTTTTTGATCCCCCAATTGGAAGTAATCTCTCCTTTAAGGAACTCTCATAGCATCTTTTACCACTTCTGTGTATTCTGATCTATGTTATATCTATCTGTGTTCCCACTTTATCTTCCCTTCTCAGTTTTAGTCTCCCTGAACTACAAAGATTTATTTAATTCTATAGTAAGTACCTAGCATAATGTCTTTGTAAACACTTGACTGTTTGTTAAGTTGATTTGAAAGCCAGGTTTCTCCCCATAATTAAAGAACCAACTCAATTCAGATCTCCTTTGGGAAGCCTTCCTTAATAATTGTCCATATTAATCTTTGATTTATTTATTTCTATTATACTTTATTGGATATAACCACACAATTAAGCTGTCATAATCTCTCGTTCTATACTATTATGTTCTCTAATTGCTCATGTATGCCTTAACAGTGCTATGAAATTATTTGGCTCAAAAGGAAAAATGTCTGCTCTTCCCTTAAGGAGTCCCTGGGCTTGAGAAAAGTCACCACTTTTCTTAGCTTCTGGGAGGGTGAAATATGAGACTATTTAACTTTCTTCTGAAGAGAGAACAATGGGAAAAGTTGCCTGAGACTCCTCCCTTCTAGGGAAGTTTCCTACTAGTTCTGCCTATCTGGGCTTCTCTTCCTGGTTTAATTTTGGTTCATTTGTGCCAAGTGGAATTCTTTGATGGTCTGAATACATAGGGTTCTCTGCTTTGGGGAAACCTATTTACTTTATAGTTTATAGATAAAAACTTCTTTCGTTTATTCGCTTTTCTTGGTATCCTCAGTACTTAGCATAGTGCCTATTATATCATAAAGGCTTAATAGGTATTTTTTGATTGATTTAGCCCCAAGGTGACTGAAATCCCTGCCATCAAAGGTTTCTCTTTTCTTTCTCTGGGTAGCAGAATATAGTCTTCCTTTTGACTGTCTTTGAGCAAATTAAATACAGGGCAGTAATGTACAGTCTTAGCTTAATTTCAACTTTTAGAGAATAGGTAGAAAGATATGCAAAATAGACTTTAAAGAAGCAGAAATAAGCTTTGGTATGGACACCTCCTCCTTAAAAGGAGAGACAGAAGAATTTCACCTTTGTTGCTTTGGGCTAACAGGACAGTAACATTTTTTCCTCTTCTCATCCTCCTTTTTCCAATATCTCAGCCAGTTTGCTTAGAGAATGGCAATGGTAGTAACTGCAATAACAACTTAAGTGTTTTAGCTCTCTTATCTTCTTTCCTTTTAACCTTCCTGAATGAATGAATTTGGTACATGGCTCACAATTTTTATCCTCCTCAACTCCTTTCCTCATACTAGGGAACTTCAACACACATATTAACTTTATCATATAACATATCACTTAAACACCCTAAATATTCAGTTCCTCAAATTACTTACTTCCCAAGAGCTACATCCCATTCTCAGCCTTATATAAAGATACCTTTGATCTTTCCATCAAGGACAAATGTACTCTCTTCAAGAATTCTGAAATCCCCTAATCATAATCTATTGGCTTTTTACTTCTCCTTCTTTCCCTTAAAAAACCCTATTTCTTGTCTTCACTGTGCTCTTTAATCCCCTGACCCTTTAATTCTCTCTCAGGTCATCTCCCCTGCTGTAGCCACCCTTTTCTCTTATTCCCATCTGGACCTCTTGATAAACTAACGCAACTCTGCACTGTCCTCTGTTTAATCCCTATCCCCTTTATATTTCCAGTTATACCTAGCCAGGCCCCAGTCTTGAATCACTTCCACAATCTGTTCCCTCCATTCTTACACATATGCTGCTGAACATACATAGAGAAAATCATGCAACTATTCTGAACCCACTACAAATTTTTCTTTAAAAACCTCAACTTGGGCCTCTCTGCTGCTGCCTACCTACCTACCACACCTCCCTTATCAACTCACTATTGTTTTATATGTTGTTGTTGGCTCTTTTTTAGCTAAACTCCTGGAAAAGACCATCTATAGTGGTTGCTTCTACTCTGTCTCCTCCCACTGTCTTCCTAACCCCCTTGTGATCTGGCTTCCAATTTTATCATTCCACCAAAACTGTTCTTCCCAAAGTTATTAATGATCTTTTAGTTGCCAAATACAGTGACCTTTTCTCAGTCCTCATTCTTCTTGACTTTTTTTGCATCCTTGATGCTGCTAATGACTTTCTACTCCTTGATACTCTCTCCTCTCTGGGTTTTCAGGACACACCTCTCTCCTGACCACTCTCCTTTGCCAGATTCTCCTCCATATCATACCCTCTGACCATAGGTATCTCTCAGGACTCTTCTTTTCTACTTCTATACTACTTCATTTGGTGATTTCATCAGCTCCCATGGATTTAATTACCATATTTATTCTGAGGTTTTTTAAATCTACCTTTCCTGACCCTGCCTCTCTACTAACTCCAGTCATCCAGTCTCTCTGCCTACTCTAACATCTCTAACTGGATATCCAGTAGGCATTTTAAACTTCACATATCTAAAACAGAACTAATTATCTTTTCCCCCCCTAAACCTCCTCCACCCCTCCTACTTTCCCTATTATTATTGAGTGCAACACTCTCCTTCAGTTCCTCAGGCTCACAATCTTGGAGTCATCCTACATTCCTCGCTCTCTCTTATCCCCCATATCTAAAGAGACTAGATACTATATTTTTAAAATATCAACTATAAGCTGAAAAATTTAATTCTATACTAGAGACATTATTATTAAAGATAGCTTTAAAAGTTCATGTCATTGATCTTAACAATTAAAATACTTAAGCAAGTATATCTCAATGGCATTAAATTATATTTAAGTCACAGTATGTATTGACATATCCTAGTCATGAAATCATAGACTTAGAGCTGAAAGGAACTGTGTGTTGATGTGGCTTTTTAGACATACTATAAACATGTAAAATTTAAGTAGGAATTTTTTTTTTCAGGAAGCATTTCAGTTCTCCCTACTATTCTATACCTCATAATTGGGGTTCTTCGAGAAACTGCTGTGAGATTACCTGGAGGCCAACTCTCTTCTACTGTTGCAGCTGCTCTACAAGCCTTGAAAGGAATATTGTCTTCTCCCTTGGCTCGGGCAGAAAAGAGTCACTCTGCCTGGACTGACCTTCTTCGAAGTGCTTTAACAACAGTCCTAGACTGCTGGGAGCCAGGTAATTAAGACTTTTTGATAAACAGAACTTTCCCAGTTTTCTTTTTAGGATAATCTGTTGCCTGATTCACTGAGACTTAAATTTAAATAAAGTTGCAGCAAAATCCAAAATCCTTTCATTTTATAGAACTGTCTCTCTTCATTGGATATGTGTTCCAAGAGTAAGCACATGTAGGTAGAGAGCTAAGCACATAAGTGTTCACATTTTAGTGTGATCTTTAACCTTTATAGGAACTAAATGTCATGCATTCTGGTGTTGAGGAGCAGCTGAGGCAGTATGTTTAATAAAAATAGAAGCAGTACTCAGCATGACTGATTAATCACCACCCATCAGTTTTCAGTTTATTTTTTTCTTTGGTGATTTTCATTTGCAGCTGCTTAATAACTAAATAAATAGTTAATAAATATATTAATTATAATAAATATATTAATTGACAATATAGTGATTAATAAAATATATTGATATATTGATGATAGATATATTAATATAATAAATATAAATAAATATTCAGTGCTCTTAAGTATAAGTATATATATATGTATATATATATACATATATTTAAGCATATACTGCCTCTCTACTGCATTATCCTTATAAAATTCAAAGTCCTCCCATCCCATTATTATCTAATGCAACATTTTCTTAAAGCTACTTCTCTCCCATTGAAGTCAAATTGTATTATTATTCCATTCTTTTCTTCCATCTACCTAAGTATCCTATTCTGTGAAGTTAATGGAATGGCATTAAGTATAGCTTCCTAACCTAAGATAACTTTTGCTTCGCTTTAAAAATGAAAGTTTCTGATGAATATAACTTATTGATTTAATTGACTTAATGTTTGAGTTTGCTGTTCTGGTTATTCATTTTAAACTGGTTACTTTTTTCTTCCTTGATCACTAGTTTTATTTGATACTCTAAAGACTATGCTACTTTAATCTATCCCAGTTATATGGTTTTTATTTTCCTGTGAACAGTTAAAATGCTTAAAGTTCTGCTTTAAAGAAGTCATTTTCCTAACCATTCAAGAGTGTTTTAAAATCTTAACTCCAGTGTTAAAATGCAGTTCTTTTATTTAAATAAAAAGGTTAATACAATTTAAAAGAGGATAACTCTCTGATTAATCAGTGACTCCACAACCATATTTTTAAACTCATTTTGAATAGTACCCACATTCATATCATTTTTAATGCAAATTTCATAATGGGAAAAGAATGTATGAGAAAGCATAAAAGCACATGAGTAATACCTTCAGCAGCAGCATTAAAAAACCATTCATTAACTATACTCAGACTAAATGGCACTAAGCTGAGTGCTAGGTTTTATAAAATGTAGGTCAGAGAAGGTCCCTGCCCAAAAAAAACTTATAATTTTTAAAAAATCATTTTTACTGAAAGTCAGTAGGTGGGTAATAAAGGAACTAGAACAATTTAAAGAAGACTGACTGACAGTAAGTTTTTGGTTTTCATAGATTGATGGAAATGAAAACCACAAAGTGGATTTTACTCCTACTTTGACATCAGTTTCTCCAAAAACAGTAAAACAGGCAACTTCTTTGATTAGAATCAACCTGTTATCTATAAATTCACCCAAGAAATGACTGCTCCTAACTCTGTATTTACCCAAGTCATGTGTCTTTGTTCCTGATGAAACCTTTATTAGCATAATTATATCTAATTCTTATTTTAATATGGGATCTATTGCTCTTTTGTGTAGTATATCCTGTATTTTATTCAGATTCCCATCAATCCTATGGCAAGGGGCATAGCCAAATTAATATGTACTTAAGATTTTTTTTAATGTTTTGGCTTTTCCTCTTAGGCTTAATTGTATTTTCATTAGACATTTTTTATCATATCAGAGTATGGATAATAGAAATATTATCTTTCTCCAATATCTGGCAACTATAGATGACAAGTTGCTTTTATAACCCCACTTAAGCAATATTTACAGACTCAAAAATAGTAAGTTTCCATTTTTCTAATTTGTTGCTTATGATAGGCAAATGCTTTGTCAGTTCTACAAATTATTCTAAAAATATGGGCCAGAAACCTGTTCATTTGTCTTTAAGAAAATTAGTCTCTCTAAATGATCACTCTATTACAGATATTAATACTATGGAAATAGGTCTTGATCAGTGATACATGTAAAATCCAGTTGAATTTCTCATTGACTATGGAAAGGGGGAGAGAGGAGAGGAGGGAAAGAATATGAATCATGTAACCTTGAAAAAAATCTTCTAAAATAAATACATAAATTTTTTAGGAAAAGGAAAAAGAAAATCAGTATCTCACAACATATGCTTAAAACTTTAAAATGTCATACTGAACTAACTTACATATTATAAAAAGGCTCTACTTTTGTTGCCATTGCCACTGCTGACCCAATAAAGGCCATAAAGGAACTTTGCACCCATTTCAAAAGAAGATGGGAGTAGGGAAGGGCACAAGTTGCTTTAGAAAAAAGATGATAAGAGAAAGAAAGTTCAGATAGAGCATTATCGCCATAAGAATGAAAGAATACAGACTAGTTGCCTAAGGTATAGTGATAGAATTAAGAGTTATAAGGTACTTTAAAAATCTTCCAGGTCAACCATTTTCCAAAGCATAAATCCTCTCAACAGGGTCTCTAACAAATGATCATTCAGACTCTTTTTTGAAGATTTCCAAGAATGAGAACTCACTAGTCCCAGAAGCAAACCATTCTATATATAGGTAACATTCTCAATCTCTCTGTCTCTGTCTCTGTCTTTGTCTCTGTCTCTCTCTGTCTCTCTCTCTGACAATTCTTAATTCATGTGAAAGGGGTTTTTTGGTGTTCATTTCAGTTTTTTTTATCTCCATGAACTGGTCCTAGTCCTACCCGTTGAGGAGAATTAGAATGAGGTCATTCTTCCAATATGACAGTCCTTCAAATATGGAAGACAGCCATCATGGTCTCCCTAAAGTATACTCTTGTCTGCATTCTTTCAGTACTCTAAATCCTGCTTTCTTTTCTTTGGGCATGTTCCCACTGGTCAGTTTCCCTATATATATGTGTAGCATATAAAATAAAATACAATACTGCAGATATGATTTGGCAGAACATAGTAAGATGATAACAACTTTTTTCTTTTTTTAATTTTAAACATTGTTTTTTTATTTGGTCAATTTCAAACATTATTCCTTGGTTACAAACATCATTTTCTATTCCTCCCTCCCCTCCCCCTCTCCCTCCATAGCCAACGCACAATTCCCCTGGGTATTATATGTGTCCTTGATCAGAACCCATTTCCATGTTGTTGGTATTTGCACTAGGATGTTAATTTAGAGATATCAACTTTTTTCAATCACCAAAAATCTGCCTTCTCTTCACCATCTCTACCCATCGCCAACTGAGAAATGAAAAAAAAAAACTGTTATAAATATATATAATTGGGCAAAAAAATTTCCATATTTGCCCATGTCCAGAAAAGATATACCTCATTCTTCACTCCTACCAGAAGATGGATTGCATTTTTCATCATTCCTTTGAAATTCTGGTTGGTCATTATGCAAATCAGAGTTCCTAATTACTTCAAAGTTGTATGGTTTTACTATATTGTTATTGTATAAATTTTTCTCTTGGTTCTATTCACTCAGTATCAGTTCATATAGATCTTCCTAGCCATTATTTCTTACGGCAGAATCATATTCCACTTTTATATATCATAATTTGTTTAGCCATCCCCAATTAATGGGTACCCCCTTCAGTTTCCAATTCTTTACCTACACAAAAGGAGCTATAAATATTTTGTATATCCTTATTTAGAGTTTGTTTAACTTAGGACTAAGATCCCTCCCTTAGTCTACTCTCCCTCAAATTCATTCTTTCCCTCTTCTCTCTGTCTGTTGTATGAAATGTATTTCTTTATACTCATCTGTATATGTCCATATGTGTTTGTATATTCTTCCCTCTTTTGACCAGTTCAAATGAGAATCAGGTGTAAGTATCAGCCACTTCCCTCAACCTTTTCCTCTTTGTATAATTGTACATCCTTATTATATAAAATGATTTTCCTCTCCCTTTTCTCCCTTTTTTATTCTTCTGTTAAGATAATCAAGACATAATCAACCATCTCTAAGGCTGATAGCAATAATAGCTAACATATGGGACATACCTTGTGTCAGCCACTGTGCTAAACACTTTACAAATATTATCTCATTTTATTCTCACAACAACAGTGAAAGGTACGTACAGTTGTTATTCAATCATTCAGTCATATCCTACTCTTTGAGACCCCATTGCATACTAATACTGTCCATGGGGTTTTCTTGACAAAGATACTGGATGAGTTTGCCATTTTCTTCTCCAGTGCATTAAGACAAACAGAGGTTAAGTGACTTGTCAGGGTCATAAAGCTAATAAGTGTCCAAAGCTGGGTTTGATTTCTTATCTTCCTAACTCCAGGACCAGCAGTCTCTATCCACTGAGCCACTTAGTTGCTATTATTATCCCTTTTTCAGACTAGGAAACCAGGGCAGAGTTAACCTCTGTGACATACTCAGAGTTAAACAGCTAGTAAGTGAGGCTAGATTTGAACTCAGGGCATACTGATTCCAGGCCTGGCCCTCTATCCCTTGTGCCACTTAGATGCCCTTAATTTTTTCTAATTAGATTCCTTTTATATCCCTGTTGATGATGGGGTTCCAACAGTTCTATTAGTCCCTTATGATACTATGTTCATGAATGCCTTTTTATGTTTCTCTTGATTCTATTTATACTTTAAAGATTTTCTGCTGTTTGGGTTTTTTGGCAGGAATGCTCAGAATACCCCCATTTCACTAATTGTCCATTTTTCCCCCATACCACAGTATACTTATTTTTGCAAGGTAACTTGTTCTTATCTCTAAGACTAGATATTTTGCCTTCTAAACTATTGTATTCCAAGCTATTTACTCTTTTATTGCAGTGGTGACTGCTGAATTATATGTACTTCCAATTGTGATTCCTTAGTTCTTTCTTTCTGGCTACTTATGGTGCTTTTTCTTTGACCCAGAAGCTCTGGATTTTGACCGTATAATGTTGCTAGGAGTTTTTATTTTGGATTTTCTTCCATGATATGCCTCCTGGCTTTTCTTCTATTTTTATTTTGCCCTCTTCTAAGAGATCTGGACAGTTTTCATTTGTGATTTCTTCAAATCTGCTTTGGTCTTAAGGTAATTTTTAGTGATATTTTCTGTTTCTTATTTCATCATAGTTATCCCAGGTATCCTTGTCTCCTCTTCCTCCCAGATAGCCATCCCATAATGGGAAAACAAATAGAACTGCATACCAGAGGGGATGGGGGGCACTCAGTACAAATTAATGATACATTGAATAAGTCTGAAAGTATGTGTGATAGGTAATACCTACCTCCAAGAAAGGGTAGATTGGAACTGTCTTCCTCATATCTCTTCATTTGAAACTAAGGTCTTTATAATTTTATTACATTTACTTTTATTTTTTGGCGTATGATTCTTTGCATTTACATTGATGTAGTTACTGTATCTATTATAGTTTTCTTGGGTCTACTTCACTCTGCATCAGCTTATATAGATCTTTCCATATTTTTCTGTATTCATCACTCACATCATTTCTTATAGCACAGTAACATTCCATTCCATTACTGTACCACAGTTGTCTAGATATTCCAAAATCAATGAGCACCTACTTTGATCACTCTAGTGAAAATATTAATAATATGGAAATAGATCTTGATCAAATGACACATGTAAAACCCGGTGGGAATTGCTCATTGGCTACAGGAGGGAGGGGGAGGAGAAGAGCAAAAGAATATGAATCATTAATCTAGACAATATAAAACATTTAGGAATCTATCTGCCAAAACAAACACAGGAACTATATGAACACAACTACAAAACACTTTTCACACAATTAAAACTAGATCTAAACAACTGGAAAAACATTAACTGCTCCTGGGTAGGATAAACTAACATAATAAAAATCACAATCCTACCCAAATTAATCTACTTATTCAGTGCCATACCTATCAAACTACCAAAAAACCTTTTTTATAGTATTAGAAAAAATTATAACAAGGTTAATATGGAAGGAAGAACAAAAGATCAAGAATATCAAGGGAAATAATGGGGAAAAAATGTGAAGGATGGTGACCTTGCAGTACCAGATCTCAAACTGTATTATAAAGCTGTGATCATCAAAATAATGTGTTACTGGCTAAGAGACAGAAGGGTGGATCAGTGGAATAGACCAGGGGTAAATGACCTCACTAAGCTAGTGTCTGATAAACCCAAAGACCCCAGGTTTAGAGACAAGAATTCACTATTTGACAAAAACTGCTGGGAAAATTGGAAAACAGTATGGGGAAAAGTCGGTTTAGATCAACATTTTAAACCCTATACCAAGATAAATTCAAAATGGATAAATGACTTAAACATAAAGAATGAAATCAAATAAATTAAGTGAACATAGATTAGTATACCTGCCAAATCTATGGGAAAGGAAGGAATTTAAGACCAAGCAAGAGAAAGAAAACATTGCAAAATATAAGATGAATGATTTTGATTATATCAAATTAAAAAGGTTTTATACAAACAAAACCAATGCAACCAAAATTAGAAGGAAAGCAATAAACTGGGAGAACATTTTTATAACAAAACTCTCTGACAAAGGTTTAATTTCCCAAATATATAAGGTATTAAGTTAAATCTACAAAAAAATCAAGCAATTTCCCAATCAACAAATAATCAAGGGATGTGAATAGGCAGTTTTCAGAGGATGAAATAAAAACTATCAATAAGCACATGAAAAAGTGTGCTAAATCCCTCTTGATTAGAGAAATGCAAATTAAAACAATTCTGAGGTACCATCTCACAACTAACAGATTGACCAATATGACAGCATAGGAAAGCAATAAATGTTGGAGGGCATGTGGCAAAATTGGGACACTAATACACTGTTGGTGGAATTGTGAATTGGTCCAACCATTCTGAAGGGCGATTTGGAACTATGCCCAAAGAACTTTAAAAGAATGCCTGTTCTTTGATCCAGCCATACCATCACTGGGTTTGTATTATTAGAATAGAATAGAGGGAATGAGGATTTGAAATGGGTTTGAGTAAGCAAGGACTTTAGAAAAGCAGCTTGCTGGATGTCTGGAACCATATGGGCTCCCATTCTGGAATGGGAAGAGGGCATATAAAGAGATGCTTAGATTCCATGGGGGTCCTTTGATCTTGGGACACTGAACAGAGCAGAAGCTTACTTCCTGTGGCTATTTTGGATCAGGTTACAGGAGGTTGCTGAAGTCTCTGACAGATTTGGAGGTTCCTGTTATCCAGAGATTTTCTCTGATTCTGAAACTGGTGACATCAACTCTCATTTGGATCATCTGTGTGTGTGAGCTGCTCAGGCCATTGGCCTTTAAGCTATATTATCTGACAACCGAACTATATTCCTGTTTACAGTGGACCATATAGGCAGATTAGGTAGTCAGGAATAATTTAGGCAGATAGAGCAGAGAGTGTAGCCCAACTTTGTCGGGACCGAAGCAAACTTTGGAGGTCAGATTTGGGGAAATAGCTAAGAGTTTGATAGAGCTAGGTACTCTGTCTCCCTGGTCCACTTACCCATTCCTGTATTTGATGAAATAAACCGCGTTCATGTTTATATCATCCTGAGAGAGCAGTCAGATCGTGTTGTCAGCATCCTACAGCACTGAGGTCTACAGCTGGGCTTCAGCCTGTTTTCAGTTACCATTGAGTCCAACACTGGTTAAAATACAATCTAGAGACTTTTATCAGATCCTCTACACACTTTTTTCCAGTTGGCAAGCCATTTCAGAACCCCAAAGAGATCATAAGAAAAAAAAACCCTTGTACAAAAATATTCATAGCTGTGCTTTTTGTGTTGGCAAAAAAATTGGAAAATGAGGGGATGCCCTTCCATTGGGGAATGGCTGAACAAATTGTGGTGTATGTTGGTGATGGAATACTATTGTGCTAAAAGGAATAATGAACTGGAGAAATTCCATGTAAACTGGAACGACCTCCAGGAATTGATGCAGAGTGAGAGGAGCAGAACCAGGAGAGCATTATACACAGAGACTGATACACTGTGGTACAATCGAATGTAATGGACTTCTCTACTAGCAATAATGCAATGATCCAGGACAATCCAGAGGAACTTGTGAGAAAAAATGCTATCCATACCCAGAGAAAGATCTGTGGGAACAGAAATGCATTAGAAAAATATAATTGACCACGTAGTGTGATAGGGATGTGATTAGGGTTTTGATGTTAAAGGATCACTCTACTGCAAATATTAATATGGAAATAGGTTTTGAACAATGATACATGTATAATCCAGTGGAACTTCTTGGCAGCTTTGGAAGGGGGAGGAGGAATAAGGTGGGAGAGATCATGAATCTTGTAACCATGGGAAAATATACTAAATAAAATTTTTAAAAAATAAACTTAAAAAAGAAAACAAGAATTGGCTTTTAAGTCTCGGTTCTACCACTGCCCACCCCATAACCATAGACAAGATACCAATGTTCTCTGGACTTTGGTTTCCTGATCTGTAAAAGACAAAGGTTTTAGAAAAGGCCCCTTCTGGCCCTCAGTCTTGAATTCTGTGTTCAGGGCCTGTCTCTAATGGATTATTTCTCTTTAGTAGATGGAGCACATCAAGAACTAGATGAAATCAGCCTACTTACTGCCATAACAGTATTTATCTTGTCTACAAGTCCAGAAGTGACCACCATCCAGTGCCTACAAGAGCGCTGTATAGAGAAATTTAAAGCTACACTTGAGTTAAAAGACCCAGTAGTAAGTGTACTAAGTAGATTAATCAAAGCTCTTTTTTTTTTTAAACCCTTACCTTCCATCTTGGAGTCAATACTGTGTATTGGCTTCAAGGCAGAAGAGTGGTAAGGGCTAGGCAGTGGGGGTCAAGTGACTTGCCCAGGGTCACACAGCTCGGAAGTGTCTGAGTTCTGATTTGAACCTAGGACCTCCCGTCTCTAGACCTGACTCTCAATCCGCTGTGCTACCCAGCTGCCCCCATCAAAGCTCTTTTTAAACTACCCACAGCTCTCTTTTCCAGCCTGCTGCCTTCCTGTTCTCTTCCTCCAAGGGACCAGATTTATCATTGATCCATCCATGTATTCCCTCCAACAATGAGATTATACCCTACCTGCATCTGCCAATACTATCCAGCTCTGATTTGTATCCTCCCTCAAGGGTTCTTTTTGACCTCCATGCCCCCTTTCCCATGACAATTCCCCAATTACTCAGACTTTCCAATCTAGTAAAATCTGCCTTAGCTTGTTCACCCCACTTCAAGCACTCACAGCCATCTTCATACCACAATACAGCTCATGCTTTCAAAAGATGCCATGTGATACAGTAGAAAGACCACTGACTCTGGAATTAGAAAATGAGTTCAAATGCCACCTCTAATGTTACCATCTATATGACCATAGACAAATCACTTTAGCTATCTTGGGCCCTACATTCCTCATTTGTAAAATTAAGGGATTGACCCCTTGGATTGCAGTCAGCTCTAGCACTATATGATCATGTGACTCTGGGGCTTTAACATTTACTTTCTCTCTTAGTAACAACTATGAGACAGAAGGGTAAGGGCTAAGCAAACAGGCTCAAGTGACTTGCCCAGGGTCACACAGCGAGGCAGTGTCTGAGACCAGATTTCAACCTAGATCCTCCTGACTCCATGCCTGGTACCACCTAGATGCCCTTTTGATTACTTTTTGAATCACAAGACCAGGTAGTTTCAATTAATAATTGAAAAGGGTTTATGCCCCAACTTTTGAATAGTGTATTGCTAAAACATTATCTAGTATTGCTGTTTACCAATCTTTTCAATATGGACACTAAACAACTTAAATAAATTGTTTCCAGATATTTACATATGGTATTTTGTGAATTTTTACATTAAGACTTCACAGATAATGCAAGGAATAATTAAGTATATTCCTCACACAGAAGTCACTCTCTTAACAGTTAGTAAACATAAGTTCCTTCTGCTTACATAGAACTAATAAATTCTGTTTCTAAAAGTATAGGAACCAATTCTGATTCTTAAAAGGAAATGTAAATTGCACATCCCACCCTTAGAGATATTCAGATATGACCAACGTCATCTGAATAATGAATAATTTCTATGTATTTATTTTTTACCTCATGCCCTCCTTATACAATGAAATAGATAGCTTTATAGTACCTTTCCATGTCCTTTGCTACAGCCTTAAGCACAGACTTTAATCATAAGGGGAGCTATGTTATATAAAGGTATTTAACTTGTGTAGTCTGACCACAATTTCTTAATCTTCCTCAAACCATAACTTGGCCTCAAAAATAGTCACATTCCTCCATTCCTTCCTATATTGCCCAAATAATTCTAAAATCACCTTAATTGAGAATGGAAGAATTTGTCTTTCACTTTATATAAGACAGTTTAAATGTATGATACAGATTGAACTTCAAATATGATAATGAAATTGAGAAAAGATTCCAAAGTAAATAACACTGCCTAGGTTCCTACCCATCACATTTTCATGGTGACTTTGTCTTAACTACTAAAGTCTCAGAGGTCTCTTCTGTTGTTTGTAATTCCTATTTTCCTTTCAATCTGTAATTGTCCATATGTTTTGCCCATTTAGGTACAAATCAAATGCTATCAGCTGCTGCTTTCCGTTTTTCAGTATCCCAACCCAGCAGTATCTTACCCTTATATTCATTCATTAGCATCATCCATTGTGAGGAAACTTCAGGAGACAGATAAAATAAAACCTGAAGATGCTGCTGAGCTTCAGGCAATTCAAGAAGGCATCAAGGTTTTAGAAGCCCTAGTGGCTATTGCTGAAGAACAGCACCGTAAGTACACCCACCATCTCCTCCTCTCTGCACTGCAGCTTAGCTATTGTGAAAAGATTGTTGTAATAAACAATTTGAAATTTTAATTTTGACCTACTGTGAAAAAGAACAGAAATCAGAAAGTTACTTATATTATATTGTATTGTGTCACATACTTGTGGCATTATATTCAAGGCAAGAAACATTGCATATCTGCTGTGTTCATAGGAGAGAGGTCCAGATTGGAGAATCAGTGGCATAAGAAAAGCTATTTGGAGGTGTAAGAGTACATGTGATGTATAAGGGGGAGAATGTAGAGGGGAAAAGAACAGGACAAAGGGCAGAACCATGGCAGGAACCAACATTTTAGAGGTCAGGATGATATAAAGAAGAGCCAGAAGTTGTATTTGTGAAGGAAGGAAGAAAACCAGTATGGCACAGTGGGAAAGATGTTGTATTTTAATAGAACAATCATAAGATAACAGCTAACATATAGAACCTTCTTGTTTTTAAAGCATTTTATGTATATTCTACCCAAAATATACAGTCCCAGCTCAGTGACTACAGGCAATCCACTTAGCCTTGGGATCTCAGTTTCTTCATCTGTAAAGTGGTGATGGTGGGGTTAAATATTAGATAGCAACTAAAATGCCATCTTCCAGCTCTATTTCTAAGAACCTGAGAACCATAAGAAGGCAGTGGAAACGATCAAGAAATATGAGTTCATCAGATTTTACAGAGGCCAAAGAAAATAAGGACCAAGAAAAGCATTCACTTTTATATTAAAGAAATAACTGGTAACTTTTGAGAGAGACACCCTTCTGAGTAGAGTGTGGATTAAGAAGCAATATTGCTGAGTATGGAGGAGTGAGCAGGTGGTGAGAAGTTAGAAGTACCAATGATAAATTTCTTTCTGGAAATTTGGAAGTGAAAGGAAAGGAGAATTGGGTAGCTAGAGACACAAGATCATTAGAGTTAAAGTTAGGAGAGACAGAATGGCATCTATAGAAGTTACAGAGATTAGCTGAGAACAAAGAGAAGGAGACTATGATCTTGGCACAAAAAAAATCATTAAGGAAAGCAAAAGAATACTTTTAGGATTTAGATGGACAGTAGCATCATGAGACTTGTGGGCTTCCCAAAAGGAAAGCGATAGTGATAGTAACAAGTGATAATGAGTCATAGTGACAGAGAAACAAGTGTATGAAATATGATGCCAAATTCAGACTTGCCACCTGTTAGTAGGAAGGAGAAGTTTGTAAGGGAAAGATGAGATCAGGAAAACTGAATGGTTGTTGGAGAAGGACAAGGACTTAGAGAAGTTTGCTTGCCATAGAAATAATTGTATCTTGGGAACAGAAGTTAGAGAGATTTTGTTTTTCTCTCCTTAGGAGCAAAAATGTATCCTCAAAGAAAATTAATCTTATATAGATCATGTTATTAAATAAATACATACTGTTTACTGAACCTAGGGTTCATGTTTTATGTTCAAATTTTATAGGAGCTCAGCTGGTGGCCGGCATTCTTCCCATTCTCATTTCCTTTCTTCTGGATGAAAACACTCTGGGCTCAGCATCTACCACAATGAGAAGCTTACATGACTTTGCTTTGCAGAATCTGATGCAGATTGGTCCCCAGTATTCATCAATTTTTAAAAATCTCATGGCTTCTTTTCCTGCAATGAAGGCCCGCCTTGAGGCAGCTATAAAAAGCAATCAGGAAAGTATCAAGATCAAGACAACCCCTAAACATATCAAGAACTCTGGAAAAAATTCAAGTATTCAATTAAAGACTAATTTTTTTTAAGGTTATTTTTCTTGAATTGCAAGCATCTTAATCATATACTTTAGATGGAGAATTGGTGCCTTTTCATTTCCATTTGAGGACTAGAGTAGAATTTTAGGCACAAATACATTTGGAAGTTGGATCTATTCTAAAACAAAATTGAAGAACATTTTTAGTCTTATGTGACACTGACCTTTTAATTCAAAGTAAACTATTAAAATGGAGAATGAATTTTAATTGATAAAATTGCACAAAAACCCTATCAGAATGATTCCCAAGAACTTCAGGAAGAGATAATGAACTTAAATTAATTCAAGAATCTATGACTTTTTTTTTTTAAGAAAATGAAATGGATTCCTTCTGACAGTCCAAGCACACGTGATATATTTAGTACCATGTTAGATACAGAATTAACTGTAGTGCAGTTAACTACAGTTTATAATGATCACAAATGCTAATTTTAAATTCTCCCCTATCAAGTAAATATATTAAATGTTCTTAGATTCTTCAAAAAAGATAAATTATTGTGAAGTTGCTTAAGCCAATTGATTACGGTAATATTGATAGCTTTAATTAAATTCTAAAAGGCTCTAAAATTATCCAATATATTTTAATACACAATTTCATTATGGTTCTATAGTTGTGTAACTTGAAACTTGGTGTCTTAAAAAATGACATCTTTTTCAAAATATGTTTTTGGTTTAGTTTTATATTCATCATTTCGGATGATGGAAATTTGCTAATCCTGTATGGAGTTAATTCTCCTATTGAAGTATGTCTTAAATGAGTTTTGTCTGTTTACTCTACGCCTAATTATTTGGTTTATTTTAATGTGTTGAATATATTCATATTACTAAGTTTAATATACATGTAAATTCATATCCATCTATTGGGATTGGCAATGGGTTTACAAAACTGTCAGATTTAGTAATGACTTTCACATCTTGAAAGGAGTATAAATGCATTTTTAATAAGGAACATATTTTATTATAGAAAGAAGCATAATAACTGCTCTTAAGTACTTCCTAATTGTTGGTGGTCCTTGCCTTTCCCTTTCCATGACAGTATTATTCTGCATAAACCAAGCACTGTGTCAAAATAAGCACAGTATTTCCTTGCTAAAAACTGAAGTGATAGAGGTACCTTCAGAATTGGGAAAACACACTGGGGCTCAGAATATGTGATGCACTGTATTTTATTATAAGTTTTGTATATATTTACTATCATAAATTGTACAGAATTAAACATTTGATCAAAATTCTAACATCAAAACCAATTTTTCTAATTTACATAAATAAACCTAATTTTCTTCATCATTGTTGTATTTTAAGTTATTTTCCCCACAAGAGAAGATGGTCAGTGACTTTTTTGCCTCAAGAATTATAGTTGTTTAGAGCCACTAGTTGGCTCAGTGGATAGAACCTCAGACCTGCATTCAGGAGGACCTGGGTTCAAATTTGGCCTCAGACACTTCTAGTTGTGTGACCCTGGGTAAGTCACTTAACCCCATTTGCCTAGCCCTTGCCCTTCTGTCTTAGAGTGGTTACTGAGATAGGAATCAAGGGTTTAAAATAAAAAATTTTGTTTTTTGGGAGCAAATAACATCAATATTTGGTGTCCTGCATCAGATGAAAGTGATGACTTAAATCTACATAGTGACTTTGACATAGTTACTTCAGAGGCACCTTTTCTTTTATAGTACTTTTTATAAGGATGAGTAAAATCTTTGTCCTCTAGCAGTTTCTGGGTTCATACTTCCTAATACAGATAAAACCCAAGTTGGGTTGTTTGGTAGTAAACAAATCCATGCATCTTTTATTTTGTAGTCCTACATCTTTAGATTGTCAAACAGTTATTTGCATGCAATATTTAGTACCTTAGTGTTATTTAGATGGAAGGTACTATATATGTATATCTGGATTGGTAAGGGATCATCTCTGAAGTGTAAAGAATTTAATCTTGGAAAGCTTGTCTTGGGTATCTTTTCTATAAATTATTTACATAAAAATTTCAGTGAACTAAGTGAGCATTGATTCATCTTTTGATTTTATTCTTTTAGAATACTTTTGAATACACTTGGCCCTAAAAATGAACTTCATATTTTGCCTAGTACCAAAATAAAGTTAGAATGGTACTTAATAGCTTTTAAGAGAAGATGCTAGCCAAAAAACTAGTGGAAGTTCAACCTACAAATCAGTTGGCACAAATAGTGTTCCTGATAACAGATTTTATATACAGTTGCGTATTCTTCATAGATGGACAATAATTTAATAGCTACCTATATAGATTTGAGATACATTTTATAAGATGGACTTGGTTTCTAATCTTTATCAAAAAAAAATATAAAAATAACTAGATTCCTTTCTGATAAAGTAATATTTAAATCTTAAAATACTTCAAATATTCTGCATGTATTCTAATAAATTTGTGATGTTGATGTTACTTTAATTAGTTTACAAATGTTTTCCAAATTAAATATGCCAGTTAGCAGCTTGGAAAATTTTTTTTAACAGAGATCTCCAAATGACGTGATAGAAACATTAATGTTTTCAGTGCTCATGTCTACAGTTCATATAAGTGACAGAAAATGTGAACTGTTGTTTTGCCTTTCTTTTTATATTGTCCCTAAAAGAAAAGAAATAGCAACTAAACTTACTCAGCTCTCTGGTTTAGTTTTAGGGTGCTATTATTTTAAACATTTCCCCTCCCCAGCCCTCACCATAAAAAAGAAAGACATTCTATTTTATGTGTTCTCCATGATCAGATGTTTGGAGTAGCATCTTTGACAAAGCTACTTTCTATTAAAAGAACATTATTGCATCTAAAGGGATATTTTACTTAGCAAAGTCAAAGGTAAAATTAGTAGTAGTCTCTCGGTAACCGAGAATGACAATTGTCTTTGTGCGCTTTCATCTGTGATGTAGATGAGTGTGCACAAAAACACTTGTGCGTGAAGGAGATTTAAGTGGAAAAGTCAATGCACAGAGACAGTCCCACTGTCTCAGCGTTGGAAGCCTGGGTCCAATGGCACGAAAGGTCGTTACACCTGGAGATTTCCTCAGCTGCATTGGATGGTCATGTTGTCTTTTGTTCTCCAACACGCCCTAAGCACTCCACAGTGTTTTGCTGCATCGCCCTCTCAGCCGTTGAACCTTCTTATTGGTTTCTTCCGTCTGTTCGGCCGAAGCAGTCTTCACATGCTGGGTGAGCAAAGCCCTGGTTCACCAGGGGTCCACGATGACCCCTTGGCTACCCTCACAAGGTTTAGCCGGCCTGTCGAAGCCATTGCCCAGAGTGTGGCCGCTGCCGCATGCTAGCAGCTACTGGGAGCCACAAGTGAGAGCTGGGTGTCAGGTGGGGGTCAGAGGCTGGAGAGCTGCCCTAGGAGGGCATGACAAGCCCTCCATACCAGAGATACTACTCCTCCCTGAGCACCCCATACACCCCAAGGTAAAATTAATTTTGGTTAAATAAGCATATCTTTACCTTTATTTCCCTTAACCCTAAACCTTAAGTATTACCAATAATATTCAAATATTGATGTCCCTCAAAGTGATAAAACTTGACCCTTTTCCTATAATTAAAAAAGCCTCTAAAAAAACCAGTATGGTATGTGTGGTTACAGAAATTCAAATCAGTGTTTTAATAGGATCTGGTAACAATCTCATGTTAAATAATAGATAAACAAATGACTGTATTATGCCTTTTTAGTTTCATGATTGAATTTGCCTTTTTAGTTTCATGATTTAATTCTAACGGCTGGTCTCACTTAGAGCCTGGAAAAGACTGTTCCTAAAGACTGTCTGTTGGACATTCCAAAGACAAGATGGTGGCAGAGTGTCCTCAAATTAGTGATTATCAAAAGAAGAATACAGAGGAATTTACACCTCCCAAAATCATAGGTCTTAAAACTGAAATGAACCTCAGAAACCACCTCGTGCAACCCTTTCTTTCTAAAGCCATGAGGACCATGGCCTTACCATCCTTAAGGGTTAGTTCATATGCTAAATTACGTCCATTAAGCCTTCCCTGAACCCTTGTATAAGATAATTTAATTAATGTTTTTTTAAATTCTATAAATTCCTTAAAGAATGTCTACATAATATTTCGATTCCCCAGGTTTCTCTAATTCAGTTAAGTGATACTTACTAAGTGCTTATGTTCAAAGCACTGTACAAAATACGGTACTTTTTCCTCATTCCTAAAATGGCATTGTTGAGCTACATTACATATTATATTCCCTTCCATCCCTTGTCCTATGATCCATGGTTCCCACTTTCTGCAAGCTTACCACTTAACAAGGATAAGATATGTATACAATATTAATTAAAAGTGTCCTATACCACTTAGTTAAACATTAGGCTCAGTGACCTTCCATATGTATATATGCCTAGAAAGCAATATAAATGAAGTAATGAATGGATAAGCTATATATGAAAGCAACTTATTTGTAGTCATATTTTGTACATTGTGTAAAATATAAAGACCAACTAGCTACTTAATGTATTTAAGAAGAATATTCTGTATTGAAAATATATTTTTTAATTGTGCTTATGTATACAAGTAGACCCCCTGAGAACCCAGGACCAGCCACCTTCATGGGATGTGAGAAGCCAAGAACTTTGGCTTACTCTTCACTAGCCTGCCAATGGAAGGCAAGAAGAAAGACCAGTGTTACCTGTTGTCACTGAAAGTAGGCCTTCCCTTCACCATCCACCTTCATTGCCCTACTGCCACGTTGCCAGCCATCAAAGGATGTCCACTGACAGCTATATACCAACCTCTGATCTCTACCTCTGCTAGAGGTTTCCTAGAGCCTCTCTAGGCTCTTCATCCCACTATCCTCTTGATAAAGACCAACCATTATTCCCCCAAGATCTCTTTGTCTTTTCTATATGCCCTGCTACATTCCTGGTCTAAGTACCATCTGCCTTTTCCATCTACCATGAACTAAATATAAACAAGAGCCCTCCTTTATGTGTTATCTCCCCAATTACTTCAAATTCTAAATTCCCTGAGAACAGAGAATGTCTTGATTTTTCCCTTTGAATAGTGTTTAGCACAATGCTTGCTATATAATAAATAAATGCTTTTTCATTCTATTCCAAGGAGAAGCAGCCATGATGCATTGAATAGAGAACTAGTCAGGAAGAAACTGATACATAGTGACTGTATAGTATGTTCCTAGGAATGTTATTTAATATTTTTCAGTGCTCCAAGACAGCTCTTAACACCTGGTGAGCAGATTCCAGTGTGCATAAATGGAAAAAAATAGCTCACTATATGTAGGAAATCACAGATTTGATTGAAAAAAATATACACATTGTGAAGATTGGATTTAGCTATCTCCTGATTGTAACAATGAAGATACTTAGCTCTTTCATTGTTGTGAATTTAAAATTGTAATCTCCTGATTGTAACAATGAAGGGACTTAGCTCTTCCTTTATATTGAAGCTAGAATTGTAAGCTACAATCTATTTTTACAAAATAGGTGTTAAGTACAAAAAGGTGTTAAGTAACTACAAAAGGTGAATTAATCACAAAAAGGTGTTGTTAAGTAACTAAAAAAGGTGAACTTAACAAAAGAGGTGTTTAGTAATCCAAAAAGATAAAATCTAACCAAAGAAGGTGAGAACTAAAGAATGGGCAGTCCTGGAGAAAAGCGTTGGCTGTGATTGGTAGATGTGAAAAATTTAAGGGAGGTGACACAAGAGAAAAAGATCTTTAAAAAGAGGACATAAAGGCCAGAAGGACACATTCAGTCACCCGGGCTTGGAGTGAAGGA
The DNA here is from genome assembly GCF_027887165.1 of Monodelphis domestica. Classification (NCBI taxonomy): domain Eukaryota; kingdom Metazoa; phylum Chordata; class Mammalia; order Didelphimorphia; family Didelphidae; genus Monodelphis; species Monodelphis domestica. The sequence goes on from NC_077227.1 coordinate 213,691,499, forward strand.
TCAGTCACTTGGAGCTGAAGGGAAGACAGACATTCGAACAGTCAGTCATTGGACTTGGAGTGAAGGACGGAGGAGTGACTGGAAGACCAATACCCAGACTTCTTTTAGACTGTTACTGTTGGTGAGTGAAAAGCTGACTTAGTGACTCCGCCTTTCTGAAGCCTCCAGGTAAGACCCATCTTCCTGAGACTCTCTTTCCTTGTCTGGGACTTAGAATTTATAACTGGTAGAAGAAGAAGCCAGAGTTTTCCCTCTCTCTCATTCCTTAATATCTTCCTTCTATTATAAATATTGTAAATAAACTACCATAAATTCCATTTATTTTAGTAATTCATTTGGGATTTAGAAATTAAATCCCTGGTGACCACATAATATATATATTCAGAGTCCAACCACAATTTAATTTTAATAACACACAAACAAAAAAACTGGAGAAAATAGTTCCAGAGGGTTGTTACCTGATCTGAGGTACCTAATTCCAAAGTCAAGGCTCTTTTCCACACTACTATCTATGGAAAACTAATTTGGATTAGGATGATTTTTTTACCTCAAGTGACACTAATGTAGAAGGCAGCCACAAAGGCAAGAAAATCAGGGTATAAATCCAACCTCTGATATAGTACCTAGATGACTAGAGGCAAGTTATTTAACCTCCCAGTGGCCCAGGATTTCCTATAAAAATAGTTCCTTAAACTAATGAAATAATAGATCCAGACCAAAAGAAAAAACTGACCAGATATATTAATGTGGCAAATCACAGATTTTTTTTAACCCTTAACTTCTGCCTTGGAATCAGTACTAAGGGCTAGGCAATGAATGGGTGACTTGCCCAGGGTCACACAATACAAAATGTCTGAGGCCAAATCTGAACCTAGGACCTCCTAAGTCTAGGCCTGGCCCTCAGTCCACTGAGCTACCCAGCTGCCCTCGACAGATTTTTTTTAACCAAAAAGGAAAGATGATAGCATCTACACATGTTATGCCATATCACCAAGAAAAGAGAATTTTGTTCAAAATGTCAAGAAAGTCCCTAACACATCTGTAAATGAATTTATTATGAAGTCTTATGAAAATACATTGTATAAACTAATGTTGACTGTTTTAATCAGCTTTAGAAGGACTAAAGCAATCATGTCACAATCTATTCTTAGAATACTGGGATAAGTCCAAAGTAATAACTAATAAAAGATTTCAAAAGCTGGCTGAAAGTAGACCAGCTACTGGATGAACTGAATATTGAATAAGAATATGACTTCAAAATTAAAATACTCTGATGTAATTATGAGGCTTATGAGCACCTAGCAATAAATCTGTTCATTATTTGTTTCTATTGGATTTTTTGTGAGAAAGATTTGGAATTTCTCTGGGTGACTTTCAGAGCCAAAGGTTAGTCTTCAGCCCTACAATTTGCCGGGCATAGTGCTGAGCTGTAGGAATACAAAGAAATGCAAAAAACGGTCACTTCTCAAGGAATTCAATATAATGCCAAGAACTAGGTACAAACAATAAAGAGTAAATTGGAGATAATCTTAGAGGTAAAATAACTAAGATTAAGGAGGACTAGGAAAGGCTTCTTGAAAGAGGTGGGACTTTAACTGAGACTTCAAGGAAGCTGGGGAATCTAGAAGGCAGAAATGAAGAGGGAAGAGATTTCCAGGTATGAGAGACTGTCAGTGAAAATGCCTAGAACTCTTGGTGTTGGACTGCAGATCAAAGCATGTGATTTTTAACTTAAGTTTATTTGAGTTTTTGTTTTGGGATTTTGGTTTTATATGATTATTCTCTTTCAGAAATTATAAATAGGGAAATATGTGTTGCATGCCAATATATGAGTTGCTTGCCAGCTCCTGGAGGAAGGAGGGACAGGAGAATATGAATCACAGAACTTCAGAAAACTTATGTGGAAATTTGTTATTTTATGTAAAAAAACAAACCAACAACAACACACAAAAAAAAAACACAATTAAAATACAAAAGAAAAATGTCCAGAGTTGAGAGTTGGCACATACAACAAGCAGCAAGGAGGCCAATATTGCTGAGTCATAGTTTGTGGGAGAGTGTAAGATGTAAGAAGCCTGGAAAGGTGGTAAGAAGGGACCAGGTTATAGAAGGCTTTGAAAAAAAATATTGAATGATGGAATTGGAGATAAGAAGCCACTGGATATGAGAATCATATGCATATAGATGATAGCTGAATTCATAGGAGCTAATGAGATCATCAAGTGAAATAGCATAGAAGAATTAAAGAAGATTCATGGTAGAACCTTAGAATGGGAGAGACCCACCATTATTGGGCATGATCTGGATAAAAATTCAGCAAAGGAAACTGAGAAAGAGTATTAAGACAGGTAGGAGGAGAACCTCGAAGACCCAGAGAACCAAGTATCAAGGAAAAAAGGCAGGTGAACAGTGGTCCATCATCATCATACAGTGTGCTGTAAAGGTTGCAAAGAGATCAAAAATGAAGATTAGGAAATCTGTAACAACTCTGTAAAGTGAGATTTTCAGTAGAATCGCCAAGTGATTAAGCCGGGATCATCTGGTAAATCTTTTCCTCCACCCTGTTAGTTTTGTCTCCTATAAATTAAGAATGAGAACCTGTTTATCAAATCTGAAAGCTATTTTTCAGTAGATGCTCTGCACTGTTGAAATGCTTTTCAGCCTGAGTTAAAATGTCCTATTGCATCAATATGAAAATGAGAAGTAGTTAGTTGCTTCCTCTTCTTTGAGTCAATAGTTTTCAAAGAGCTACTGACCATTCTTGTTCTCCTCTCTGAAATTTTACTAATATTTAATTTGTCCTATATTGCACATCTATATTATATAATGCTGTATAAAAAATTCTCCTCTCTGAATTTTTACTAATATTTGATTTGTCCTAAATTGCACATTTATATTATATAATGCTGTATAAAAAAACATACTTTTCTAAACATTACATAGTACTCATCTCCTAACACAATACAGTCTAGCCCCTTGGCCTTTTTGCTGTTCTTTATAAACAGAATTCCATTTCCTTGGCTATGTCCTATGCAATTGGAATGTATTCCCTTCTTCACTTTTGAGGCTTCTCCCTTACATTCCTTAGTTTTTTCAGATTTTGCTCAGATGCCACCTTCTTAGGGAATTTTTTCCTGTGCCTGTTTTGTATAATTATTTGGTCTCTTCCCCAGGAAGACTAAGTCTCTCAAGGGCAGGAACTATTATTTGTCTTTATATCCCTGACACCTAGTACAGTGCCTGACACATACTCTCAGTGGTATGCTGGTAAATGTATAATGACCAGATGTCTGAGGGAAATAATTATACCTGAGCCTAGAACAATCCCCACCTCTAACCCTGCCCCCTTAATAAATGCATGTTGATTGATTATATAGCGATAAGGGTACATTTAGGTTACATTACTTCACTGAGTCTTTTTAAATCATATCAGCTAGAAGGAATTTAAAGAAATTATGCTGTCCTTCTCTGGACAATGCTACTCTTATATTATCCTGAGTAGTTTTAATATCACAAAATTATAAAGTTAGAGCTGAGAGGTCCCTTAGAGGTCATCAAGTCCAACCCCTTCATCTTACAGATGTCCTAGAGAAGTTACATGACTTTCATTAATCACACCATTCTGTCTGGGGTAGGCAGAATTAGAACCCAGTTAGGTAATTCTCTAAATAGAGCACTGAGCTTAGAATCAGAAAGACTTAAGTTCAAATCCAGGCCCAGAATTTTATTAGCTGTGTGACCTTGACCAAGCCTAACTCACAGTGTTGTGGTGAGGAAACTAGGTAACATAGTGAATAGAACACAGGACCTGGAATCAGAGAGACTTGAGCTCAATTTGGCCTCAGATATTTACTAGCTCTGTGATCCTGAACAAGTTAACCTCTCTACCTCGATTTCCTTAACTAGAAAATGGGAATTATAAGAGCACCTACCTTATGTTATTGTTGTTAAGGATTAAAGTGAGATTAATATTTGTAATGCACTTACCTGTGCCTGGAACCTAATAGATTTTTTAAAATACTTGTTCTCCCTTTCTTACTCCACATTAAGATTTTTTAAAAATCTTCAAGTTAGAAAATTCCACACTAGAATTTTCCATGGAATTCCACCCATCTCATATCCTTAAGTCTCTTTCTTGTCTTTGCTGTGATCCCATATTTTCTATAATAATTTAGAGTAATTGGTTCAGTTTGAGTCAAAGTTCTTTATGAAGGTATCAAATCTCCTAAATTAAAAGGCTAACAGCAGCCTTTCTCCCTTATCTGTCTTCTGTGTCTGCCCACCCACAAGCGGACATGCTAACCTAAAAGCATGAAGAACAGCAAATTACAAAGTAATTAAGAGGGGGCAGCTAGGTGACTCAGTGGATTGAGAGCCAAGCCCAGAGATGGGAAATCCTGGGTTCAAATCTAACCTCAGACACTTCCTAGCTGTGTGACCCTGGGCATGTCACTTAACCCCCATTGCCTAACCCTTATCACTCTTCTGCCTTAGAACCAACCCACAGTATTGATTCCAAGATGGAATGTAAGGATTAAAAAAAAAAAAAGTAAGAGGTCTGACTGAAGAAGGAAATTTGTTCAGACTCTACCTAAAGAAAACAGAATCTTGATACTATGGTTAAAAGCAAGGTATACAGTACAGTATTGCATTGATAATAACTTCATTCATTGATGATTTCATCAGTATATTTATTCTCACTGTTTGATGTAAATTGTGGTGTCTTAATAGATGATCTCCATAAGTTATAGCTGGCTTTGTCCTCAGAAAATAGTCCTGTCACATGTAGTCCCTGTCATCAAAACACAATCAGGCTAGTCTTACAGATCTGCTCTTGTTTAATAAACTTTCCTTATCTTTCCTTGATAGAGTAAAGGTTGTAATGGGGTTGTGGAACCTCAAGTACATATTAAGTTCCCCTGCCTTCTGCCTTTTCTCATCTTCACTAGGAAGTAGAAAGGAAAAAAAAGAAGGGGGAGGCTAAACTCAAACCAGTTTATCTTACTAGTCATCCCAAGCTCTGGTAAGTAGTTTGGGGCTGGCAATAGTAAAAGTGATTGGTTATTCCTTGAAGATTCTAGTAATCTCTTCCTCCCTCATTTTCTACCCCTCTCCCAATCATTGCCAGGAGTAAAGGATACTAGTTGACCAAAGCCACAAAATAAACCTTCTTGAATGAGGTGACTCAGAAAATTTCTAAATCCATCTCCAAGTCCAAGATTCCACAGAGGGCAGCAAAGAGCAAGACAGCAATGGGGACCACATGACTGTTGCCTTCCTTGGTTCGCTAATTAATACTATGAAAAGCTTTTCTAAATTGGTTGACCCATCCCTTAGTCACATGCTTTCTTACAAGTTGGGTTAGAGGAACAGAAAAACATCCCTTGGATCAAGCCTTTGCAGGCAAAGAAGGTATGGTAGGATAGGGAAACAGGTTATCTCTCTGTAACCTTAAGGAGTAATACCTTAATGAGTATCAAAACACTTGAGTCATCTGCATTTTGTTTATGCTGCTCTCAAGTCACACATCCTTGGACTCCATTATAAATGGAAGGGGATAAACTGAAGTATTACCTCTATAATTAAACTAGCCCTGCTGAACTCCAATAACCATAATCCTCAATATTTCCCCTTATTTCTCTTGAGTGATTTTTCCACTGTCTCATTCTCATTGCCATACTTTTATTCCATTAACCTAGTGTAGAAAGAAAGAAAGGAGGGAAGGAAGGAAGAGGAAACAAGAAAGAGAGAGAGAAAACAGTTGCATTGAATTGGAACCACTCTGGGTAATCATGTGGGGGAAAACTGTGTAATTGAGAACCGATCTGTAGAATGCTAGTGGTGCTAGTGATGTTTACAACTTTGTGGAAATTGTCAACATCTAAGCAAAAAAGAGCACAGAGAGAAAAAGGAGAGGTCTTCAGGGTATCCTGTTAGAAGCTTTCTGAAAATCCCATAAAGTATTAGCAGTCATTATTCAGCTTCTAGTCTGTTGATGGCCAGTTTTTTAAATTACAAGTGATCATCACATTAGCCTTAACCACATGGTTATTATTGACCACTTATGTACATATGGGTATTTTTCCTGCATAATTACAACTAGGTACCAGGAAAACAGATCAGTGTTGTTTTCCTCTCTACCACCAGTTCTCTCTATTCCAAGGAAAAATTCCTTCTTTATTGCTTATATTCTGCATTTTTTTCTTTGGCCTCCTTGCTTCAATGTTGTTCTGCCAACCTTTACTACCTTGGACTCAATCAATCTTTACACAGTCTCTGTTTTCTTAACTTCTTTTATGGCTCCCTGAACTACCCTCCTATTTGTTTATACAGTTCTGACTAGGAAATAGAAAAAAGACCTCATTTCACTATTAACTTACAAGGTGACCTTGAGCAAATTATTTGGTACCTTTGTACCTCATATTTTTCCCATATAAAACAAGAATGATCAGTTTCCCCATCTGTGAAATAAAGAAATTGGAATAAGATAGAGTCATTTCTGAGAGACTCTATGACAAGTATGTATTGCTATTGAAAGGAACTGATTAGAGAAAGATTAAGACACACATTTGTTTTTATTCTCAATTATTCTCACATTTTCCCAGACTTTTTGTGTGTGTAGGTCTCCCATTTCTTCCTACTATTGCACCTTGTAGTTGATAAGCTCTCACCATTGTGCATCCTAATTAACCAGATGAACAACATTAACTCAGAAATCAAAAACATTTACTAAAAAGAAAGCAAAATAATAACATTCCATTCATAAGCCTGTGGTACATTATTGTACAAATGCTTATAGTATCCACAGGGGAGAGTAAATACAAACTTACATAACCAAAGCAAGTACATGAGTATGGAATACATGTACCCAGGATTACTCACAACTCTTTACTGATGCCCTTTGGTTCTCTCAGCTTCACAATTCTTTAATGAGAACAATGATTCTAATGTTCTTAAGTCTCCCCATTCTTGGGCTCCTGAATTGACATATTGCATTTTCAGCAAAAGTTAAAATCTTAAGCCTGGGACCTTCTAGAGCTTCTAGAGCTCCCTTGGTTGGGGTCTGGAGGATTTCTACCTCTCAAAAATTAGCTAGTGATAAGGGAAAAACCTTTCTATTTCCAGTCATTTCTTCCAATAAAAGTCAGTCTATCTCTCCCCGCCACCCCACCCCCCAGTCAGCTCTTCTAGGCAGCAGGTGGCAGTGTAAGCTCTGAGACCTCTTCCCACACCTGATCCCAGGTCTCTCTCGAAGCATGACTCTCCAGTCATTCCTGTTTTATGATGATAAACCAAAATCTATATATCTGCCATTGATATCATAATTAGGTAATATACATTCGTCCTCTAGCCACCAAACACTTTTAGGGACCAGTATTTCCCAGCTATTACATTCAACATCCTCATGAAATCATATGTAAATTATATAATGGTAAATAGGACACAGCCTATCTAACCTGTGGAGCTAGTTTTTTAGTTTTTCTCTCATCCCTGTTCTTGCTTCTACTCCTTTCCCCTCAGCAAAACTGACCATATCTGGAAGGGATACCCATGTAAATGTTCATTTTCATCTTTGTATCATCATTACCTTGTACATTGTAAGCATTAAATATATTTTATTTAATTTAATATCTCCCCTGAGTATTATGGGGGGGAAATAAATATCTCAAAAGACGTGGCTGCTATGTTAAGACATTTGCAATATCAGGTAGTTAGTTTTATAATATCTGTTAAGATTCTTGCCACATAGACTAAGCTAATTTTTCTCTAAAAAGAAATTTCTCTGAAACTACTCTCAAGACTCAAATCAGTGAACTAAGGTGGAAAATTTTGACATAGTTTCCTTATAACATGCTCACATAGCTATCCAGAGTTAGCTGGTGGCTCATTGGAAAGAGTAATGGGCCTTAAGTCAATAAGATATCAGTTCAATACCAGCTCATTCACTTATTAGTTGTGTGATTCCTTTCTGTTTGCCTCAGTGTCCTCAAATGTAAAATGGGAAGAATAAGAGCACTTACCTCCCAGGGTTGTAGTAAAGACAACATATTTGTAAAGCACTTAGCACAGTGCCTGGCACAAAGTAGGTGCTTATAAATGTTTGTTCCTTTCCCTCTTTCCCAGAGGCAATAGAAAACCACTGTAGTTGATCCAGTAAGGGGTCAGATCTGTTCTTAAGGAAAATCTCTTTGACAACAATATGTAGGAAGGACTGAAATGATGATAAAGTTGATTCAGGGAAACCAATTAAGAAGCTGTTGCAATAATCTAAGTGAGAGACGGGGAGTAGTAGCTGTGTGCCTGGAGAGAAGGAATCATATATGAGAAATATTATGAAGATAGAAATGACAATATTTGTCAACCAATTAGATATGTGGGATGATGGAGGATAATACAAAGGTTACAAATCTAGGAAACAAAGGAAATGGGGAGATTTGGAAGATGAGTAGGTAATGGGAGAAAGATAATTCAATTTTGGACACATCAAGTTTAAGATGTCTCCAGACAGCCATTTTAAAACGTCCAATAGATAGTTGATAATGTAGGTCTGAAGTTCAGAGGAGAGGCTGAAGCTGAACATATATTTATAGGACAGAACCTTGGTTAACACTCAAAGATAGGGGTATTGAAATCAATAATTAACTAGCAAGGTTAAAGAGAAGTAACAGTCAGACAAGTAGAAGGAGAATGAGGAGGAATTAGTAGAATGATATCATGAAAACCCAGAGAGAAGAAACTATAAACCATGTCAAATGCAGAAGATAATTCAGGAAAGGTGGACACTGAGAAAAGACCATCCAATTTGACAATTTTAATAGTAGGTCATTGATAAAGGGGGCAGTTTCAGTCCCATTATGAAGTCATAAGCCAGGTTGCATAGAGTTGAGAAGCAAATGAGAAATGAGGAAATGGGAGCTCCGAGTGTTGACTGCTTTTTCAAGAAGATTGGCTGAGGAAAGGAGAACAAATATAGGGCAATAGCTTGGTTTTGGTTGTTTTAGGAAAGGAGAATATTTAGTAATGTCTGAAGACAGTAGGAAAGAAACAGAAAAGGAAAAAAGAGAAAGGGAGGGATGACTGAGGATATAGTCCTCAAGATTTAACCCCAATCTTTTCTCTGTGATCAAAGTAGAAATTTTCTTACTATAGCATATGAAAAATGAATTTTATTTATTGTTTTTCATTTTTACATCACCATAGTTTTCTCTATGTAAGAGAGAAAAATCACTTCCAACATGCAAAAGACCAACCCAAGAGGGGGAAGGGCAAGGAAGACCCAAGATTCAAAAAAAAGAACAGAAGAGCTGAGAGGATTCAAAACACTTACTTCACTTCTCTTTGGGAGTCCTCCTGGAGTGGATGGTCTGGGAGGAGGCCTGTTACAAGGGAATCACTTTAAAAGACTGATTTATATTAATTTAAGGTCGCCAAGGAATCAGCTATGTAATTCCTAAATGAAAAACTCAAGTCAGCCGTCAGCCTTTTTTGGAGTTTAATTACAATAGGAGCAAGAAAGGAATTAGAGATATATATAGAGAGAGAAAGGGGAGAGAAGGGAATAGGGCTTAAATACCCCTTCTGTTTAGGCTGGGCCAAAAGGCCCAAGCCCTTAGATAGCTGGGGCAAAGAAAAGAGATCAGTCCCTATTACTCACGTGTCCAAAATGGAGAAACAGTCTCAGAGGCCCCCACCTTCAGCTTCCTTCAGAGCAAGCTTCCTCAGAGCCCAGGAACCACACCGACCCAAAAACTCAACCCCCTCCTCGAGTCTCCAGCCCCTCCTATCTTTAAGGAAACCATCCAAGTTGCCTCCCCTCAGTCCTCACATCTACCAATCACTCTTCATCAATTTCCCTGTCAATGGAGGCTCTCGCTTAACCCAGGACCGCCCAGAGGTTTCTGGCTTTTGCACATGTCTGTTGAAGGTCATATTTTTCAAATGATTAAATCTTTACTCCTTTGTTACAGCCCTTTCTAAATCCTGTTAACTTGAGTATGGTAGAGATTGGAATAATTAAATTTTGATCTAGGCTGCAGCCCTTACTCAATCCTATTAGGACTGAATAGGGTGGAGTATCTCCATTGTATCAATTCTAAAATCAATCAAGACTCAAAGAAATTCCTGTTCTATGCTTAAGCATAGGTCAAAGTCCTTTCCATTGTTCAGCAAAGGGTTTCTGTCCTAAAGTAATCTTAAGAAGGGAAGAGAAGGAACCTCCCATGCCAATGGAGTTCCCATTCCAATAGACTATCAGTAAGAAATTTTCCAAGTATGAAATATCCCAATGGTGAAATTACCAACATTTATAAGTCTAAGGAAATTTGAGGTTTACAGGCCTCTGAGACAGAGATCCTCTCTGGGCATTAATCATCTTCCAGTGAACCCCCAAATTCCTCTGGTTCCAGCAGAAGACAATAAAAGTAGATTTGTGACTTTGTAGAAAGCCATCTGCCAGAGAAGATTCTCTCTATCCCCAAAATTGTCCTTGAACTTCATTTTACAACTAGATTAGATTAGGAGGAAGGCAACCTCAACAACTGACTGAAAAAGGATCAGGCAGACAGTCTGAACCCTCAAGATTGGGGAGGGGATGATTTGTTAGTTCATAGAGATTCCCACTTCCCACTTTCCTCATTCAACTACCCCGTTCTCCCTGCCTTTTGTGTCCCCTAGAATTAAGAGTTATCCTTATAGATCAGGTCTGCTTTCTAACATCACTGAAGGAGACCAAAACTGTGGGGGGAATTATATCCTCCCCAAGAAGGGGAGTTAGCTTCAAACCAGGCTGTAGAGTGACTCCGATCTAAAAGGGAGAAAGGTGGCAATTGGGAGACTGGGAAATCCAGGAGCAAGAAAATTACTCTGCCCTTCAACAACAGCCAAGATCAAGAACGAAGGCAGTGGGTCAATTCTGTAGGACCCTCTCCTTCAGTCTTTAAACTCCATATACAACCTAATCTCTGAGGGGACATATTCTGTCTCTCTAGAAGACAGTTTGTGTTACCTTCCCTAAGAGGAGGAGATGGGAGGATAAAATCTCTTTCCTCTCTCCATTTCTGTAGCTCCTGCACATCTCTCTCTCTAGTTTCCCATTGTAAATGTAGGTGACCTCATTCTGGCCCTATATTATACCTAGTATCACTTCCATAGTATCCCTCTCCCAGAGAAACATTCTATTTTTTTTAAATATTTTTTAATACTTGTACAAAAATATTCATAGCCACACTCTTTGTGGTGGCAAAAAAAATTTGATGGCTGAACAAATTGTGATATATGGTGATGGTGGAATCCTATTGTGCTGTAAGGAATGATGATCTGGAGAATTTCTATGTGAACTGGGAGAACCTCAATGAACTAATGCAAAGAAAAATGAGCAGAACCAGGAGAATATTGAACACAGAAAGTAAAACATTGTGGAACAATCCAATGTAATGAACTTTGCTACTAATAGTAGTGTGACAAGCCGGGACACTCCTGAAGGAAAGAATGCTGTCCACATTGAGAGAAAGAACTATGGAAGTAGAAATGCAAAAGCAAAATATATCACTTATCACATGTATATATAGGTATGTGATTTGGGGTTTAGGTTTTAAAAGATCACTCTTTAGCAAAAATGAGTAATATGGAAATAGGTATCAAGTGATAACATTTGTACAACCCAGTGGAATTGCTTGTGGGCTGTGGGAGTGGGGAGGATAGAGGGAAAGAAAATGAATCATGTAAACATGGGAAAATACTTAAAAATAAAACTTTAAATAAATTAAAGAAAAAAGAAAAGAAAAAATAGTATTTTTTAAAGATAAAAAAAGGAAAAAGAAGAATGAATCAGTATAACCAAACTACACATTAAAACATCCAAAAACATGTGCAATAAGCAACAATTGTAGACCTCCCACCTCCCTGAAGGGATTGGCTTAGAAATATCCTCTTGTTTCTATTCTTTCCAGTCATGCTTGATATTTAAAATTTTGCTGTATTCCCTTTTGATTTATTCATGTGTGATTGTTCTTTCCATTTACATCATTGTAGTCACTGTTTATGTTATTTTCTAGACTCTGGTTACCTTATTCTACATCAATTCCTCTAGCTATTTCTATACTTCTCTTTATTTATCACCTTCATTATTTCTTATAGAATAGAACATTTTCTTATAGACTTATTATAGAATATTTCATTATATTTATGTATCAGAATCAGTTTAGCCATTCCCCGATCAGTGGACATCTACTTTATTTATAATTCTTTGCTAAAATACTGACATAAATATTTTATTGAGCAAAGCAATTTTCATCTTAGGATAACTTTCTTAGGATATAAGCCCAGTAATGATGTCTCTGGGTCAAAGGATGTAGACATTTTAGTCACTTTATTTGTATCATTTTCCCAAATGGTTGAACTAATTCACAGCTCAATAAACCACTCCAGTATTGACTATTGCCATATTAATCATCTTTGCCAATTGTCAGAGTTGAAAGTTTGTTTTGGTTTATATTTCTTTTATTATTAGTGATTTGGTTTTATTTTAGTGGTTTGGAGCATTCTTTTATGTAGTTGTGAACACTTTGCAATTCTTCTGAGAATTGTTTGTTCTTATGTTTTGACCACTTACTGGGGAATGGTTATTTTACAGATAGATAGATAGATAGATAGATAGATAGATAGATAGATAGACACACTAAATTAATATGTAATTATGTTAGTGGTTCATAAATCTTGGACACTATCAGATAACTTTGATAAAAAGATTTTTTCCCATTTAACTACTTCCTTTCTTATCCTAGATGCAGTAATTTTATGTGTTCAAAAGCGTTTCAATTTCACACAATAAAAATAATCTATTATATATTTTCTAATTGCTTCTAAATCTTGTTTAGTTAAGAATGTATCTGCTACTCATAGCTAAGAGATGTTCATGATCTTTCTCTTCAATTTTTTAATAATCTTAATATTAAGGTAGAACATCTATTTAGAATGTAAAATTATGGAACTATGCCCAAAGGGCACTAAAAGACTGCCTGCCCTTTGATCCAGCCATAGCACTGCTGGGTTTGTATCCCAAAGAGATAATAAGGAAAAAGACTTGTACAAGAATATTCATAGCTGCTCTCTTTGTGGTGGCAAAAAATTGGAAAATGAGGGGATGCCCTTCAATTGGGGAATGGCTGAACAAATTGTGGTATATGTTGGTGATGGAATACTACTGTGCTAAAAGGAATAATAAAGTGGAGGAATTCCATGGGGACTGGAACAACCTCCAGGAATTGATGCAGAGTGAAAGGAGCAGAACCAGAAGAACATTGTACAGAGTCCAATACACTGTGGTACAGAGTCCAATACATCAAATGTAATGGACTTCTACATTAGTGGCAATTTAGTGATCTGAACAACCTGGAGGGATATAGGAGAAAAAACACTATCCACATTCAGAGGAAAAACTGTGGTAGTAGAAACACAGAAGAAAAACAATTGCTTGAATACATGGATCGAGGGGATATGACTGGGGATGTAGACTAAATGAACATCCTAGTGCAAACACCAACAACATGGAAATAGGTTTTGCTCAAGGACACATGTAATACCCAATGAAATTGTGCATCGACTGCACAAAGGGGAGGGGGAGGGGAGAGAGGGAAATAATATAATTCTTGTAACCAAGGAATACTGTTCTAAATTGACTAAATAAATTAACTTAAATTTTAAAAAAAGAATGTAAAATTGTAGAACATGGTATAAGGTGCTGGTCCAAGCCTAATTTCTATCAGACTATTTTCCACTTTTCCCAGCACTTTTTATCAAACAGTGCATAATTTAGGTAATTTATGTTTATCAAACACTAAATTACTGAGTTCTACTCTTTCTGACTCTCCATTTTATTTTATTTTCCATTGATCTACTTCTCTACTTTTTAATCAATGCCAGATGATTTTGCTGATGGTTACTTTATAGTATAATTCTAATACAGTTTACATTTTCCTTTCATCCATTTGGGGCCAATAGGTGGCCTTAGACACTAGTTATGTGATGCTGTGAAAGTCATTTAACCCTGTTTTAACTCAGTTTCCTCATCTGTGAAAATAGCAACCCATTCTAGTATCTTTGCCAAGAAAATCCCAAATGGAGTTATGAAGAATTAGACAGTCCACATGAACAACAACAAATTTCATCTATACCACTTTTCAGCATTTCCCTTAATAGCTCTGTGTGTATGTTTTGATTGAATCTTCTTATTATTTTATCAAATTCCATAAAGTAACCTCTTGGTAAACAACCTCAGACCCTTCTGTTCTTCCAGGTGCCATCAGTTATCCAGTCTTTCATATATCTTCATCTCTGTCTCTCCCCTCACTAGCTTCTTACCCTCTGACTTACAAACAGGTTCAGGACATTGTTTATCCATAGATCTAGTTACAAGACTCTTCTGTTCCTTCTTGCCTTCTGAATCAAGCTCAAACTCTTTTGCCTGACATTTAAAGCCCTTTATAATCTGTTTCACTGTGCCTTTATTTGATATAACTCCCTTTCATATAATCTGTGCTCCATCCAAACTGGATTATGCTGTCCCTTGAAGATAAAAGACATCTTGAACTTTCCCATCACTGCATCTTTGATCTTGCAATTCCCTATACCTCTGGCCCTTTTCCAGTAGAATTGCAATCCACTTCAAAGCCTGAAATAAATGTTACTTCCTCCATGAAACCTTCTCTGACCCTCCAAGTTAGTCACTGATGGCCTCTCAAACTTCACATAGGGCAAATGGGTGGCCCAGTGGCTAGAGCCCCAGGCCTGAAGTCAGGAAGACCTGAGTTCAAATTTAGCCGTAGACACTGAGTGACCCCGGGAAGTAATTTAACTCTATTTGTCTCATTTTCCTCATCTGTAAAATGAGCTGAAAGAAGGAAATGGCAAACCACTCTTGTATCTTTGCCAAGAAAACTCCAAATGGAGTCATGAAGAATTAGACATAACTGAATAACAAACAAACTTCACACAGCAGTTAATGCATTTGAGAAAGCATGGTGGAGTGGATAGAAGGCCAGCTAAATTCTTCTTCAGAGACATTATGAGAGTGCTCCTGGACAAAGCATTCAACTTCTCAAAGGTCTAGGCAAGTGAAAGGAATTTGATGAAAGTAATCTCCATTCTGGGAGCCTACCACACTAATGAAATCCCAGGTGGAGATCCCTGTCCAGTCTCCACCTCCTTATAAAAATGAATTTAAGGTTGTTAAGTGTGGGCCTATAAGGTTGTAGGTATAAGTCTTATACTATACCTCTTATACTATAAGAGATTATGGAAGGCCTTTCAGATACAAAAGAAACATTCCAGGTTTTAGATTGTGGTCAGAAGCTCTAATTGCTCAACTGCATAAGTTCCTTCTGATGATTGTGAACTTGTCCCTCAGCAAGGATACCTTTAAATATTTTGTATAATACCTACCATCTTCCACTCCTAACACTACCCAGTTTGAGACTGGACTATCATAAGTAAATATAGAAGGGCCCGCTAGGTGGCACCAGACCTAGAGTTGGAAAGACCTGGGTTCAAATTTGACCTCAGATACTTCCTAGCTGTGTGACCCTGAGCAAGCCACTTAAGCCCATTTGCCTAGCCCATGTCCTGCTGTCTTAGAGTTGTTACTAAAACAGAAAGAAAGGGTTTAAAAAAATGATAAGTAGAGTCCTTCTCTGGGATGGTTTCATCTCTGAACCCAGAAGAATTATAGAACAAGAGAGAAAATCTACCTCAAAGCTAAGACTCTGAAGGAGTCAAAGAGGAGAAGCTTTTGCAGATCCAAGGCTGAAAAAAAATATAGTATTGTAATGCCCAGCTAAACCAGAGGCTCCGTGTAGGTGGTAAATAGCTGCAGCTGCCCATCAACAAATGAACCAAGGGAGTCCTAGCAGATCTCTGTTTAGCAGAGGTACTATGCCCTGCAAAGAACCCAACTGTGCAGCAACTTCCCAGGCTTAGTCTGGCAGCAGCTGCCCAGAGTCAGAACAAACCTGCCCAGGTCAGCAGCTGCTGCCAAGTCTGATGAAGAGCCCCTTCAACAGCCAAGGAACCTGCCTTGACTTGACCCATCAAAGGCAAGGTGAGGTATTCTGGAAGAAGAGTATTTTACAGAGAACTCCCATAAGGCATGTGCTCCCAAGGAGTTCAGAAGAAGCAATGCAAGGACACTCTAGAGTTCTCTCTGAAAAACTTTGGAATCCATTTTAAACCCTGGGAGACACTGGCACAGGACCATCCAGCATGGAGTGCCTACAACAAAGAAGATGCTATGCTCTAGGAACAAAACAGAATTGCAGTAGCTCAAAGGAAGTATGAGATGTACAAACTGAGAGACATTTCCATCCCCAGTGTTTATATGGGCTATTTGTGCCTGAGCTGTGGGAGAGCCTTCTGAGCTCATATTGGTCTGCTTAGCCACAGACCCCCAACTCAGTGATGCCATTTTGGTCATCTTCACAAATGAAGGCCATCAACCAACCAGCCCATCTGAGCAGGGAAGGGGCCCACCTGTCTTCTATATCATGTCCCAATGTCCCAACCTTCACCAGGGTTCCTCCAACGAGGGAAAAAAGGACAATAATGCTCTGCAGTTACTGCAGTCATGATTTGTGTTCCATTGCCTTGTAATTTCCTCCCATTAAAATGTAAGTTCCTTGAGGGCAGGGACCAGCTTTACTTCTATCTGTATCCCCAGGGCTTTAGCACTGTGCCTGGTACAAAGAAGGTACTGAATAAATGCTTTTTTCAATCATCTCTTTATTAATTCATGTCACCTGAGTAAATGTTTTTGTTCTGACTTGAATCCCCTGACTGGCTGGTTGTCTTAACTATTACACTATTGTGGTCTCATGAGCTATTTAAATTAGCCACCTACCCTGTTATCCCCCATTAGATTGTGAGTTTCTGGAGAGCTTTTGCTTTTCTCTCTATCCCCGGAGCTTACCATCTTGCCTGCTACATAGTAAGCATTTAATATATGTTTGCTGACTGACTGACCCCACCCCCCAAACTCTGAGAATAAGTAGGAGCTGCCTCTTTGGGCGGGCACCCAACCTGTCAGTACCATTTTGACTTGGAGGAATGAACCCAGAGGGGCTACTACATAATATTATGCATTCTATTTATCTAGTATTGTGTGTCTTCTAGACTCTAAGATCCATGAGGTCCAAAACTAACTTATTTACACTTCATATCTTCTCAGGCAGTACTCTGCACCCTGTTGGCACTTAAAAAAATATTTGTTGAATATTTAAAAAAATTCCAGGTTTGGAGGGTAGCTGGATAGCTCAGTGGATTGAGAGTCAGGCTTAGAGATAGGAGGTCCTAGGTTCAAATCTGACCTCAGACACTTCCTAGATATATGACCCTGGGCAAGTCACTTAACTCCCATTGCCTAGCCCTCACCACTCTTCTGCCTTGGGTTTAAAAAAAAAGTTCCAAGTTTAAAATTGACCTAGGAATCTCAGTTTGTTTTGGTTGCTCAGAACCTGTTGAGTTCTTAATGCATCTTTGTTGTGAAGTCACAAATACTTCTTTAGTCATGCTTTGCATGTACTGAAACAGTGTGGGATGAGTCATGGAGGCTGGGCCACTTTTAAATGTAAAGTTTGTCCTGAGAGCTTCCTGTATCTTCTCTGTGTGACTCACTTGTTGAAACTGGACATCTCTGTGTCTAGGTGTAGAAGAAATCAACTGAGATTGACATTCTCAGGCAGGTAACACCCAAATATCCTTGACTTTGCCACTGAGGAAACAGAAAATGAAAAACAAAACAAAAGCCAACAGGTGGCAAGTCAGTGAAATTTGGAGGCCATGGAAGAGATGCATCAAATTCCATGATTGATCCAGTGCCTCTTGAAGCTACAGCAACAGACTGACTTGCCTCTTGGCCACCATACCAACGAGAGAGAGTTCCTTTCTCAATTTAGATCGCAGGGTAAAAATTGACTTGGCAGAAATGCTTCAGTGGCCTCAGATGTAGTTTTATTCCAGGATGAAATCACAAGACTAGCTTTCTAATAAAAGCCTTTTTAAGACCAAAGAATGCAACCGGAGCTGCTGAATCTACTGCTCTATTCTTATAATTTATTAAGAAAAAGGAAAAAAGACCCTTGGATGGCCTGAACAAAGGAGGAAAAGCAAGATCTTAGGTGTATTCTCTGTCCCTCTGGTCTGAAGCCAATGAGAAGAAAAACTTGTCCCTACTTTATATTTGACAAGCCATTTAGACCCAAACTGCTGATCATCGTGTACCTTTTCTTGCATATGTGTAAGTCTGAAGACATACTCAGAATCTGAGCCAACACTGGCTTCACTTCTTGCAGAATAAAGTTGAAATAGTTTTTGTGGCTACAGGCCAAAACCTGTCAGATCCAGTTCAGAGGCCCAAATGATCAGAGACTAGAATAAAGAAAATGGCAGATTAACACAAGCTATTTAAGGAACTAAGTAACTGTAATACAGTTGACAAAAACTGAGCTGCTCTTCTGGCTCAGAAAATTAAGACAGCAATTACTTAAAGAAATACAGTGAAATCAAGTAAAATTTATGTAAAATTCAAAAATCAAGTAAAATTCAGGAAGTCAAATTAAACTTGTTTTATTCTTCTAGGAAGTGGAGACTTTAGCAGTAACTTTTTCTCTCTCCATTGGCTCCTCTCTTCCTCTCCAGGTCCTCCTTTATTTTATTTTTTTCATTTTATCTTTATTTTATTCCAATAACAAATTTACAAGTTAAATGATTCATGTTGTCTCCCTCCCTGCTCCCAGATTGACTAGCAATTGAGTCTGGGTTATACATGTATTATGAAGCCAAACATAGTTCCATATTATTCATTTGTATAAGAGAGTAACCTTATAAAGCCAAAACTCCAAATCATGTACTCTGGGCCCTCGTTTATTTGAAGCATCAACACTGAAGGAAATTTTTAGCCACAGGTTTGTAGTTCAATTATCTGGAGACTAATTACGACTCAAATGAATATTTCTGTTTACACAGAACTGAGATAGAAGTAATGGGTTTGGCTAGTGGAACCTCTGCAGGAAATATTCACAGTGATGCATGGTAAACAAAGGAGAGATCAGGTAAAGAAGAAGGATCCAGGAATGTGAGTTGTGTGACTTCAAATACCTTCAGCTGAAGAGTATTGTATGTTACCTAATGGACTGTGGAGAAATGAAAAATCATGTGCTGGGTTACTTGTAGAGCTAGGCAGGCTGCCAGAACTCTCTTATAATGCCAGTGCCGGGCCTATCCCTCTGTCTACTGGCTTTTGATGTATTTTCCATTTATGTAATATGTACATCTATGGAGCCAAAGGGGGGCTTTTAGTCTCTTTAAGTTTTGCCAGGGAAGGAGTGCCTCGACAAAGGATCAGATGTCTACAAACAAGGCAAGTGCAAAGCAAAAAAATCAACCAGACACTCTCATTAACACGAGAATCCCCAAGGATGTGCTGGAGCCAGCTCATACTGCCTTACAAGTCTACCATTGCAAGAGTGAGCATTTACCCCTCAGAAATCCATCAGGGCTTGACTTACTATATTTATTGTTTTGTTGATTATCTAAACTTAAGCAAATGTTAGAGAAAATGTTAATAGTACAGATGAAACTTAAAAGTGTGTTAAATTTACCAGCATGCCCTGCAGCAGTAGCCAAGCTTGGGCAGCCACCAAGGAACCTGCCACAGCTTAAACCATCAAGGAAGAGCTGTCCCATCTGAGCAGGGAAGGGATTCATCTGTCACTCACACCATGTCCCAAGTCAAACTTCATAAGGACCCTGTAAGAGAAAAAAAGACAATAAAGCCCTGCAGTTCTGGAATAAGACAGCCTCCCTCCAATCCTAAAGCAGATCACAATAAACCAATACCAGACATCATTGTTGCCATTCTCATAGTGTCTGCTTTTGTGTCAGGTTGAATACCTGTAGATGCCCATTACTACTACACAAACATATAAACACAAATAATGTATACATATACATTTTATATATAAATAAATGTTTTATTTATTATATATAATTATTTTTAAAATTACATGAAAAGTATATGTATACATTTTTATATATAAATAAAATGCATATATGTATATATATTGATAATTCTGGATATTTAAAATATTATATGCCATAATTGTGACTTTTTAAATATTAATAATCTAGTGTGTAATTGTCGGGAATCCTTGTTAAATTCATACTAGAATTCCTAACAGCTCTGATGAAATTAGTTGAACCAACAATGTCCAACAAGATATTCTAATGAAGGAACTCTAAGGTATTCAGATCCCTTGAAGAGCTGATATGAAAAAAGAGACCCTAATATTTCCTCCTGTTTGGACATCTTTTCCTCTTCAGAAACTGATCCATGAACCTCTCATCTCCTTCCTACTTGTAGTTGTAACCTTTTAAAAGTCCTATTCACAGTCCTCTCAATGAGTAGTTTCTCTTGCTAGAAAGGACTTAGCCCCACACACATGTTAAACTTTTCTCTCTTAATAAATCCCTCTGGTTTTAACACAGATTTGTCTCCAAAATTATTTTCTAAGTTTATGTATGTGTGTATATGCAGGTATATGGGTATATGCAGGGGTGTATGGGGTGCTCAGGGAGGGGTAGTATCTCTGGTATGGAGGGCTTGTCGTGCCCTCCTAGGGCAGCTCTCCTGACTCTGACCCTCACCTGACACCCAGCTCTCACTTGTGGCTCCCAGTAGCTGCTAGCATGTGGCAGCAGCCACACCCCGGGCAAGGGCTTCGACAGGCCGGCTAAACCTTGTGAGGGTAGCCATCAGGTCATCGACCACTGGTGAACTAGGGCTTTGCTCATCCAGCATGTGAAGACTGTTTCAGCAGAACAGGCGGAAGAAACCAACAAGAAGGTTCATCGGCTGAGATGGCGATGCAGCAAGGCACTGTGGAGTGTTTAGGGCATGTTGGAGCACAAAAGTCAACATGGCCATCCAATGCAGCTGAGGAAGCCTCCAGGTGTAACGACTTTTCGTGCCACTGGACCCAAGCTTCCAATGCTGAGAGAGTGGGACTGTCTCTGTGCATCGACTTTTCCACTTAAATCTTCATGCACAAGTGTCTTTGTGTACAAAAACGCACAAAGACAATCATCATACTCGGTTACCGAGAGACTACCACCACACATCTACACGACTATGTACACATACTTAGTTAATACATGCATATTCATAACTTCATATACACACATGCATGCCTCAATGTATGCATATTAATTCCTACACTTCTAAAATATATATATCACAATCTGCACCCTGAAACTATGACTTCTTTCATCTCATCTAGAATCATGGTTGATGAGTGTGTTGATCAGAGTTCTTAAATCTTTCAAAGCTGTTTATCTTTGCAATGTTGTTTTTGTATAAAGTGAATATTGTATTGTATAAAGTGTTCACCTGGTTCTTCTCACTTCAGTCTGAATCAATTTACTGAAGCTTTCCCAGGATTCACTGAAACCTTTCCCTTCAACATTTCTGACAATCCTATAGTATTCCATTACATTCATATACCCATAATTTGTGTGGCTGCTCCTCAATTGAAGGCACCCCCTCAGCTTCCAGTTCTTTGTCACTACAAAAAGAGCTGCTATAAATATTTTTTACATATATATAGGTCTTTTTTCTTTTTTTTAAATCTTTTTTGATTATAGATCTAGTAGTAGTAGTAGTAGTAGTAGTAGTAGTAGTAGTAGTAGTAGTAGTAGTAGTAGTAGTAGTAGTATCTCTGGGTCAAAGTGGATATACACACTGAAGTGACTTTGGAAACACAGTTCCAAATTGCTTTCAGGAATAGCTGGACCAGTTCACAGCTCCACCGACATTGGGCATTAATAAATAATGGGCATCAATGTACCCATTTCTCCACAGGTCCTGCAATGGTAACTAGACAACTACTCTAACAAGAAAGGCAAATTGAGAAGTAAAACCATCAGTGGAAATGGCAGGAAGAAACCGACTTAGTGTGTAAATGTTGCAATGGTGCCAGTTTGTCCCAAAATGCACAGAACTGCCCATTATTTCTATTTCTGGGAGTTGCAAAGTCTGCATGTGAGTGAAGTTCATGAGGAAGGCTTGTGTTGGCAAGAAACCACATGTGCTTTCATTAGTGAAATATGCAGATTCAGTCTTTCCCTAAATTCAGATGTAGTGAGGGTCTGTTCTCTACTTCGCCAAATGGCCTTCAGAAGCAGACTTTCTCTTTTTTCCACCCTTTGAAATGATCCATGTCACAAAGAACTCTTAGAAGGGTAATACTTATTTCTCAAATCTACTACTCACCAATGAAAAGGTGCCTTCATCCATCTAAATGTATGAATCTGTCATTTGTCTTATGAAGGAACCTCCTTTTATTAGGAGAAAAAAGGTCTAAGTTCCCAGCTACAGTAACATCTCCTGCAATGTAGAACCTGGCATTCATCTTGTCACATCTAAGAGCCTTCCTGGGGAACTTGGAAATGCCGAGAGATTTATTGAAATTTTAAGAACTTAAAGAGGTAGCACAGCTTGGTGGATATAGTTAGGAAATTAAGTTCAAGTCCTTTCTCTGACACACACTAGTCATCTAATTCTTAGTACATCATTTAAACAGCTAAATCACTAAGGTAAACAAAATGCTAATGAGTTGCCCAATCTGCCTTGTTTCCACTCTGGCAGTTCTCTTTACACATGAAGTTTCAGATTAGGATTTTATTTTATTTTAATTTTTAAAAACCCTTACCTCCCATTTTAGAAACAATACTATGTATTATTTCCCAGACAGAAGAGCAGTAAAGGCTAGGCAATGGGGGTTAAGTGACTTGCTCAGGGTCACACAGCTAAGAAGTATCTGAGGCCATATATGAACCTAGGATCTCTTGTCTCTAGGCCTGGTTTTCAATCCCTGGAGCTACCCAGCTGCCCCTAAGATCAGGACTTTAAAAAAAAATTTTTTTTTTTACTAAGTGTCTACAATATAACTGTCAGGAATTTATTAAAAAAAAAAAGGCTAGGATATAACATATAACCTCCATGCTATTTGATCAGAGGTCCTAGGGCAATTGGTCTTGACATCTTTATAAGAATAAGTAAGAAAATTAATAGACTGAAACTGTTTCTTTTCTTTAAAAAAATAAAATAAAATGAACCCCCTTACCTTCCACCTTAGAATCAATACTATGTTTTGGTTCCAAGGCAGAGGAGTGGTAAGAGCTAGGCAATGAGGGTTAAGTGACTTGCCTAGGACCTCCCATCTCTAGGCTTGGCTCTCAATTCACTGAGCCACTGAGCCACTTGACTATCTATTCCACTCCCCCAAATCTGTTTCTTGGACTAAACAAACATATCCTATATTAAGTAGCCAAACCCCAATAAAGACATTAGGAGTTTTGTATCTTTTTAGTAAAATAATCTACTTGGTAAGGTTGGATTGAAGATTTAGCTACAATGTTCTTTTTCCTATGTTTGGCAAAATCTAAGACTCAAAGATACTAAATACCTCCTGGTCTTAGAAACTATAGGTCTTTTGGCTTATGAAGAACTGCAAATTAATCCTTACCCCTTCATCTTTCCATTCAGATACAAATGAAAGTCAGTTTAAATAATATTTCTGTTCTATAATAATAATAATAATACCACATTCAAATTGTGTTCTTAGATTTATGAAACCTTTTCTTCCCAAGAGCCCTTTGAGGCAGTTAACTACAAAAACTTTTTCCCCATTCTACATATCACAGGCATGACTAAGATGAGGGAGGGGTCTAAATTTTCCAGGGAGCCTAGAGTAGGAGTTCCAGGGCTAAAAGAAGAATGCTTATTGGGAGAATAAAGATTACATTTCTGATAAGTCCACATGACCACATCATGGCTAAGAATTTGGACCAGAAGTCTTTCGTGAAGAAGGAAATTTGACAGAAGAATAGTAGAAAAAATACTAATAGTATATACTCAGAGAAACAAGTTTGTAAATTTAATATTATTCTAAATTCAAGTTTTTCCAACCTACAGTTGGAAAACTAAAAGCTCTAAACTAGCATAATTTTGTTACCACCACCATGACCTGAAACATGATTCTGTCTGCACCAAAACAATTGGAGAGTACATTGGTAGGAATCTTGAGGGGGGCAGGACAGAAAATTAAAAAAAATATTTTAAAACAGGTTTTAGGTTAATATTCCAAAACAGTAGTCATTAACAGTAGTCACTTAATCTTCAACTAGAATAATCAACGAGGCAGTGAGGTGGCATAGTTAATAGTGTCAGATCTGGAATAGCAAGAATTGCCTTCATGAGTTCAAGTCTGGCCTCAGACCCTTACATAGCTGTGTGACTTTGGGTAAGTCACTTAACCCTATTTACTTCAATTTCCTCATCTGTAAAATGAGCTAGAGAACGAAATGGCAAACTACTCTAGCCAAGAAAAAACACAAATGGGGTCAGAAGAATTGAGTAGATTGTAAAACCAATGAAATAGCAAAACCAAATGATCAATACCTTAATTCTTTCTGAATGAAGAATAGTAAGTCATGATACCATCTCCTTAGGGGAGAGGGTAGGCAATAATCTCATCTACACAGGAGATAGTGCTCCTTTTACCTTTGTCTTTGTTCTTTTCCCCCATAGGGAAAATTCTGGAAGATGTTTTAGGTAGAGAAAATAGTATTTCTTATTATTTTCAGTTGATCTAATAAAAGAGGTTTTTAACTAGCTTCCCCAGATGTTCTTGACCATGAGTAAGGAGAGACAAGATGAACCAATGGGATAAAGATATCTGTAGCTGAGAGTGATCAGCCACTCAAGCCAGAAGCTGCATTGTAAGCTTGGAATAGTCAGACAAGGGATGAGCACTAGCCAAATGCTAGAAAGAACAATTTTCAAATAGTAAAATCAAAATTTTACTCACTGATATTTCCCATCTGAAGTGAAACTACAGCTGCGAAATACCATTGCCTAAACTTCACCCTAAAGCTATGAATCTTTTAGAGGAGTCTGTTTCTACTTTAGAAAATAAGGGAATTAATTCAGGGCTATTATGGGATTCAAAAGGAATAATGATTATAGAAGAACATCATTTATTTAACAAGCCTTAATGAGTTACTTAAATGTCAGTTATTATTGTTGTTATTATTATTAAGTAATGTCCAAACCCTTAGTGACCCCTTTTGGGGTTTTCTCAGCAAAGATATTAAAGTGGTTTGCATTTCCTTCTTCAGCTCATTTTATAGATGAGGACACTGAGGTAAACAAGGTTAAGTGACTTGCCCAGAATCACACAGCTAGTAAGTATGAGTCTAGATTTGAACTCAGATCTTTCTCATCACAGGCCACCTAGCTGCCCTTATTATTATTACCATTAGCCTAGAATCATCAGGTCTACAGTCTAGTGATGACTTTACTCCTTGAACCTTTTGCTACACTTCTGCTGAGCTAAACAATGTTTCTAAAGTAATACACAAGTATGTTGGTAAAGGTTTAAAGAAACATGGTGGAAGTCCTAGCTAAGACCAGATTTGAACTAGGGAAGATGTTTTTATAACTCAGGCCCAGCACTCTATCTGCTACATCACCAACCCACACTCTTTACCAGCTTTGCTTCCTAGATCTGAGAGATGTTTCAGTTGAATGATGTCAAGATGCAGTTTGTATTTAGAAGAGATTTAGAAGACAGAAAGTAGAGATACCAAGTGCAGCCCCTCCTCCCCCCCATGGATTTTAGAGGAAGATAGATACAGAACAATAAGTAGTAGCACTGTATTATCTAATGAGGACCTTTTAAATCTGGGAGAGATTTGAGCATGTGTGTCAGCAATAGAAAAGACAGAGAGTGGGGATGGTAGTGAGGGAGATCTGCTGGAGAAGAGAATATCAAAAGCAGAAAGAGATTGGTTTTGAGAAGAAGAGGGGCCACCTCTTCATTAGAGTCTAGTCTAGAGTGATGGAGGAGACAGTGGGGAGATAATGTTAAAGGGATCTGAGCAGAGAAAAGGGTGGGGTGGGGAATGCTTGGAAAATGGGCTCAATTTCATTGTGAAGTATGAGGCAGGTCCCCAGATGAGAGAAAGGGGGGAGAGCAGGGAGGAAATATTATAGGAGTCTTGAGAAGGGTTTGGAATAGCCATCGTGTTCAGTGAAATAGAGTTGATTACAGTGGAGTGGGATTGATTGTCTTGGGGTAGTAAGGGCCAAGCTGCAAAAGATAGCATAAATTTGTCATGAATATAATATGGTTTGGTGAATTCCTCCAGGTCCATTCAGAAATATGTGAGTAGAAGAAAAGGAGACAGACATTGAGAATAATCCAGGCTTTCTCAGGGTATGAATGGTGATCAGACAAAGGCTTAAGGGTCTGAAGTAGAGTAAAGCAAAACTGGATCACCTAAAGGGCAAGATGGAAAGGGAGAAGAGTATAGTCAAAGTAGAGATCATGACATGAGAAATGCCTGAGTGATGGAAGGATTAGAGGCTACAGTCCTAGAAATAACTCACTAGTAAAATCTCTAGGTCCAAAATTGTATCCGTTCTACTGAGCTGCCCCTGTTTTCACTACTTACCACCTCTTCAAAAAACATGTCTTCCTTTTTATGGCCCTAACTTGGAAAATCACACCAAATAGGGTCATATTTAGAAAGATTATTTTTGATTCAAGCTATGGAGACCAGAGTCAAAAGCATTATTCTGCTGGTTACACTGTCTAAGGATATTGAAGTATTTTGGATGCCTGGGAGGTAAGGACAGAGTTATTAGGATGTTGTAACCTCCACCATTCCCTTTAATTTAATTGACTTCTTTGTCCATGAATGAACTTAAAAGCCCCCTTTCTCTTCCTTCCTTAGAAGAAGGGGCTACAAGGCCATCAAATGAGGAGATCCTTCCTTTTTTTCCTCTTTATTAGGGGGAGGAGGTTGACCCATGAGATCTAGGAAGGACTGATAAAATCTTATATTTTTATAAGATTTACACCTTATGTACATTATTTCATCTGATTCTCACAATAATTAGGTGAGGCAAGTTCTATTATTATTAAACCCATTTTATAGATGAGTTTCAGAGAGGTTAATGGCTTTCCCAGGATCACAAAGTTAGTAAAGACAAGTATTCTTATTTTTAATTTTTTCTCTTTTTTTTATTATTGTAGCAATGTACCTGACAAGGGTTGTTTGCATAAGGCGAAAAAACTAGTGGCTGAACTGCCGCTGCAGGAAAAGATGAGTATTCTTATTTCTCTCTTCTGGCCCCTATTTGGAACTTGGGTGTCACCTATCTTTTATAGCCCCTCCCTGTCTTCTCCCACTGGGAGTGGTTTACTCTCTAGTCACTGCTCTTATAGATACCCTTCCACCCCCAGGAGTCTCCATAAAAACATTCCTGTAGTGACATAATGGGCCAAGTAGCCCACAGCAGCTAAGGCTAAGTTTGGTCCAGCAAAACAATTCAACAGCCTGGCTTTTTTGGTTGTTGTTGTTGAAAATATCTGTCTTATTCTGCATCTCTAGCTCATCAATTCTCTGCCAAGCTATTGGTTGCCTGATGTATCAGCAGTCTTGTGAAGTCATGTTGACTCAGAGTTCTAAATTATTTCAGAGTTATTTTCTTTTAAATTAATATTGATTTAGTATAAATTGTTCTTGTTATTTTTATTTCTCTCTATATCAGTTCACACCAGTGTTCACAGATTTCTTTGTGTTGTTCAATTGTTTCACTTGTGTCCTACTTTTCATGACCTCATTTGGGTTTTTCTTGACAAAGATACTGGAATTGTTAGCCATTTCCTTCTCAAGCTCATTTTATAGATGAGGAAACTGAGGCAGAGTGAAGTGACTTGCCTAGTGTCACAATTTAGTAAGTGTCTGATGTCCAATTTGAACTCAGGTCTTCCTAACTCTAAGTCTGTCATTCTTCTACTTCACTTCCTAACTGCCCAACTACAGCTACCTCTGTATTTTATGGTACAATAATTTTCCAATACATTTACACAGCATAACTTATTTGGCCATTCATTTGATAGGCATCTACTTTATTTCTAGTTTTTTGCCATAACAAAAAGTGCTGCTATAAATATTTTGTAATATGGATTCTTATCCTGAGGTAGATCTCTTTTTCATCTTTATTTTATTTTTTTAATTAACAACCTATTTCTCTTCAACCTTTGCTCCATTAAAAAAGAAAGGAAGGGAAAAAAGAAAAAACCCTTATAACAAAAATATATAGTCAAATAAAACAAATCAAATGTGATCAATGAGATATAATTCTTTGTTAACAATTTTTTCAATTTTTTCAATTATTTTTTCAATATTCAATATTAAAAAAATAAATTTTAAATTAACAAAAATCTATTTTCTTTGGCTCCTACCTCCCCCCCCCACTACCTCCATTAAAAGAAAGAAAAAGAAACCCCTCTTAACAAATATACAAAGTAAAACAACAAATTTACAAATTGGCCTCATTCAAAAAATATACATCTCATTCTGTACCCTGAGTAAACCTCTTTTGTCAGGAGTGGGTAGCATGCTTCCTTAATGGTAGGATTTGAACTCAGGCCTTTTAGTCTCAAAAGCCAGAATTTTATCCACTGTGGCAGGATGCTTAATTATTCTGGAAATTTGGTCCTGAAGAGAATGAGGGGACTTCCAAATTGAATACTCATTCTTCTCTTCCTGCAGAAGCAATTCAGCCACTAGTCTTTTTGCAAGTTTGTGGACTGGAATAGAAAGCAGAACTTGGAATCAGAAAAGACCTGGCTTCTACTCCTCCCTCAGGCAATTACTAGTTGAATGACTTAATCTCTCTTTGCCTCCCTTTCTCAGCTATAAAAGGAGGCAGGCAGACTAAATGGTCTTTACTAGATGGCTCTTTTTCAGCTCTAAGATCCCAGGATCCATAGATGGTCTAGTACAGTTAGAAGTTTTCAAATGCTGCTGATCAACTAACCCTGCTGTCTCAATGGTTCTTTTCCAGAATCAAGCATTGCCTGAGGGCTCAGAACATTCCCTCCCTTCTCCCTCCTACCTCCTTTGACCCACCTCTCTCAATCTATGGATGTAAAGGTTTTCACAATTCCTTCTCAAAGCTACAACTCCAGAAAGTATTTAAATACCCTTTCCCCTTGTCCCAGAAGATAACCCAGTGCTCCCCCAGAGGGAGTCTCCCTCACTTCTTCCAGACATTCTTTGCTAGGAGCATGTTATACTACACTACACTACACACACATATGCACATATGCACACACATATACCAGTCCCACCAAAGCACTGGATAATCTGGATCCCAATTTATAATCTTCTTGTCTTGAATTAAAGACCCTTTATTTATGACTATTTTGTAAATTTTATACCAAGGAGTACCAATGGGGGTTTGGGGAGGTTGTTTTGTCTTACAACTCTTACTTTGTACTTAAAGTCTTAGAATTGATACTCTGTATTGGTTCCACTGCAGAAGAGTGGTAAGGGCTAGGCAATGGAGGTTAAATGACTTGCTCAGGGTCACACAACCAGAGAGTGTCCTAGTTCAAATTAGAATTCAGCACCTCCCATCTCTAGGCCTGGCTCTCAATCCACCAAGCTGCCCAGATGAATGAGGTTTTAACTTTTTGCTGAGTGTCTTAAAATTCACTGCATTATTAATGGGGCATTGTATAGCAATCATCCTGGTATATTTTGTTTGGCTGGTGTATAGGAACCTTTACTTAATGAACACAATACAAATGATTTTCCTATAAATTGGTTTGCTTTGCTAGTACACACATGCTTTGGCTCTGTCTTTCTCTTCCCCTCTTCTCTCTATCTCTCTCTCTATCCCTCTCTTTCTCTTTCTCTCTTTCTCCCCTTCCCTTTCTTTCTCTCTCCTTCTCCCCGTCTCTCTGTCTCTGTCTCTCTCCCCTTCCCTTTCTTTCTCTCTTCTCCCCCTCTCTGTCTCTCTGTCTCTGACTCTCTGTCTCTCTCCCCCTCCCTCTCCCCCTCTCTCTGTCTCTCACTGTCTCTGTCTCTCTGTCTCTGTCTCTGTCTCTCTCCCCCCTCTCTTTCTCTCTCTCCCCTCCCTCTCCCCCTCTCTCTGTTTCTCTCTGTTCACCAGCATCCTGGGTACTTCTTTATCCTTACCCCTGGGTGGATAATGGGCTTGACCTCATTTCTCCTGATGTCAGAAGAGAGCCACGCTAATACATGACAAACAGTGGCACCGAGTAGTGAAAAGACTGTGTACAGGAAGCACATTCAGATCCAGGAGAGACACAGCAGGTCATTTCTAGTCTTGGCATAAAGCTCCAGGGTTAGAGAGGCAGCTGCACCTGACCCTTCCTTAGACACAGTGGGCAGGGAGACAAAGCTACATGATACGACATTAAGAAACCACATGGCAGTTTGTGTGGCCAACTGAGACATCCTGCTGAGTCAGGACCCTGATGCTTAAGGGGTTAGGTCAGGCTCCAAGCCACCTCAGAGCCCATCAGGCCTGTTCTTCCAGGTTTCTCTCCTTATAATCATCCGAGGAGTCTGCACTGTGTGTATCACAGCTTGAATCTTGTTTCTGACTAGAGTTGTTAGTTCAGGTAACAGGGAAAGCAACCGGAGTCCCTCCCAATCTTTAGGTTTCACGTTGCGGCCGGCCTTTATTATTTAAGTCAGGATATCCTGTTCTTGCTAAAGTATACATGAGATACTCAGCATTATAATCACAAGGAAGAATCAGCTCTTTCCTCCTATAATTAGAAGGAGGAAGTTTACTAACCTAAATTACTAACCTAAATAGTCTCCCCCAGAGGGTGTCTCCCTCACTTCAAGACATTCTTTGCTAGGAACAGGCTACTTTTGAACAAGCTACACACACACACAGAAACATAACCACAGACACACACAGAGATACAGAGATACACACACACATAGAGACATACGCAGACACATAGAGACACAACCACGCACAGACACACACACACACACACAGGCACACAACCATAGACACACACAGAGACACATACAGACACACACACACACACACACATAGGAACAGATACAAACACAAAAATATAGACACACAGAGGCACACACAGGCACACAACCATAGACACACACGAAGATACAGGAATACATACAGACACACATACAGACATATACAGACACAACCACACACAGATAGATACAAACACACAAAGGCATAGATATAAACACATTCACAGATATACACACAGACACACATGCCACCACCACCACCAACAACAAAAAACAACAGCAACTCTACATCATCCCTCCCACCTCCTGGAAAGAGTTACGATTTGCTCTGTAAAATGCCTGCTTATGGTTTCTGTAAAGGTGATACAACTTAGAAGTAGTTATTTTTTTTCATAAATCAAATTCTTCCCACTGTCCTTTAGGGTTAGTTATCTTTATATCCAAAGTTCTTAGCACAATGCCTGGCATATAGTAGGTATTTAATAAATATTTAAAAGCAGGATAGAGTACCAGACCTGAGTTCAAATCTAACCTCAGACATTTACTAAATGTGACCCTGGGCAAGTTATTTAACTTTCTTTGCCTCAGTTTCCTCATTTATAAAATGAACTGGAGAAGAAAAAGGCAAACTACTGTAGTATCTGCCAAGAAAACTGCAAATGGGGCCACAAAGATTAGGACATGCCTGAAAAATGACTGAACAACAACAGTAATAAATGTTTATTGACTGACTAATAAATACCACATCCTATTTGTAAAAGAATGTAAGCTCCTTGAGGGTAGGGACTGTTTTGCTTTTGTTTTTGTATCCTCAGGACTTAGGAAAGAATGTGAAAAATACTCCCAATTTGAAGTCAGAGGACCTGTGTTTAACCATTTCTGTCACCGACTACCTCCATGACCCTGGCAAATAAATTGACTTTTGGTCCTCATTTTCTTCATCTGTAAAATGAAAATATTATATTATATCAGGGTTCTTAACTTGGAATACATTAATTTTTTTTAAACCTCTACCTTCCATCATCAATAATGTGTATTGGTTCTAAGGCAAAAAAGCAGTAAGGGCAAAGCAATTGGAATTAAATGACTAGTCTAGGGTCATACATCTAGAAAGTATCTGAGGCCACATTGGAACCAAGGACCTCCTGTCTCTAAGCCTGGCCCTCAATCCACTGAGCCCTCCAACTTCCCCTATGAATTGTTTTAAATTCCTATAACTGTATTTCAATATAATTGATTTCCTTTGTAATCCTATGGATTTTATCTTATGCATTTAAAACAGTCTAAGAAGGGGCTTCACAAGACTGTTCAAGGGGCCTATGAGACACCAAAAAGGATAACAATCCCTAGACTAGATGGACTTTAATCTCCCTTCCAGCTCTGTCTATGATCCTATGACTTCATTCATGTAGGGAGCTCCTCTGTAAAAAATTCTTCCTCTTACATAGATTGCATCTATGAGTAAATGATATAGCTATGTGTCAGAGGCAGGTCTCATACTTCTGGACTCGAAGGCCAGCCCTCTCTGCTCCAAAACAAACTGCACTGTAAATATTTGATAAGTACTTGATGAAATGAATAAATAAAAAGTCAAGAAAGCAATAAGGAGTTTGAAGGTAACGTTTTTGTCCTGCATCTTATTATTCATTATTTTTGCGTCTAAGCCTTTCTAATTCGGCTCGGCTCTTCCTTCCCATTCCTACTTCTCCCAGGAGAACATAACAGAACTCCAAAACATATTACCATTAAGAAAGTACAGCTATGCCTATCTATAGAGAGAGATTGTATTTTCTTCAAATTAATCATACAGCATCGCAGAATGTTTGAGCTGGAAGGGATTGTAGAAAACATCCAGTCCAGCAACTTCAAGTCTAACAAGTGTAAGGCAGTTGATCTTTAATTACCCCAATGTAATTATAAAGTATTTATGAGGTGTTAAACTATAAGGAATCATCTATACCCGGATATCTTTGTGAGGTATGAGCATCTTTCTTTAAGCATATCGGAAGGGACAATCCATTGACCGATGGAAGATGAGCATGATCCAGCTTTAAAAGACAGTCAGTCATCTTTGCAGTTCAAGGGCTCTTTGTGCAGGAGACTCGAGTAGGAGGGAGAAGGAATCTTTTTTTCTCTTCCCAGCACTGACTATGATATCTAGAAAAGATTTGACCAGAAAGAATAAACCCAACCTAAATAGCCAGTAAGCAGTTCAAGAGCTCAAAGGGGTCTGAGATAATTGAAAGAACACCCTGGAGATAGCAACAGATGAAGAAAAGCTGAACTTAAAGGAAGAAGAATGATTAAAAAGAAAGATCCCTGGCAGCAGAGAAGAGAGAAAGTTATGAACTCAAGAGAGTGATAGCCCTGGCAACTGGGACATGAGCTGTGGAGAAGGGCAGACACTGGATACCCAGCTTAGTAAATTTTGTGGATGTATCACACACAGAAGAGATATAGGAGGATTCTGTGGAGAGAGAAAAGGATTTCCAGGACCTTTCCTACCAAAATTTGTCATTTACCTTTGTCACTCATATATTTTACATATGTACTTCAATTTCATTATATTCTAAGGCTGAACCCTTTCTTTCCATGGGTTCTGTGTAAATTTATGGGATATATCCAGGATTATGAGAGGGATATGTTCAATAATTACTCTACTTACCATGCCATGAGATTGGGAGCTCTTTGAGGGCAAGGACTATCTTTTACCTTCTTACTTAACACCCCCAATACTTAGCTCAGTGTTTATCATACACTTAAATGTTTACTGATGGAGTTATTAACTGCCAACTTATTAAATGCCTTTGCTGAAAGCTAATTGTGTTTACTAGCCCTGAGATGTCAAAGAAAAGACAGTAATAGCCATACTCCTGACATACATAATACTACATTTTAAAACTAATTGAAGGGACATGAGGTAACCCAGCATGCCAGGTCTGCAGTTGGGAAGACTTGGGTTCAAATTTGGCTTCAGGTGCTTCCTAGCTGTGTGTCCCTGGACAAGTCACTTAACCCCAATTGCCAATCCCTTGCCACTCTTCTATCTTAGAATTGATTCTAAAACAAAAGGTAAAGTTAAAAAAAAAGTGAATATGTGACTGGCAGGGATACTTATGTACCAATTAGTGACCCCCATTTCTATTTGAACCTGATACCACTGTACGAGCTGATTGATTATGAAAAGCAAACATGTTGGGGGCTCAGGAGCTATAGCTATAGTTTTAATAGTGGGTACTCCCTAGAATTCTAGAGGCAGCAGCCATATTCTGGGGAACCTATCTGTAAATGTGAGTGCAAGTTGGGGCAAGGAAAAATAGCCTAGAGATTTGGCAATAGATTGACTATATAGGATAGCAATGGTGAACCTTTTAGAGATGGAGTGCCAAGCCCCACCCCCACCCTACCTTCTAGACTAAGTTCCATGCTGGCCCCCTACCAGAGACTGAGTGCCATTCCCTACCCCATCCTTACCCCAGACAGGGGAGGGGGAAAGTGCTCCCATTGGACTGTTGGGTGGAGGCCCGTGTACAGAGGGGGAAGGGAATGGCCCCATCTCTCTGCTCCCTTCCAAGTCTGTCACCTGTGAGTTACCCACCTTACCCCCTGTGCCCTCCCATTGGGCAGCTAGACAGAAGGGTGGGAGATATGAAAAAAATGTCATCAAGCATGTTGGAGAGGGGCAAAGGAGCAACTCTGCCCGAGTCCCTCTGCCTTTCTAGTAACAAACACAAGGGTTTTGGGGGGGGAGGGGCTGAATGCCCATAAAGAGCTCTCCGGGTTCCATCTTTGGTTCCTGTGCCATAGGTTTGCCATCACTGATACAGGATAAGTAAGGGTGGGAAGTTAAGAATGACCCTGAGATTTCAGAACTGAGTGACCTGGAGGATAATAATGCCCTTGACAATAATAGAGTAATAGAGACATTATGAAAGGGAGAGAGGATTAAAGAAAGATAATCAGTTCTGTTTTGAACATATTGAATTTAAGAAAACTATAGAATATTCAGTTCAGCCTGTCCAAAAGGAAGGCAGTGATGTGGGGCTAAAGCTTAGGAAGGAAACTATGACTAGATGTCTATATTTGGGTATAATCTACATAGAAATTATAATTGGGAACCATGAGAGATGATGAATTCTCCACGTAAGTGAGGAAAATAGAGGGAGGAAAAAAAGGAGAGAGCATTAGGAGACTCCTGGGGTTAACAGGTGAGACTAAGAAGGAACAGTCAGTGTAGATAAAAGGGGAACCAGAAGAGAGCAGTATCACAAAACCCTATCAAGGAAGGAATACCCAGAAGGAGCATGTAAAAAATAGTGCTGAATGGGCACTGTGCAAGGCACTGAAGGTACAAACGCAAAAGCAAAACTCTCTTTGTCCTTTGCTCTAATGTAAGGACCTTACATTATAACAGTGGTGACAAGATAGACAAAAAAAAAATAATATATGGAGTATATACAACACATATATGCTGAGTAGCTACAAAGTGGCCTAGGAGAGGACCACATTAGAAGCTGAGGACCAAATATGGCTTCAGATACTTCATAATTGTGTGACTCTGGGCAAGTCACCTAACCAACTGTCTAGTCCTTACTGCTCTTCTGCCAAAGAATTGATACTTAGTATTGATTCTGAGACAGAAGACAAGGGTTAAAAAAAGAAGGTGAAGCTGAAAAGACTAGAAAAGGTTTCAGGCAGAAGGTGGCATTTGAGCTGCAATTTAAAGGAAGCTAAAGTTTCCAGGCAGCCTCACAAAAGAACAATAACATCTTCGTTCTCTTCCTTGGAGGAAGAAAGCTACAGTAGCTGGTGACAGCTGTGAAAGTGGAATAGAATGGCAACAGCAAGGGGCACACAATGCCAAGGGAATTATGAGGGTTATAACTGAAAGGGAGGGACTCCTAGACATTTGTCAGAAGATAGAACTGTAGAAGTCATTCGAGGCAAAACACAACCCTTCCTCACCTCAGAGCACCTTCCTCATCCCACCTTCTGTGGGAAGGTGCATCCATTTTATGTATAAAAATTAAAAATTATTCTGTTTATTTGACTTCCCCCCTGTTACTTATTCTGTCTTAATTAAATGCCTTACTCTTTAACTTGCTGTTGCTTTCTGGAGGGAATTGAAGCTAAGGGAGATAAACTAAACAATTGTCTCAAAATTTCATACAGAAAATAAATAATGGACTAAAGAGAGACTAGAACCTGGGTCTCTTTACTCCTCCTGATCTTTCTGCTCACTACTGAGCTCCACAGATTTTACTTTATTTCTCATGCTTTAGTACTGGAGCTTTCAGGTTCTAGAAAAACACAGGTCATGACCTAGGACAGATAAGAGCACCAATAAACATCTATACTTACCACCATGATGCCATGAGGGGAAAAAGATAGAGGACTCGCTCTGCCTACTTTGTTCTAGCCTACATATGTTCATCCCATTAAGTGATATGATTTTTTTAATACTATGCCAGAAGTACTATTTATTTATTTGGAAATTTTCTTGAAACTCTTGCCTCTGCCTTGGAATCAGTATGGGTTTCAAGACGGAAGAGCAGTAAGGGCTAGGCAATCGGGGTTAAGTGACTCAGGGTCACACAGCTAGGAAGTATCTGAAACCAGATTTGAGGCCAGAAGCTCCAGTCTCTAGGTCTGGTTCTTAATTCACTGGTACCTAGCTGTCCCTAAGAGTACTATTTGTAACAACCAAAAGCTGGGAATAAATTATATGCTCAATAATTTGGCTGAATTAACTGTGTTATCTGAATGTAATGGAATATTATCAGTGTGTAAGGAATAACAAATAGAAAGAGTATAAAGAAATACAGGCAGATATATGAAACAATGTCATGAAGTAACAAGAACCAAGAGAATACATTGACTATATTTATGTAAAAGAAGACATCAACCTTCAAAAATAAACATTTTTTAAAATCTAAGGTCAAATGCAAAGGACAAAGTTTGTACTAATTTATCACAGTGGAAATCCTATCTTTTCAATCTATTGTAACTATAAAAATACGAGGTTAATCATATTGTTATGAGTGTTGCTTTACTTAACCATTTTTGGAGAATGTATTTTGTGAGTGGTTTGTCTATGATTATATTTGTTTGCTGCATAAACATAAAATTTAGCAATTAAAAAATAATTCCAGGGTAGAAGCAGTGATGCCATCAACTACCACTCAATTTAAGATCCAGCTCAGTTAGAAATGTTTTTCAATGGATCTCCTGTGTCACATAAGGTAATGCCTATATTTTATCTCTATTATCTCCTCTCTCCCTATGCCCCTACCATGCTTGTTTCTCCCTGTCATGTTGAACTTTGATAGAGCTGCTTTACAAAAAATATTAACAAAGATATTAAACATTAAAAAGACATTAATCTTTAAAAAAAAAACAGGGACGATTTCCTCCAGATCCATCCCCACTATCCTACCGTCTCCATTTATAGACATCTTCACTCACTAATGATTCTTAGAACTGCCCCAGTGCAGCCCTTCTTCTTTCTCTTCCTGTTTGCACTGTCAC
Source organism: Monodelphis domestica (assembly GCF_027887165.1). Taxonomy (NCBI): domain Eukaryota; kingdom Metazoa; phylum Chordata; class Mammalia; order Didelphimorphia; family Didelphidae; genus Monodelphis; species Monodelphis domestica. Next base: position 213,728,978 of record NC_077227.1, read on the forward strand.
CACAGCCTTCTTTTCCTCTTTCTGCTCCTATTGTCTCTCTTATGTTCCTTTTTCCCATCATTGTCACCACAGGCCTTTCAATCAGAGCTGGTGAGTCCACCAGGTCTGAAACCCCATTCCCCCCCATCATTTCCCTTCTCACTGTGAAGATGGAATGAACTCTCCCCTGCCCATTTTTAGATTTAATCACCAGAAGCATATACACCCCATTTACATGTGAGTGTTGGAATTGATTAAATTTCTGGCAACCCTCCTCTTAACTAATCCAATCCAACCCCTTACATTCTGGTCCTTTCAGCACCAAGAATCTGCTTAAGTCCAGTTCAACTCTGGTTCCACTTAAGAAAGCCTCCATGGTTAAGGTAACATACCCCTGGACAGCAAACAAGCAAAAGACCAAATAAAAGTAATGGTAGCACTCAGGACATGTGGGTACTAGAGACCTTGGAGGCCAAAAGAATTCCCCAGGAGCCTGGATCCAGTTTATGGTTTCTACTATAGGGACTCAACAATAGCATCAACAACAGGGCAGAGAGTGTGGCACAGAAGAAGGTGAACTGGGATTGGACAAAGGAAACCTGAATATAAATCCTGGCTCCTACTTTTACTAATTAAGATGCCACAGGCAAATCTCTAAACCTCTTAGGGCCTCAGTTTCCTATTTTATAAAAAAGGAGTGACAAAATTTGCATCCTATATTTCACATTTCTATGAAAATGTTGAATAATCATAATAAACAGATTTTCATTAATTTCTTATTGTGTGCAGGCCATAATGGCCTGGAACCTGACACTGTGAATTTAGGTAAATAATTATAATAATGACAGCTAGTATGCATATTGTCCCTACTCTGTATCAGGCACTATTCTAAGTGCTTTTCAAATACTATGTCACTTAATACTCACAACAAGGGCAGCTAAGTGCAGGGGAGAGAATGCCTGGCCTGAAGATAGCAAGACCTGAGTTCAAATTTGACCTCAGATACTTACTAGCTTATGACCCTGGACAAGTCTCTTAATTCTGTTTGCTTCAATTTCCCCATCTCTAAAATGAGCTGGAGAAGGAAATGGCAAACTGCTCCAGTATTTTTGCCAAGGAAACCCCATATGGAGTTATAAAGAATCAGACATTGCTGAAACAAACAAATACCAGCAAATATATACAAGGTACTTTGGGAGAGAGGGCGCTCGTTGGTAGGGAATCCAGAAAGACTTCCTGCAGAAGATGAAGCCTGAATTTAGTTGGCAACGCTGTGAGTGGAAAGGAGTCAGATGGAATTGCCAAAAGGCATTTGTGTAGGGATTCTCTTTAACAATGATATCCCAAGACTTGTCCAAATCCTATTCCCTCCCAAAGCCAATGTTGAGGAATTCACTTGTTTCCCAGAACAGAAAGGAAACTCAGAGGTCATTTAGTTCAACATTTAACAGAAATTCTTTGGACAACATCTCTGATGAATGGTTTATTCCCCCCAGTGGTTTCTGTAGTGAGGGGGAACCTGAGGAGGGAATCCACAGGAACTTGCCATAAGACACATTGTTAGTCTACAATTCCATTCACTGTGTGTCTGTAAGTCAGGAGATTACTGTCCAAATTAGAAATACATTTATGACTTCATTCTGAAAGATCTATACCTGTGGTCCCTATTGCCCTGGGTCATCTCTACACCTTAACACACTGACATATCTGGTTTCTACACTCACTCTGGAACTCTTTAGTATTAGTCGCCCATATCACTGATTATGACCTTCGTCTCAGATGTATGGGACTCAGATGTCAAACAGAAATGCCACACACCACCTGTGTTCCCCTCTTCACTTTGATCTCCAGGTTTCATTACAATCTAAGTCTCCTTTGGAGCTTCCAATAGGAAACAGGAATAGAATTACCTCACTGCTTGCCCTGAACTTGCACATGACCAGCATAATTCCTGCACAGAGTAAAGACTCTACAAACTTTTACCCATCTCTACTGGCTCCTGCCAGATAAGAGTGGAGAAAAGCTATAGAAATGACACTTTGAGGAACAGGTTTAACACACAACATATATAATCCAATCCCATCCATTGTTCTCACCTTGTGTTTATTATGTGGCCATATTTTTTTTTCATTTCCAAGTTCTTTTGCCAATTATTCCTTTAGGCTCTCATAAATTCAAGCCTCTTACCACTCCTTGTAATTTAAAATACCATCACTTCCTTAGCGTATAAATTTATAATATTTATAAATACCACTCACAAAAAATGTCATTTTATTTCTTTTCAAAACCTTTACCATTCATTTTAGAATCAATATTAAGTATTGAATTTAAGGCAGAAGAATGGTGAGGGCTAGGCAATTGAAGTTAAGTGACTTATCCAGGGTCATATAGGTAGGAAGTATCTGAGGTCACATTTGAGCCCAGGTCTTCCCAATTCTAAGCCTGGTGCTCTATCAGTAGAGATGCAAATGGCAAATCATTCTAGTTCTTTGCCAAGAAAACTCCATATGGGGTCACATAAAGTTAACATGAAAGAAATGACTGAACAATAACAATACATGCCAGATACTCTGCTAAGTATTGAGGTTAAAAAAGCAAAAATGAAATAATGCTTGGCCTCAAAGAAATTATAGGCTATCTGTGGGATATGACTTGTACAATTATAAGTAAATATGAAAATATAGAATGGGGTTGCAAAGACTTGGACATAACTGAAATGATTGAACAACAACAAATGAAAACATAGAAGGCTGAGTGACTGGTGTGCGCCTGGCAGAAAAAAAAATTAGATGTTCTGTTGACAAATTGGTCACACTGATTTGGACTTCCAAATCGGGATGAAGACTAGATATAGAGTTACCTTCTTTAAGTGGATACTTGAAATGTTAACACTGAAAGGGTTTTTTTTACATTTTCTTTTTCCCCAATTACATGTAGAAACAATTTTTGGCAATTGCTTTCTGATGTGAAAGGAATTTTCAAGAGGTAGAGTATAGTCTTGAGAAGAAAATAGAACCAAAGGCAGAATTTGGGGACTATCCACCATAAGGAATTAAGAAAAAGACAAAAATCCAATAGAATAATAGAAAGGGAGAAGTTAAAGATGTAAAATGGGAAAGGATCATGACTGACTGGAACTTCTGAAGAAAAGAGGGAGAAAGAAGAGTGGATTAACTTTGTAAAAAAAATCACAGGATCATTGATAGATCATCTACTCCAATCTCATTTTACATATAAAGGAACTGAAGCTGAGAGAAATTAAATAACTTTAATTAGGGTCACCCAGCTAGTAAGAAGTTAAGACAGAATTTGAACTCAGGTATTTATAATCCCAATCCTGGCACTCTATAAAGTTCATTTCATGGAAGTAAAGGAGACTGAGGAATGCAAAAATGTATTTTTTTTTCATTATTAGGTGGTTCTGAGCAGCTTCTGAGAAAATAGTTGTCAGAAAATGGTTAGAACAGCAGCCATTTTATATAAAAGATGAAGAAAATAGAATTGCGTAGTTAGGAACTGGAAGCAAAAAGATTAGGAATTAAAAATTCATGAAAGTATTCCTATATAATATTGTCAATATACACATATTTTAAGATGGAGTTAACAACTGATAATTAAAATAATTACACATACTTTAATCATTTATAATGTCTTTTTTTGGTTGTTGGTTGTCCTCATCTGATTTTGTGGTGGTTGTTCAGTTGTGTCTGACTCTTCCTGATCCCATTTGGGTTTTCATGGCAAAAATATTAGAGTGATTTTCCTTCTCCAGCTCATTTTACAAATGAGGAAACTGAGACAGAGTTAAATGACTTATCCAAGGTCACACAGCTAGTGAGTGGCAGAGGCCAAATTTAATTTCAGGACTAGGGCTCTATCCACTGCACCACCTAGCTGCCCATCTGATATTTTAGTTTAATTTTATATTATGCTCATACTTATATATTTGAATACTTTTACTTGACAAAGAAAGTTAAAAGAAGATATCTTTAAGAAAAATATATAAGGGGCAGGTATTGAGAGCCAGATCTAAAGACTAGGTCTTGGGTGCAAATGTGGTCTCAGACACTTTCTTGCTATATGTCCCTGGATAAGTCACTTGACTGATTGCCTAGCCCTTTCTGCTCTTCTGCCCTGGAACTAATACTTAACATTGAGTCAAGACAAAAGATAAAGGTTTAATTTTTTTTTGGAAAAATTTTATTTAATTAATTTAGAATATTTTTCTATGGTTACAAGATTCATGTTCTTTCCTTCCCCTCCCTCCACCCTCTTCCCATAGCCAATGTGCAAATCTACTGGGTTTGACATGTGTCATTGATGAAGACCTATTTCCATATTATTGATATTTGTACTAGAGCGATCATTTAGAGTCTACATCCCCAATGATATCCTCGTCAACCCATGTGATCAAGCAGTTGCTTTTCTTCTGCATTTCTATTAAGGGTTTAATTTTTTTTAAAGAGAAAGAACATATAGATAATATAATATTTTGGCATATTACTTGATAATTTAGTCCCTTATGAATTTGGTTAGCATGAATAATCTAGAACTTGATAATCTCTAAATGATATAATGGTATTCCATTACAGCCATATGCCTGGACTAGTCCAGTCATTCCCCAATTGATGGGCATCCCCTCAGTTTCCAATTCTTTGCCACCACAAAAAGAGCTGCTATCAATATTTTTGTACAAGTAGGTCCTTTCCCCCATCTCTAATCTCTTTGGGATACAGACCTAGCAGTGTTTTTCTGTGTCTGGACACAGGTATTTCTGTGTCCATATATTGTTCTTGAGCTTCTGCTTTCTTTTCTCTGCATCACTTTAAATGTTTTCCTATTTCTTTGAACTCATCATATCAATCATTCTTGTTATATTCCATTGCATTCATATTTTTAAATGTCTGCCATTACTCTGAAGCAATGGCTGCCTTAAAAAAAGCTGTTTCCAACTTTTATGTTATTAGAAATAGTACTGCTAAAAATATTTTTTTAGGGGGGCAGTGGAGTGGCTCATTGGATTGAGCAAGGCCTAGAGATGAGAGGTCGTGGGTTCAAATTTGGCCTTAGACACTTCCTAGCTGTATGACCCTAGGCAAGTCACTTAATCCCCATTGCCTAGTGCAAAGATTAAAATGAAAGGTTTGACTGAAATTATATGAAATTATGTAGCTGCCAATATTTATGATATCCTGAATCAGAAATTTATTTACAAATATTTATAAAACAGAGAGGAAACAATAAAGTAGAGAAATATAAAGGGAATAGAGAAGTTATCTATCCTATCTTAATCCAGGCAGAGATTAATTATCTCTCAACTAGGAAAGCTGGTAGTGAATAACCATGAGGCCTCCTCCAAGATGGAAGCTAGTCTCTCCAGAAACTAGGAAAGGAGTCAGAACCCAAGTTAAAGCTGCATTCCAAGCCCACCATCCAAGATCCAAACCACATCCTCCAGTGAAGCTCACTTGAAGATTCTCTCCAATCAGGAGGCTATCTCCACAAGATTGACTCAAGCTGAAGGATTCATAGCTTTTATGGTGCTAGCACTGCCCAGGCAGCAGTTTTGTGGGAACCAGTTCTCACCTTTTGGAGGGGTGAACTCTTATCAAAGGCCTCTGAAGGTGTCAGTTCTAATCATAGGATTCACAAATTTGGAATCCATACCTCTCATCCTCTGAAGGTGTAAATCTTTTTTTTTTTTTACAGTGAGGAAATAAAAGCCATGAACCTTTACTGACAACCTCAGATGGATGAACACCTTGTCTCCTCCTCTTTCTTTTCTTTTTTTTTCTTGTAGACATTGTTTTATTTGGTCATTTTCAAACATTATTCCTTGGAAACAAAGATCATTTTCTTCCCCCCCCCCACTACCCCTCCCATAGCCAACGCTCGATTCCATTGGGTATCACATGTGTCCTTGATTCGAACCCATTTCCATGTTGTTGGTATTTGTATTAGGGTGTTCATTGAAGGTGTAAATCTTATCAAAGGATTCACAAGTTTCTGGAGTTGTCATCCATTGTAGTAAGTGACTTGTGAACTCCTTAGTCTAGTTCAAGCTTTTGTTGGTTCAATCCAAAAGTAGACAAAGGAGAGTTAATCCTGTCTTCACAATCTAGTGAGGTACTAAGTAGGGGTACTTAAGTTATTATTTAACCATGTGTTAACTCAAAATAAACAAAGGAAATAAAGACTTCCCTTTTACAAGTGTAAACTCAGAAAAGAAAACAAAGAATTCCTTTTCATGCTAGCCCTTACTGCTCTTTTGCCTTAGAACCAATACACAGATTTGATTTTAAGATAGAAGACAAGGATTATTAAAAAATATATGTATATATTTTGTATAGATGGATATTTCCACCTTCCTATATCATCTTTATGCTATATTTCCAGTAGTGAGATCACTGCATATACACATGAAACAATTTTTATTGTGTAATTCCATGTTGCTTTGTAAAAAAGGTTAGTGAAATTCATAATTCTACCAGCAGTGTAACAGTACATTTGTATTTTTTTTTACCACATCCATATCAGCATTATATTTTGTGATCTTTAATTATTTTTGCTATTTAATTTTATAGAGGTTGAATGGAATCACAATTGTTTTCATTTGCATTTTTAGGATTATTAGAGATTTTGAATACTTTGGTTTCACTCTTGACTGTATTTCTTCTAAGCAATAGGCATTCCTATTCTTGACCACTTGTCAATTGTGGGAAATGCTTTTACTCTTCTAAATTGCCATAAATTCTTTATACATGCTGCATGTCAGACTTGGATCAGAAGTGTCTGATATAAAGATATTTATTTTAGTTTGTTTCTTTCCTTCTTGTTCTAGATTAATTTTTGAGATACAAAAGGTGCTTATTTTATATAATTGTTTTAATTTAATTTTTCTTTTATAATTTCCTCTCTTAAAGAATTTATCCCCTCTTGAGGTCCTGGGTGCAAATATGACCTCAGACACTTCCTGGCTGTGTGACCCTAGGCAAGTCACTTAACACCCATTGCCTAGTCCTTACCACTCTTCTGCCCTGGAACCAATACATAGTATTGATTTTAAGGTAAGTAAGTAAGAAAGGTAAGTATTGATTCTAAGGTAAGGTTTAAAAAAAAAAGAGGCCAGCAGGAATCTTTTATTTCTACACATGGGACATCTGTGTAAAAATAATGGGTTTTTCCAGTTTTCCTTTCATTTTTATGATGACAACAACAAATAATGACAGAGTAACTGGGCAATGGTGATGCTTTTATCCTGCATAACTGAGGAATAGAAGAAGTATTCCCTGAAGGATTGTTGCCATGGCGTTCTCTAGGGATATGTGATAGCCCTGATGAATAGGGCTGCCAGGAATTTCCTGAAGGGATTTCAACAGTGGACACCAACCTTCTTGTAGAGACTGTGGTAACTCAGACAAACAACTTCTTTTTCATCCAGAGGTAAAAGGTATGATCTCTGAGCCAAAAATACTCTTCTTCATCTAGGGCATTTCATAGCAACTCCTCAAGAGAATTCAATAATTTGGGAAAGAAGCTTGGTTTCAGAGACCCAGTGGCTGAAATCCCATGATTTATCTGTACAATCTGAAGGCCTGAGACTAGGCCATCACCTAGGTAGCCGTTGAGAATATGCCACATATCCCAACCTAGAGTATGCAATTACCAGTAGTATTAAAGGCAAATTTATGTTGCTGAATGCCTAGATTAAGAAGAAGAAAAAAGAGAGAATAATAAAATTTCCACCTAGAGGCATTGGAAAAGGGACAAAGTAATATAGTACATGAAAGGAAAGTAGAAAGAAGAATATATAAGAGTCAGCTAGTGGCTCAGAGGATTGAGAGTAAGACTTAGAGACCAGGTCTTGTGTTCAGATCTGATCTCAGGAATATCTATGTGTGTGTGTGTGTGTGTGTGTGTGTGTGTGATACATATGTACCCACAAATATATACACTCACACCCACATTGTATGTCTATGTGCCTGTGTGCATATTCCTTAAGACTAAATTTCCTAAACTGGGTCAAAGGCAAAAGATTTAGGCAATAAATTAGATAAAAGGATGGTGAGTTCTTTGCATTGAAAAGAATTAACATTGTTTATCATTAGTTAACTTTTCTTTTGTTTTTTTAACTTCTCATATGCTTATAGTTTCCCTGCTAAATTATAAGTTCACTGAAGTAGTCTCCTAGTATATGCTTCTCTAAAGGAATAATTTGAACACTTCTTTTTCTTGATTTGAGACCACCTTAGAGCAAATGTTGCCCCAGTCAAATGTGTTCTTTTTGTTCTTACCCATTTAAAAAAGTACTGGGGATCCAGATGTACCAGTGATTTCTCTTGCCAATATAGGCCAGATGCATTACATTTCCCTTCTCCTTCAAGGTTCTCCAGTACCTTTAGGAGTTATTGAATGTCTCTCATCTCTAGCTCTGGCTCAAGTACCTGCCAACTGTGTTCTCCTACTTTTAGGGATTCCAAAATCCCACTTCCATTTAACCACTTAACAGTCAGATTAGCTTTTTTTTTTTTAAGGCGTATACTGGATATATTTTTTTAAATATTTTATTTGATCATTTCCAAGCATTATTCATTAAAGACATAGATCATTTTCTTTTCCTCCCCCCCCCCCCCATAGCCAAAGCATAAATCCACTGGACATTACATGTTTTCTTGATTTGAACCCATTGCTATGTTGATAATATTTGCATTAGAGTGTTCATTTAGAGTCTCTCCTCTGTCATGTCCCCTCAACCGCTGTATTCAGGCAGTTACTTTTCCTCGGTGTTTCTACTCCCATAGTTTATCCTTTGCTTATGAATAGTGTTTTTTTCTCCTAGATCCTTGCAAATTGTTCAGGGACATTACACCACTACTAATGGAGAAGTCCATTACGTTCAATTATACCACAGTGTATTAGTCTCTGTGTACAATGTTCTCCTGGTTCTGCTCCTCTCGCTCTGCATCACTTCCTGGAGGTTGTTCCAGTCTCCATGGAACTCCTCCACTTTATTATTCCTTTTAGCACAATAGTATTCCATCACCAACATATACCACAATTTGTTCAGCCATTCCCCAATTGATGGGCATCCCCTCGTTTTCCAGTTTTTGGCCACCACAAAGAGCGCAGCTATGAATATTTTTGTACAAGTCTTTTTGTCCATTATCGCTTTGGGGTACAGACCCAGCAGTGCTATGGCTGGGTCAAAGGGTAGATATTCTTTTGTCGCCCTTTGGGCATAGTTCCAAATTGCCCTCCAGAATGGTTGGATCAGTTCACAACTCCACCAGCAATGAATTAATGTCCCTACTTTGCCACATCCCCTCCAGCATTCATTACTTTCCTTTTCTGTCATGTTAGCCAATCTGCTAGGTGTGAGATGATACCTCAGAGTTGTTTTGATTTGCATCTCTCTGATTATAAGAGATTTAGAACACTTCTTCATGTGCTTATTAATAGTTTTGATTTCTTTATCTGAGAACTGCCTATCCATGTCCCTTGCCCATTTATCAATTGGAGAATGGCTTGATTTTTTGTACAGTTGATTTAGCTCTTTATAAATTTGAGTAATTAAACCTTTGTCAGAGGTTTCTATGAAGATTTTTTCCCAGTTTGTTGTTTCCCTTCTGATTTTAGTTACATTGGTTTTGTTTGTGCAAAAGCTTTTTAGTTTGATGTAGTCAAAATTATTTATTTTACATTTTGTGATTCTTTCTATGTCTTGCTTGGTTTTAAAGTCTTTCCCCTCCCAAAGGTCTGACATGTATACTATTCTGTGTTTACCCAATTTACTTATGGTTTCCTTCTTTATGTTTAAGTCACTCCCCCATTTTGAATTTATCTTGGTGTAGAGTGTGAGGTGTTGATCTATTCCTAATCTCTCCCATACTGTCTTCCAATTTTCCCAGCAGTTTTTATCGAATAGTGGATTTTTGTCCCAAAAGCTGGGATCTTTAGGTTTATCGTATACTGTCTTGCTGAGGTCGCTTTCCCCCAGTCTATTCCACTGATCTTCCTTTCTGTCTCTTAGCCAGTACCAAATTGTTTTGATGACTGCTGCTTTGTAATATAGTTTAAGGTCAGGGACTGCAAGGCCCCCATCATATGTGTTTTTTTTTCATTATTTCCCTGGATATCCTTGATCTTTTGTTGTTCCAAATGAATTTTGTTATGGTTTTTTCTAAATCAGTGAAGAAGTATTTTGGTAGTTCAATGGGTATGGCACTAAATAGATAAATAAGTTTGGGTAGGATGGTCATTTTTATTATATTGGCTTGTCCTATCCATGAGCAGTTAATGTTTTTCCAATTGCTCAAGTCTAGTTTTAGTTGTGTGGAGAGTGTTTTGTAGTTGTATTCATATAGTTCCTGTGTTTGTCTTGGGAGGTAGATTCCTAGGTATTTTATTTTGTTTAAGGTGCTTTTGAATGGGATTTCTCTTTCTAGTTCTTGCTGCTGAGCTGTGTTGGAGATATATAGAAAAGCTGATGATTTATGTGGGTTTATTTTGTATCCTGCAACTTTGCTAAAGTTGTTGATTATTTCAATTAGCTTTTTGGTTGAATCTCTAGGATTCTTTAAGTAGACCATCATGTCATCTGCAAAGAGTGATAACTTGGTCTCCTCCTTGCCTATTTTGATGCCTTCAATTTCTTTTCCTTCTCTAATTGCTACTGCTAGTGTTTCTAGTACAATGTCAAATAGTAGAGGTGATAATGGGCATCCTTGTTTCACTCCTGATCTTATTGGGAATGTGTCTAGTTTATCCCCATTGCAGATGATATTAGCTGATGGTTTTAGATATATACTGTTTATTATTTTTAGGAATGACCCTTCTATTCCTATGCTTTCTAGTGTTTTTAATAGGAATGGGTGTTGTATTTTATCAAATGCTTTTTCTGCGTCTATTGAGATAATCATGTGGTTCTTGTTGGTTTGCTTGTTGATGTGGTCAATTATGTGGATGGTTTTCCTAATATTGAACCAGCCCTGCATCCCTGGTATAAATCCTACTTGATCATGGTGGATGATCCTTCTGATCACTTGCTGGAGTCTTTTTGCTAGTATCCTATTTAAGATTTTTGCATCTATATTCATTAGGGAGATTGGTCTATAATTTTCTTTCTCTGTTTTTGACCTGCCTGGTTTTGGAATCAGTACCATGTTTGTGTCATAAAAGGAGTTTGGTAGAACTCCCTCTTTGCTTATTATGTCAAATAGTTTCTATAGTATTGGGATTAACTGTTCTCTGAATGTTTGATAGAATTCACTGGTGAATCCATTAGGCCCTCGGGATTTTTTCTTAGGAAGTTCTTTGATGGCTTGTTGGATTTCATTTTCTGATATGGGATTATTTAAGAATTCTATTTCTTCTTCTGTTAGTCTAGGCAGTTTGTATTTTTGTATATATTCATCCATGTCACCTAAATTAGTGTATTTATTGCCATATAATTGGGCAAAGTAATTTTTAATGATTGCCTTAATTTCCTCTCCATCAGAGGTGCTGTCCCCCTTTTCATCTTTGATGCTGTTAATTTGCTTTTCTTCCTTCCTTTTTTTAATTAGATTGACCAGCACTTTGTCTATTTTGTTTGTTTTTTCAAAGTACCAGCTTCTTGTCTTATTTATTAAATCAATAGTTCTATCACTTTCGATTTTATTAATTTCTCCCTTAATTTTTAGGATTTCTAGTTTGGTTTTCTGCTGGGGGTTTTTAATTTAATCACTTTCGAGTTTTTTCATTTGCATTTCCAATTGATTGATCTCTGCTCTCCCTAGTTTGTTAATATAAGCATTCAGGGATATGAATTTACCTCTGATTACCACTTTGGCTGCATCCCAAAAGGTTTGAAAGGATGTCTCGCCATTGTCATTTTCCTCGATGAAATTATTAATTGTTTCTATGATTTCTTCTTTAACTAAACAATTTTGGAGTATCATATTGTTTAATTTCCAATTGGTTTTAGATTTGGTTTTCCATGTATCCTTACTAATCATTATTTTTATTGCCTTGTGATCTGAGAAGGCTGCATTCATTATTTCTGCTTTTCTGCATTTGTGTGCTATGTTTCTGTGACCTAATGTATGGTCAATTTTTGTGAATGTGCCATGTGGTGCTGAGAAAAAGGTGTATTCCTTTTTATCCCTATTTATTTTTCTCCATATGTCTATTAATTCTAATTTTTCTAAGATTTCATTCACTTCTTTTACCTCTTTCTTATTTATTTTTTGATTTGATTTATCTAAATTTGATAATGGTTGGTTTAAGTCTCCCACTAATATGGTTTTACTGTCTATTTCTTCCTTCAATTCTCCTAGTTTCTCCATTAGAAATTTGGGTGCTATATTATTTGGTGCATACATGTTGATTAATGATATTTCCTCATTGTCTAAAGTCCCTTTTAACAAAATATAATTACCTTCCCTGTCCCTTTTGATCAGGTCTATTTTTGCTTTGGCTTTATCAGATATCATGATTATCACTCCTGCCTTCTTTCTGTCAGTTGAGGCCCAGAAGGTCTTACTCCATCCTTTAATTTTCTGACCTTGTGGGTGTCAACCCGCCTCATGTGTGTTTCTTGAAGACCACATATGGTAGGGTTTTGGATTCTAATCCATTCTGCTATTTGTCTACGTTTTATGGGTGAGTTCATCCCATTCACATTCAAAGTTATGATTGTCATTTGTGGACTCCCTGGCATTTTGATATCCTTCCCTAATTCTAACCTTTTCTTCTTCGGCTCTACCTTTTAGTCCAGTGATTTACTTTGAATCAGTCCCCCTTGTCCCCTCCCTTGATGTTTCCCTTTTTAGTCCCTCCCTTTTTGTTCCTTCTCCCTCCCCCCCTCTTTCCCTCCCTTTTTGTTTTCCCTCCCCCCCTCCCTCCCTTGGTTTTCCCTTCTCCCTACCCTCGTTGGGTAAGATAGAATTCAAGATCCCAATGGATCTGGAAGTTTTTCCCTCTCAGAGTTGATTTCCCTGAGATTAAGGTTTAAGTAAAAAACCCTCTCTTCCTCTCCTTCTAATAGGAGTTTTCTTCCCCTCCCCTTCCCATGTGAATCTTTGTGTGAGAAAGATTATTCTATTTGGTCTTTCTTTACCCCTTATTTATACATTACATTTCCCCCATATGTTAGTATACATAGATTGATAGAAATGTAGTCCTTATAGAAGAGAGTTTGAATAAAAGAAGAAGATAACATTTTTCTCCTTTCCCCTTTCCTTAATATTTACCTTTTCAGGTATTCCTTGCTCTTTGTTTTTCGGTATCAAACTTTCCACAGAGCTCTGGTCTTTTCTTTGCAAAAAGTTGGAAATCTTCTATTTTGTTGAATGCCCATACTTTCCCTTGGAAGTATATAGTCAGTTTTGCTGGGTAGCTGATTCTTGGTTGAAGACCCAGCTCTCTTGCCTTTCTGAAGATCATGTTCCATGCCTTACGATCATTCAGAGTAGAACTTGTGAGGTCTTGTGTGACCCTGATTGGCATTCCTTTATATCTAAATTGTCTTTTTCTGGCTTCCTATAGGATTTTTTCTTTTGTTTGAGAGCTTTGGAATTTGGCAATTACATTCCTGGGAGTTGTCTTTTGGGGGTTTAGTGTAGAAGGTGTTCTGTGAGCTCTGTCAGTGGCTGTATTACCCCCTTGTTCTAGAATCTCTGGGCAATTTTCTTTGATTATATCTTGTATCACGATGTCGAGTTTGGTGTTTATTTCTGGCTTTTCTGGAAGTCCAATTATTCTTAAATTATCTCTTCTCCCTCTATTTTCCAGATCTGTCACCTTGTTGGTGAGATATTTTATGTTCTCTTCTAATTTCTTGGTATTTTGGCTTTGCTTTATTAATTCTTGCTCTTTTACCCGATCGTTGTCTTCCAGTTGCCTGATTCTGGCCTTTAAAGCCTGGTTTTCCTTTTCACTTTGGTCACACCGGTTTTGTAGATGCATGAATTTCTTTTGCATTATTTCCCACTTTTCCTCCCAGAAGGCTTCCATCTTTTTGGTCATTTCTGATTCAAATTCTTCATGGGTTTGTGGAGAGTTTCCATTTCCTTTGGAAGGTTTTGGAGCATTTTCTTGTGTATCGTATTCTATCTCCTCTGTATTTTGTATTTTGGCTCCATAGAATGTGTCCAATGTCACCCCTTTATTCTTATTTTTCTTGGGATTTTGGGGCTTCTGTGCTTCTGTGGAGTTTGCCATCTCTGAATGGGGAGGATTAGCTTTTGTTATCTCTGTCTGGTGTTCAGAGGCTTTAGTCCTGGGCAGATTGTCCGTTCTATGAGCTTTCCCTGAGTTGAACTGAGTATGCCTTAAGGCAGTGACTTTCACTGGAACTGGAATGGAAGGCTCCAGCCAGGGGGCCACACTCTCCCCCAGCTCTCTCTGTTTCCCTGCTGCTAAGGTGCCCCCTCGACTGGGTCGAGTTGCTTTCTGGAAGTTGCCTTCAGAATAGCTGGCCGTGAGGCTGTCTTGTCAGCCCTGAGGGTTACTCTTGTTTCAGACGACCCTGCTCTCTGGGGGCGGGGGGACACATGGATTCCTGGAGCTCAGAGGGCAGTGACTTTCACTGAGACTTGGATAGAAGGATCTAGACCTTGAGGCTGTCTTGTCAGCCCTGAGGGTTACTCTTGTTTCAGACGACCCTGCTCTCTGGGGGCGGGGGGACACATGGATTCCTGGAGCTCAGAGGGCAGTGACTTTCACTGAGACTTGGATAGAAGGATCTAGACCTTGAGGCTGTCTTGCCCGCCCTGAGGGTTGCTATTGTTTCAGATGTCCCTGCTCTCTGAGGGGGGAGGGGCCGTGGCTTCCTGGAGCTCGAGGGCAGTGACTTTCACTGAGACTCGATAGAAGGCCCTGAGGGTTACTGTTGTTTCAGACAACCTTGCTCTCTGAGGGGGGAGGGGCCACGGCTTCCCGGAATCTTGGACTCTGAGCTCCTACTTAGGTCTGAGCCATCTTGGGTTCTGGCTTTTGAGGGGGGCCGTACCTTTTGATCCAGGTCCAGGTCCAGGAGGAGGATTCCCAGGGTCTATGCTGTTGATTGTTTTGAATTTCGGCGCCTTAGGAGCTTATAGTTTGAGATTGGTAGGGAAGGGTTTCCGGAGATCTGAACTTTAGCTTTCTCTAAGCCGCCATCTTGACCGGAAGTCCAGATTAGCTTTTATAAAGGAATACTTATTACAAAGTTGGATCAAGGCTTAGCATATGATTTTCCTCAAAATTTCAGGACCTTATACCATTTTAGACTAATAATTAGGTTCCTTTCTTATTTCAATTCTTACTTACATTAGTCCCACCTAATTCCAAGTCCAATGCCTGGACCCAAAGACTCACAGTTTCTCAGTGCTTTCCTGCATGAAGGGTAGCAACATTTGTCCTGGAATCATAGACTCCAAG
This sequence comes from Monodelphis domestica, assembly GCF_027887165.1. NCBI lineage: Eukaryota > Metazoa > Chordata > Mammalia > Didelphimorphia > Didelphidae > Monodelphis > Monodelphis domestica. The sequence goes on from NC_077227.1 coordinate 213,744,359, forward strand.
ATTCCCATGGTTCAATTCCTGGATCAAGAACCCTACTCCTTAGATCTGGAACTGAAAAGGAAAAATATTTCCCCCAAGGTCCGAGTCTCTTTCTCTGGGCCAAAGGATCTAAGAGGAAGGAGAATGTGGCTCTTGTTTGCCTAGCTGATGGCAAGATGTCTATCCTGTGAGTGATTGGATCCTTCATCCTCAGATGCCACTGGAAATAGAGAGTGGTTGTGCTTCACTCAGGTGGATTAAAGTGTAGTCAGTTTCTCCTACATAATGGAACATGGCTATTCCCACCCATATAGCAAGACAGTGCAGAATGTCTTCTCCCAGAAGTTGGTCCCTGACGTCTTCTTCATGGGTGCTTCCATCTTAAGTGGTCTGGATGTATGCCAAAGCTCTTATACATAGAAGTTTCTGCTCTGAATTCACAGAATACTATCTAGCACACAGCAGGCATTTAAGAACTCTCCTTTGAAGTGAATTGAATTATATTATATCACCCACATGGAACAGTGCCTGGAAGACAGTAGGCTTTTGGATATTTGGGCAGCTAGGTGGTACAATGAATCTTGTTGTCTGGAATTCAAGTCTTGCCTTAGACACTTACTAGCTATGTCACTCTGGGCAAGTCCCTTCATATCTCTTATCTCTATTTCCTCATCCATAAAATGGAGAAGATAAAAGCACCTACATAGTAATGGCATCATAAGAATAAAATGAATTGCAAACCTTGAAGCAGTTTATAAGGACTAGTTGCTCCTATTTGTTGCTTGATAGAGTGTACCATTTTCAAGATAGTTCCTGTATGGATTCTTACTATAGTCATCTCAGGATCCATAAAATTGACAATACAGATATGGTGTGTGATTTGCCCTCATTATCTTCTATTTTTCATTATTACAAGGGGACAATTTTTGATGCATATACATTTTAGAATTAGGGTTTTTGCCACATTTGCCACTCCCAATTGAACAGTATGTTCTCCTTTTTTGTTTTGTAGAATTCAATATTAGTTTATTTGTTTGATTTTTTTTAAACTTTTACTTCGGGGGGGGGGTGGCGTTAAGTGGCCCAGTGGATAGAGAGTAAAGTCTAGAGATGTGAGGTTCTGGGTTCAGATCTGCCCTCAGTTACCTCCCAGTTGTGTGACCCACTTGGGCAAGTCACTTATTCCTTATTGCCTAAGTCTTTTGCCTTGGAACCACCACTTAGTATCAATTCTAAGATAGAGGGTAAGAGTTAAAAAAAAAAAACAACTTACTTTTTGTCTTGGTAACAACTCTTAAGACAGAAGGATAAAGGGGCAGCTGGGTAGCTCAGTGGATTGAGAGCCAGGCCTAGAGACAGGGGGTCCTAGGTTCAAATCTGGCCTCAGCCACTTCCTAGCTGTGTGACCCTGGGCAAGTCACTTGACCCCCATTGCCTAGCCCTTACCACTCTTCTGCCTTGGAGCCAATACACAGTATTGACTCCAAGACAGAAGGTAAGGGTTTAAAAAAAAAAGACAGAAGGGTAAGTATAAAGCTGCATATCAGTATATAGAGGCATACTATGATGGCAAATTTATGGTATGTATGCCAAAGATGGCCCACAGAGAACTCTCTGTGGGCATGCACACTGTCCCTGGCAGAGTTAGTTACTAGAAAGGCAGAAGGACTCTGGCAGAGCTACTCACCTCTCCACCACACCTCTCCACCCCTTCCCTGACCAGGGTGCTCAGGCTACTCCCCTTGCTTTCTTCCTTCACTCAGTCTCTGTTGTGGCGTCATTGCACACAATTGGGGCAGGGGGTGAGGGGACAGCACATGCTCTCTAAAAGGTTTGCCATCACTGGAAGCAAGACTTGAACATGGTCTTCTAGGCTTCTAGGACATCATTCTGACCATTAAGACATACTGTTTTTCAATCTACAGCATTCCTAGAGAAAAAAAAGATAGGGAATAAAAGCAGACATTGTCATGAGCATGATGTTGGGTCAATCAAAAGGAAGAGAATTCTTTTACAAGTTTAGTTAGTCTGCATTAATTTCAGTCTCGGGTTCAATTTCCAGGAGGGCAGTTTTGCTTGGTAGGATCCCATACTTTAGTAATTGAGGGTGAACTTGAAGGACGTGGATGTTTCTTATCTCTTTCATACTGTTTCTGAGAATTCTCTCCTAGACCCATTTTATCTTCTCATTTTTACCTCCTAATATCACAGAATTTTTCCTTGCCTTGTCTAGGGTTCTTTCTTTTCTTCCTAATTATTGAACTCTCTCCCTATCCTCCATTTTGCTTTGATGAAATTAATCACTTTTGGTGAAACCCTCTAATATTTTCCATCTGATAGTGGAAGGTTTCTAAAATATAGACATCTATGGCAGTTGGCAACATATGCCATATAGGACAAAGAGAGCATGAAAAATGTAGAGTAGGCAATATGCTTCCTTTTCCTTTCTCTATCATCTTTTTATATTCCAGAAGCTTCTATGCCTTTGAGATCAAATCCTGCCCCTGCCACTTGTGTCACTTTGGACAAGTTACTTCCTGGGTCTCAGTTTTCTCATCTGTAAAATGGGCTAGATGGCCCCTCAGGTCCCTACTACTTCTAACTTTACAACTCCTCCCTTTTCTCTCTACACATTCATCTTGTAGAATGAGAGTTTTGTATCATATATCAGAGCAAGGATTGCTACTGATCAGTGATTTCATTGGTGTAGAGACTTCTTTGTAATTTATAGCCTTTCAGAACTTCCTGGAGCACTGAGGAATTAAATAGTCATATAGCCAATATGTGTCAGAGGCGGGACTTAAACCTATGTCTTCTTGGCTCTTAGGCCTCCACTAAATTGTGCTGCCTAACATACATAGCAAGAAGTGACTAAATCAAGATTTGGTACTTCAGCCCTGAGAGATTGCCAAATCCTCATCCAAAAGGCTGTATTGACCTGCATACCATTCTTGTATTATGGCTTCTTTCACTGACATATCATAGACAAAGTTCTTAAATATCTGGCATCTTAGTGTCTTCATCTGCAAAATGGGATGGTTAATTCTGAACTAATTGATTCCCTGGGGTGTGGTAAAGCTGAATGAAGGTCAGCCTTCTGGCAAAGCCTCAGTAAAATACTAGGGAGAGAAATGCCAGTATATTCAGCGAAGAGAAATGTGAATTTCTGAGAGAAGGAGCAAAATCTGGTAAGCAGGACTCAATTAGGGGCTGGGGGGCTAAGGGTGGGAATGAATACTCCTAAAAATATAAGTACATGGCATGTAGATGGTGCAATCGATAGAGTAATGGGCCCAAAGGCAGAAGTACTTGTTCATCAGCTTAAATCTGACCTCAGACACTTACTAGCTGGGTGACCTTGTACAAATCCCTTAACCCTGCATGCCTCAGTTCCTTTGTTTGAAAAAGAAGCTGATAGAAGGATGGAGAAATAGAGAAATAGATAGATAAATAGGTAGAACGAAAAGAAATATAAGTAGAATTGCTTTTTGGGGAAAATGGCTTCCTTTAGACCTATGGTGGTGTACCTATGGCACACATGCCAGAGCACTCAGAGCCTTTTCTGTGGGCATGCAGCCAATACCACAGTTCAGAGTTTGCTAAAATTCATTACTAGAAATCCAGAGGGACATGGGTCTGGGCTGCTCCCCTTCCCCTCTTCATCAGCGCCTATCAGATCTCAGGCAAATCATCTCTGTATTACAATTTCCTCATTTGTAAAAGTGCGACAATAATAGCACCTACATATGAGTAAATATATATAAAACATTTTGCAACTCAAAGCACTATATACAGTTTAGCTATGATTATTCTCAATTTATAATGTTTACAAAGTTCTAATCCTCAGAACAGTTCATTAAGAAAGATATTATAGTTATTGTCCACATCTTACAGATGAAGAAACTGATGCTGAACAAGGTTAAGTGACTCCCAGAGGGCCATACAGATAATGCCTGTTAGAGGAGTATTAAAACATAATTATCCTCTGACTCTGGGTCCAGAACTTTTTCTACTGTGCCATGTTGCCTTCTAGAATAAAAAGGTTCCCTTGAAGACACATAGGATGGAATGACTGGATTTAAATTTGACATCCCATCTTTGAAAGGTTGCCAATTGCTAGTCTAAAAAAGAATGTTTTAACCCTTCTGTTTTGGCTCATTTACAGTCATATTGTGGATAAATTTCTTAATTGCTTGAAGCCTCTATTTTTCTTTTTGCAAAATGAGCCAGATAGTTCTTATTTACCTAACTCTCTTGAGTTGGGTAAGGAGGAATTCAGCCACACTTATTAAGCATTTCCTATATACACAGTAGTTGGGTGACCCAGTAGATAGAACATTTGGATTGGAATCAGCCATTCCCTGGAATCAGGAAGACCCATCTTAATAAGTTCAAATCAGGTCTACAATACTTACTACCTATGTGACTCTAGGCAAGTCACTCATTCCTGTTTGCCTCAGTGGCCAACCCCTTGCATATCTTTGCCAAGAAAACCCCAAATGAGATAACAAAGAGTCAGACAATGCCTGAAAAATGACTGAAGAACAACATATGCAAAGTATATCGTGGGGATACAAAGACAAGAATTGAAAGGATTTTTGTTGCCGACAAGCATGTATTCTTTTGGAGAGATATACCACAAACAATTACAAAGTAAGTACAAAGAAATACTAAGTAATTCAAAGAGATAACATTTGTAACTGTTTGGAAGGTGGTAAGAGGTCTTGTAGGGAAGGTGGCATTTGAGTGTGTTTTGAAGGAAACCAAAGGTTCTACTGCACATAGATGAGAAGGAGTATTTTCTAGAAATGGGAGACTGCCCATGTAAAAGTGCAAAGGTTAGTCTAATGCAGGGAACAGGTTGTATTCCAGCTTGAAAAGAACAGAATATGTTAGGGAGAGTAATATGAAAAAAGACTGTCAAGAGCTTCAAATGTCTAATTTTTTAAAAACCTTTCCTTCTGTCTTGGAATCAATAATGTGCATCAGTTCCAAGGCAGAAGACCAGTAAAGGCTAGGCAATAAAGGTTAAGTGACTTGCCCAGGGTCACACATCGAGGAAGTGTCTGAGGCCAAATTTGAACCCAGGATATCCTGTCTCTAAGCCTGGCTCTCAATTCACTGAGTCACCCAGTTGCCTCCTAAATGCCTGATTGAGGATATTGTATACTAGAAGTAATAAAAAGCCATTGAAGGTTTTTGAGTAGGGAAGTAATGTGGTTAAAATTGTAATTTAGGAATATAAATTTGGTATTTGTGTGGAGAATGAATTGGAAAGAGGAGAAAGTAGAAGAAGGCATTCCAAGGGAAGGTGACTCTGTTGGCAAGAGAAGCAATGACACTAAGAGAGAGAAACTAATATGTTCAATGAAGAGAAATGCCAATTCTTGAGTGAGAGAAATTTTATGCTTAAAAAGTATTTTTACACTAAACCAGGGCTAATATGGGGATGTGAACCTTTATAGAAATATACTTTTTTTTTAGTCACATTTGACTTTTTGTGACCCTATTTGAGGTTTTCTTGGCAAAGATACTGATGTGGTTTGTCTTTTCATTCTCCAACTCATTTTGCAGATGAGGAAATTGAGGCAAAAAGAGTTAAGTGACTTGCTTAAGGTCACATAGTTATTAACTGTCTGAGGCTAGATTTGTACTCTGGAAGATTATTCTTCCTTCCTTTAACCACTGAGCTACCTAGCTACCCATAGACTATTTTTTTTTCCTCTGAGAGGAAGGTATAATCAAAAGGATCTTATCATAACAAAGCAGTTTTCAGAACAATTAGGATAGGTTATACTATCTGAACAACTCCCAAGACAAGCTTATTGGAAAGATGACAAGACTTGGTGGACAAATTTTTGTGGGTGGTCATCCTTTTAAAGAATACCAGAATAGAGGGCAGCTAGGTGGCTCGGGAGATTGAGAGCCAGGGCCAAAGATGGGAGGTCTTGGATTCAAATCTGACATCAGACACTTCCCAGCTGTGTGACCCTGGGCAAGTCATTTAACCCTCATTGCCTAGTCCTTTCCACTCTTCTGCCTTAGAACCAATATACACAGTACTGATTCTAAGACAGAAGGTAAGGGTTAAAAAACAACAAAACAAGTGTAGCTACTCTACATTTAAATTTGTTTTTATTATTAATTGAAATTCAACAAAAATAAGTAATTTGTTATATAAAAATAGAAAAGAAGAGTCTATATGAAGCTGTGAATTTCTGCAACAAACTTTTGAGGTGATTTTAAAATTTGATATGATAGTAACAAAATATCCTATCTTGTTTGTGTCCCTTTTTGAACTTGACATGAAACCTTTTCTCTGATTCCCTTTTGGTTGTTAGGCAGGCAGAGGAGTAGAAATGGCAAAGGACTTGAAATTAGTAGAAATTTGTGTTCAAACTATTTTGTTTCTTTTTTTAAATTTTATTTATTACCAATTACATATAATAAATTTCCACACAAGTTTTCCTAAGTTATATGGCAAACTTATCTCTCTCCCTCTTTCCCTTCCCCCTCTTGGTGCTGGCAGGCAATTTGATCTGGATTTTACATGTGAATATCCTCTAACATATTTCCATATTGATCATTTTTGTAAGTGAGTAATCTCATAAAACAAAACCCCAGAAACATATAATGTTTAATTTCTACCTTTGACGCTTACCAACTGTGTGATCATGGGCATTTCACTCACCTCACTAAACCTCAGTTTCCTTGTCTGTAAAAAGAAGATGATAACAAAACTTTCCTTACAGAATTGTGAGGCCATGATATAATATATCTAAGGTAACTGGAAAAACTTGGGGGAAATTCTAATTAGTGTTGTCTCTTTTTTCAAATTATCTTAAATTTATGTAATTGTGTGACTAGTTGTATCCTCCAAGGAGAACCTAAGCTCCTTGAAGGCAGCTTCCTTGTCTAGTATGTCCAGATGTTTGGATACCTTATCAGAGCAAACATTTAATATATGGTCAATTGAACCCAAACTGTCTAGTAACCTATAGTAACAGGAATCCAACAATTTTTCTCCTACATAACAGAGCATCAAGAGTTAATTTTCAGTATGCTATGTTATACATCCCAGATAATCTAACAAGAAGTCAAATCGCCTCTGAGTTTCTAATGGAATGTTTCTCAGTGGAAAAGTTTCATGGCAAACACTAGAACATCAGGAAATCACATTTTACTTTCAGAAGTCTCTCAGTCATTTGTCTCACTGCCAGGCTTCCTCAAAGAAAGAGAGTTTTGTGGCGGTACTTAACTGTTTGCCAACAGTTTGGGGTGGGTTTTTCCTTTTTGGGCTGTTGTCCTTGACCAGCATGCACTTTGATTCCCAATGACCTACAGTATCTCAGTCACACACACATCACAGCAGTAAGATGAGTAATCATAACATTAGCTTATGTGTGTTGGGCAACCTTTCACACGTTGCCCAATGCAACATATTGCATAATATATTTGCCAGGGAATGAGAAACACCACGTTTTACATTTGACTCTAGCCATCCTCTCCATGCCGGCAGCCAAGAGAGTAAACACTACTCCTTACTTTTAGAAACATTAGCAGCTGACATTGTGTTCCAGGCTTCCTCATGTTGTGTAACCTGGTCAAGTGTGGGGGTGGCAGAGAGGATCTCTGAGAAAGAAGTGAAGAACAGATGAGGGTCCAAATCTGCTCTCCCAGTACTCTATTTGGGAGAAGCTGAAAATCTGGAAACAAATTAATTGTGGTTGCAAATAAACCTATCCTTTTTAAAGAGTTTTGTTTTTCCAGAGGAAATACTTAAGAACTAGGGTACACAAAATAAACTATACTTTAATAAACTTTATTTTTTAAAAGTTTAATAAACTGTATTCCATCAATAACAACTAAATCTCTGTCCTGGGAAAAATTCCCCATCATCTCTAAAGTGAGGTTTCATGTGAAATCAATCAGGGAAAAGAGATTTTCCCATAAACGAACATTCTATTACCATCTCATAAATGTTATAATACAGTATGTGCTTCGCCAAAAGAAACTATCCCATGAAGAAAAGTTCTGTGCTTTTTCTTGGAGGAATCAAGATCCCAGTTTTTCTTATTAAAAAAAAAATTCTTTTTGGCCAGGTTTTTAAAAAGCCTTCAGTATATTTTAGCATATACAATCCAATTTGTTGTTTTAGAATTCTCCCTTCTCCATTATGTACATGAGATTACAGGAATATTCATGTGAAAACTATGGGTAATTATGTTTTCTACTTAGATCCCAGACCATTAAATTAAAGGAAAGGGAGGTTCTGTAAGGAAAACACACAAAAAATAATTTGAAATTGGGTTTCTATAAAGAAGAGAGAAGAAAGAAAAGAAGGGGAGGGGGTGTTCTATCTTCCTGTGGTGGTCAGATCTTTTTGGTCCAGAGAAAATTTGCTTTTCAAATATAGGGAAACGAGCAAGACAGATTATGCTAAGAATGGACGAACTATCTTTTGCTATACTGCAGGACCAAAGGAAAACAAGTGAGCTATGCAATAGTTAGTTATTGGAGTTATAATCCAGCATTTCTGCTTATTTTTTAAGTTAAAAAAGAGCAAATTAAGGTCCTAAAATGAGGCCTCTGGTTTTCAGATCTGAAGTAAACCCAACAGGTCCCAGGTTACCAACTTCCTCCTGCCCTCCCAATGAAAACTGAAATGATTATTGTCAGAGCCACTTCCCACTTGCATAACCTGAATGTGGTTAAGTGTCACTCACTTTGAGGGAGGAGCAAAGGGCCAAAGTTCGCCCTCTGATTGATTAATGAATCACCAGTGCCCTGAGCTGAATTGTACCACCAAGAGTACCAGGTCTCTAAGCTACAACGTCAAGTTCTGAAGCAAGTGAATAATGATGACAATTTACATCACTGGCCTCTAGATCATTTTCCTAGATAGAGTCATAGAAGCCATTTCTCCCTACTTTGTTACATGCTGTTTTCCCAAAGAATTGGGGGCAGAGGAAATAGCCTCATATGTTGCCATACAGGGATGCATTCTGAGTGTCGGTTCCTTTAAAACTAGTACTAAACTGGATCATGTCATCACTAAGGTGACTGATTATTTTCTTGCTCAGCAAACACAAGATAAAGAGAGGTTTCACAACTAGGGAAATAAGACCAGAGACAGAATGTTAGATTTATTCTGAATACTCTTCAGATATTCTTTTTGATCTCAATATCTAGTCAGATTCCTAAAAGAACCTAATGACGAACTATTTGAATGAATGAATGAGTGAATGAAAAACATACTCATTGAGAACTTATTATATGATGAAAAAGTAGTATTAGTTATGCTTTATCTTATAGATCAACAAGGATGGAGGGGAATCTGTGGAACTTACTGAAAATGGGACAGTTATTTTACTGCTTGTAGTGAATGCCACAACTCAGGTTTCTATAGTAAATCTGTGGTAACTTTCCTTTTTTTTCCCCTCTAAGGGATGCTTTCAATTCAATTCAACAAACATTGGTAAAGGACTTCTAAGTAAGAGGACAGGGTAGCATAGATGAATTGAAAATTCTTATATTTGATGCAGGGAAGCTAATTTATCTGACCATAATGTCTGTATTTGGCTTTCTTCTGGAAATCAGCTATTGGCTGCAGCTATAGCAGAAGAAATAATTTGTGACAAGCATATATACGGAAATGTTGCTAATATTTGAGACTTTCAGTCAAAGATTGTTTTGGGAAAATGGCAAGTGCTATCATCTTTTTTGTTTGTTTAATGAATAAGGCAACTGAAGTCTAGAGAATAACTGGAAACCTTAATTTAGATCATGAAAATATGTGAGCGGGCAGAAAGCGATTAAGAGAATCCTGATTTTTTTTGACTGGAGGCTCACAACCCTCTCTTTTATATCAATTGTCCTAGAAAACAGCATGGGGAAAAACACTATGGAAGTAGCAGATTCAAATTCCATCATTTTGATTTTGTGCTAAACTAGAGTTTCAAAGCAAAGGCTATGTATGATGTACAAATCAGGGATCTGAATATCATCAGAAAGAAACGTGATCACTCATCTCTGGTTGAAGGGATTCTAGCTGGGAGGGATTCTAGCTGTGACTGATTTACTGGCATTAAAAATAGCTAGCACTTCAAAGCTATGATTTTTTAAAGTTAAGGCTTGCAAAGCACTTTACATATGTCATCTCATTGATTCTTATAACCCTGTGAAGTGGGTGCTATTTTTATCTTCATTTTACAAATGAAGGAACTGGGCTGGGAAAGATTTCAATGACTTGCCAAGTTCATACAACTTGTGAATGTCTGAGGCAGGTTTTTGAACTCAGTTTTTCTTAACCCAAAGGGTAGTGTGCTATTATTTTTCATAACTGCCACCATTTCTCCTATTCTAAGACAAATGACCTCTTCTGAAGCATTATAGATCTCTGAGAGTTTTATTCTTGGAAGAGGAAATATAAATGTAACTTTCACTCTCAATCTGTTCTTGGCTTAAGGAAAATGCCTATGATTTCTAATCTAGCTAGTCTAGTTGGCTTATGTTATTCTTCAGTCAATTTTTATAAGAGTGATAATATAATAGTGATAATAGAATACCACTCTGGGCTAGGAACTAAGCTAAACGCTTTACAAACATTGTCTCATATAATCATCACAACAATCCTAGGAGGTATGTGCATTAAGAGATGATAAAGATCCCTTATAGTTCAGATGAAAGAGTTGCCTGGATTTTTTTTTACTATAAAATTAGCATATTGAAGAGTTTTTTGAGTTATAATGTTTAGGTGAATATTAGGCCTTTGATGCCAGAGACCCATGAAAAAAAGCGTATGTATAGCTTCCTCTTACTCTTTCCAAAGAAAATGAAGTTACCTTTGTATAGACTATCTAATAAGGTGACACCTAGAGAAAATGAGTTTAATTACTTGAATATTATTATCAGTACTCAGCAAATTCTAGGCATTTGCTTTCTATAGACTATGGGGAATAGGTGAGTGTTGTTTGGGAAAGGAATATTTCTATCTTGCAGTCTAGAACATATTTCTTCAGAGTTTCCTTGAAATCTTATAAGGCACACTTTCACCCTTTCACACTTTCTAAATGGAGACAGATGTGGTATTATATATTTCACTATCTCACAATGCCCAATCATCAATCCTTTTTTCTCTACTATACCAACTTTCTGATTGTGCACTAGAGAAACTATATAAAAATGGCTTGGTAGTTGTGTTTTTGTATTTTTATTTTGTATGTTCATATGACTATTTATGCCAGTGGTATCCATAGGTTGTAAACTCATGGATGGCATCTATTTAGATCCTATATATACCGGACTAAGAATCATGATCTGGTCGAGAATATGAAGTGATTATTAAAATGATGAGTGAAGACAGAAGACATGACAATCTTTTTTTAAAATGCCTTTTCATCCTCCATTAAAGTTCAATTTGCTTCTCCATCTGTGGCATATTGGTGACCCTGGGTTCTCAAAATCTATGTCAACAGAGTTTGAATTCTAGCAGGTCTTACCAACTGGAAGTTGGTCAGTTCAGAGCCTTTTACTGTGCTAAAAATAGTGAAAGACCATTTGATGGTTATCTAAGGATTAGCCTGGATAAGTCTGGAGAAACTCATCACCAAGTTGGCCACTCAGTAAGCAATCACTTTTTTTTTTTAGTCACAGCAACTCAGGATAAATTTCTATGAGATATGGAGTTGTTGCAGTCTGCATTGGTGGAAAGAATGCCCTTGATGACCAAAATGTCAAATTCTTGAAGTATTGAAGTATCTTCAACTCAGTTCACAAAACAGTTATGAAGTTACTTTTTGGGGGCAAAGTACTGTTAGGAACTATGGCACACACACAAAAAAAAGGTAGACCTTGCCCTTAAGGAGTTATATTCTACTGAGGAAATACAACATCCACACTATTTTCAAAGTAGATAATCAGACATTATATATATAAGAATATATCTTATAAACATTTATAACATATAGTATAATATGTATAATACATTAATAACATGTATTATGTTAAAACATAATTACAATAGACATTATCCATTATACATTATGTTATATAATAATATACGTATTCTATAATATAATAATAATAATAATTACATGTATATGTGTCTCTTAATTGAAAAAATATGTTTGGAATTGTTAAGTAATGGAAACAGCTGAGACTTATCTAAACTTGTATTTCCTCCTAGAAATGTGCTTTGTACACAGTTGGTACTCAAAAAATGTTTGCCTTTGAACTGAATACTTTTCAAGTGGTGGGGGATAGTTGAGAAGTACTGCCAAGGAGATGAAATTTATCCTTCCCTTTTGTTCTTTCCCTTCCCCTAGAGGAAGTTGTAGGGAATATATTACAATATTATTATATTGAGGTTGCATCTTTTGAGAAGGTACACTCTGACAGGTGCTTTTATGGTTGCATTTTTCTCAGCTGAAACCCATCTTACAAAATAATATTCTAACACACCAATTTTAAGGCTGTGAGGTTTCACAGGATCATTTTTTCCCCTACTAGATCTTTTTTTTTTTGAGATCACTTTATCTTGTAACTTGTAGAATTATTATCCATGCATGGAGATTTCCTCTTTATCTCATCCATTACTATAGGTTCATACCAGTGATATTTAGTGATTAAAGGAGTCTACTAGTCTGCAAAAGGAACATGTCACTGTATTATATAAAATTTATTGGAAAGTTGTTGAGCACAAGTCTTTGTCACAATCCATACTAATATTGGGCACCCTAGAGGAAAAATAAAAAAAGTGTTGATTAGCCTGGAGCTTATTAAGTAAGCTTGAGGGCTTTAATGTAGAATATTGACTTCAGGTCAGTACCAGTACTAATGTAAATCATGTATACAAAACTAGTTTTGACTGTTTGGATAGGATACTATATTTCAGAGTTGGTGCTTTGTCATTTTCTCCACATGCTTAATAAATAAACTTGCTTTAGCTATTGTAAAGGGGGTAAGGGGGTTAATTTTGAAAGGGTTGGACTTTATTATTTAAGAGTTTGGTCACCAAATATTTAATTACTAAATCCCTAATGAATTATAAAGTCAGAATGGAGCTTATGGTAGTTTATTTTACAATAAAGATGGAAGATATTAAGGAAGAGAGAAAGAGGAAAATGAGAGAGATCCTCTTGAGTCAGGCAGGAGTTCAGAGGTCCCTGCCAAGGGAAAGGAGTCTCAAGATGGTGGGCCTTTCTGAAGGCTGGTGCTTCCAAAAAGGCCAAGGGAAAGGGAGTCAGCCTTTTCACTCACCATGTGTCAGTCCAGTCAGCAGATTCTTCTGCCCCTCTTAACCAGCCTCAACTTGAAAGCATCAAGAATTCCTCCTGTCTCCACTTCTGAAAATGAAGAACTCCTCTCATAGGAGGTTCCATTCCAAGTGTCTCAAAGTTGAACTACCAGAAGAACTGAGTTCAGGCCTTTGTCTCTTTCTTTTAAAGACCTTTTTTCTTTCATCACTTCCCCTAATTCCACATCTACCAATCACAACTGACACTCTGTTCTAGGACTGCCCAGAAGGCAGTTAGTTGATTCTGACCTGGGCAGGCACCACCCATTTAGTATTCATTGTAAGTAACCCCTTCCCTTACACCCTAGCTTCTAGCTATGATTCCTTTCCCAAGCTTGATTGTATTGTCAGTATAGTTTGAACATTACCATTTCCTTGATGCTATGGTAGTGTCAATGATCTTTTCCTGCCCCTGGACCTTTCCAGATGGTATATAAGTTCCCCAAATTCTTTTGTTCCTTGGAATCATCATCTAGTGCGGTGGCACTCCCAGGGATAATATCCCCAGAGTCCAGGGTTTATACCCTGTAAAAGTTGTGGCGCAAGACTCTAAAGAATCAAATACTGGACTTATCCCTATCCCGATTAAAGAGAGACTTGGTTTTTCTATTTTATAGTTCTGTGTTATTTCCAAGTTAACATGTGGGTCACAGATCTCCCAGTTCATGATTAAGTGGGATATTTGCACTTTTGGTGATTAGATCTAAATGGGCAGATCTTCATACTTAACTTTTTTAAATAGTGTTTGCACTTTTTGGGATTGAATCTAAAAATAGGCAGATCTCCATACTTTAACTTTTAAGTAGGGTGTTTACACTTATGGGGATTAAAATCTAAAAATAGACATGAGTTACAATTCAGAATCAGGGAAGAGCTAAGTACCTTCAGTGTTACAATCGGGGGAGAGAGAAATTCAGGCTTCACACTATTTAGAGAAGAACTTAAATGAGTGATTCCAGAGAGCCAAAAACGAATGACCAGTTTATAGACTACAATTTTCAGTAATATATCCAAGGTTTATGCAATGACAATAATTTCGTTTCTTAGTTTTCTTTTTTTTTCCTGTTAAATGGCACCATCATTCTCTCAGACTGAACCCTGAAGTAATCTTTGATTTCTAATTGCTTCACCCCATACATTCAATTTTCCTCTCAAACATCTGCTCCCCAAACTCCCATCATCTTATTGTAGTTGGTGTCCAAATTGTTTTGTTTTGTTTTATCTTGTCCTCCTTTTCAAGATCCTAAAATTTTGTCCTATTAACTTCTTCCTTTCTGTCTGACTTTTAAAACCCTTCTTAATTCAGTTTAAGGCTCTTCTTAATTCTCTAATAAATTAGGCTGGTTATCTTACTGTAACCCCAACATTCAGGAGTATGCTGGAGCTAGCTCTACGTAAGGAAGCCAATGACCATTTACACCTCAGAAATCATCAATTGCTACAAATCAGGTCTTGACTTATTTTGCTGGTTATCCTGACTTAAGACAGTGTTAATGCAGATTAAAAATCAAAATGTATGTACAATCTCTCTCTCTCTCTCTCTCTCTCTCTCTCTCTCTCTCTCTCTCTCTCTCTCTCTCTCTCTCTCTCTCTCTCTCTCTCTCTTTCCCTCCTCTTTTGTTAAATAATAACCCAGCAGTTCAGTTAAAAGCTCAGGGAAAGAAGTCATTACCAGACTGGAGGTATGACAACTATAGGCTAATAATAATAATAAGCAATTATATAGCTCTTCAAAGTTTACAAAATGTTTTATATTCATTATCTCACTTGAGCCTCATGACCTTTCTGCAAACAGCCCATGATGACTTCTATTTTCTTTTCTTTTCTTTTCTTTCTTTTCTTTTCTTTTCTTTTCTTTTCTTTTCTTTTCTTTTCTTTTCTTTTCTTTTCTTTTCTTTTCTTTTCTTTTCTTTTCTTTTCTTTTCTTTTTTCTTTTCTTTTTTAAACCCTTACCTTCCATCTTGGAATCAATACTGTATATTGGTTCCAAGGCAGATATGAGGGTCAAGTGACTTGTCTAGGGTCACACAGCTGGGAAGTATCTGAGGCCAGAATTGAACCTAGGACCTCCCATCTCTAGGGACTTCTCTTTTCTATTCTCTTTTTCTATTTTCATGTCTTTTCTTCAAGTTTTTCCCATTGTTTATTGAAATTCTAGCCATCCTTCAAGGACCAGTCCAAGGCCTACCTCTTTCATGATGTCTTTCCTGAAAATGCCAGTGGATACCAATTTCATTCTAATGATAATGGGCTTGTATTATGATTGTTACTAGTGAGTGTAATCCTTGTCACTTGGTCTCCTAGGTGCCATCCTAATTATTTAAGGAAATGTTATATCTTATTTGGAAAATGTACCTGTGTAGCTATCCTAAATTAGCATTTGTGACTGTTGAACTTCTTCCTCATTTAAAAATCAGTAATAGGCTGCAAGAAATGAACAGGATGATTTCTGAAAGAGCTAGAAATGAACTGATGCAAAATGAAATAAACAGAACCAGGAGAACATTGTACATAGCAACAGCAATATTGTAGGATGATCAACTGTGATAGATTTAGCTATTCTCAGCAATATAATGATCAAGGATGATTCTAGAAGACTTCTGATAAAGAAAACTATCCACCTCCAGAGAAAGAGCTGTGGGAGTCTGAATGCAGATCAAAGCATATGATTTTTTACTTTAATTTATTTGGGGGTTTTGATTTTATATGTATATTCTCTTACATCAATGAACAGAATGGAAACACGTTTTGCATGATAATACATGTTTAACCCAGATCAAATTGCTTACCATCTTTGGGAATGGAGAGGAAATGAAGGGAGGGAGACAATTTGGATTTCATAAATTCAGAAAACTTATATTATTACATGTAATTGGTAAAATAAAATATCTTTTAAATTTCTTTTAAATCCATAATAGCAGTCTCAGCAAACTAAGAAGCAGAGAGCAGATAGATTAGTGCTTTTAAACTCAATGAACATATGTGGAGTACCAACAATGAAGGCATTGTGATAGCTGCCAGGGATACAATGACAAAAAATGAAATCATCCTGCCTTCAAGCAGCACCTCAGATGGAGTCCCAGCTGTGCTACATAGAGTCAGTGTCACCACAGAAGTCAATTTACTCATTTTGTAAAATGAAGGAACTGGACTTCTAAACCCTCTTATAAATCTAAGATTCTATAGGGTTAATTGTGCTAACATTTTATTCTCCTTTTTTAAAAATTAAAGGAAAGCACTGTTATAATATTCCAATTAGAACATCCTAAAGTACATCAAGTTCCTTTGAGTAGGTGATTGTTCTTAATGAGAGTAAGGCAAAAGGCTTTTGAAAAAAACAATGCATGTAGTCCCACTTTCTAGGATATGGATCTTTTTCCATGCTCAAGACTGAAGGGGACAGTGCTTGTTCACACAGCACTGCATGATCCAGTTTGGTGAGATTTTTGGTTTAGAACTGGCACTTTAGTGCCTGTATTTGGGCACAATGAGGACAAAATAGAGGAGCTTTTCTTAAATCTTCCCTTCTGTCATTGAGAAAGACAGGTTCTAATTAATGACTGTGCCAGACAGAGGAGCCAGATTTTGGAAGGAAAATATATTGAAAAAAACCCTGTTGGTCCCTGTGGAGAGAAGAGCTGAGAAGTGAAAGGGAGAGAACCAGGAATAAGGAAGCAGCAGAGGAAGACTTAAAAAAAAAATTATTTCAAACTTAACAAACACCAAAATGAACATTTCCATATATATGAAGAACAGAAAAATAGGATTCTATATGAAGCAGATTTCAATTACCTAAAGCTTACTTTAAAAAGTATTGCAAATTAACTTGTAGCTTACAGAGATATTCTGCTAGTCTTTTTCTTTTTCAATTTCTTAAAAAAGTTTAACCAAATAAAATGGACATTTCTAAGGAGAAAAGACCTACTTGTACAAAAATATAGCTGCTCTTTTTGTGGTGGCAGAGAATTGTAAACTGAAGGGATGTGAGACAATTGGGGAATGACTGAACAAACTGTGGTATATGATGATGACGAAATACTATTGTGTTATAAGAAATGGTAAGCAAGACGATTTCAGAAAAAAACTGGGAAGACCTTTATGGACTGATGCAGAGTGAAATAAGCAGAACCAGGAAAATATTATACACAGTAACACCAATATTGTGGAATAATCAACTGTCATAGACTTGACTATTCACAGCAATACAAAGATACAGGACAATTCTGAAGGACTTAGGACAAAGAATATTTACCCACCTCCAGGGAAAGTACTGTTGGAGTCAGAATGCAAATTTTTTATTTGGCTTTATGTTTTGGGGTTTTGGTTTTACAAGATTACTCACAAAAATGAATAATATGCAAATTTTTAATTAAAAAAAGAATAAACATTACACCATACCAAAAAACAAAACAAAACAAAAAACACCCTGAGCATTTCTATACACAGAGAAAAACAAAAAAGATCATACATGAAACTGAGGTTCTCACTCATGTTCTGCTTGCTTTTCTTTTTAAGGGTATAATGAATTCAACCAAAGCTTACCTATTTGTGTTTTCTTTTGGTATTCTGTTCTCTGAATTAAAAAAATGAATGACGTCCGAAAGCCCATTTTTACATGATGCCTTTTCCAGTCCCTTTAGTTATTTCCTATTTATCCTGTTTGTATATTGCTTTGTATATATTTGCTTGCATGTAGTCTCTCCCATTAGACCATAAACTCTTTGAGGACAGGGACTGTCTTTTCTCTCTTTTTCTATTCCCAGCATTTCGCAAGGTGCCAGGTATGTAGTAGGAGTTTAATAAATGTTGATGGATTGACTTTTTTGAATGACTCTTTCCCCCTTTTCTTTTCTTTTTTTCTTTCCTTTTTTCGCTACCCGTCCCACAGGCCTCCCTCATTTTTTTCCTGAAATGCAAAAAGAAAAGAAAAACAAAGCCCACGGTACAAATAGGCGCAGAGTAAAAAAGATGGGGGAAGACTAGTTAGAGACCGCTCGGAAGGGAGAAGCCAGGAAATAAACAGGAGAAGCGAGAGTAGGTACAATTCCGCGCAAGCGGAGATAGCAAACGCAGTTCGAGGTCGCCCGCGGATTGGCTCTGTGGTTGGTGGATCGAGAAGTGTGCGGGCGGGTAGGAGCGAGTCACCGCAGCGCCCCAGGTGGCTGTCTGTGGGAGTCGCCACCGCCGGCTTGATTCAGAAGCGGCTCCTCCTCCGCTGGGTTCGGCAAGTCCTGTTGTCGCTCTCTCTCTGTGGTTTCCTGGTCCCGGTGTCACTCCCTCCTCCTCCCTCCCTCCCTTTTGGCCCCCTCCCGGAGCACTATGGATGCGGGGCCCCCCAGCTGCCCCCGACGCCGCCGTCGCCGCCGCCCCAGCGCGGGCCTCTGAGCAGCGGGGTCCGAGGAGCCGCGTGTCCGCGGGGGGACGGACCCTGCCGGGGCTGCCGCCGCCTGGGGCTGGTGCGCGCTCGGCCGCTCGCTCCCGCTGTCACCGAGCCCCCTTCAGGAGGAAGAGAAGCACGAAGGGCGGGGCTTTTCCTGCGGCGCCTGCCCGGCTCGACCTGCGCGGCCTACGGCTTCCAGCGAACTCGAGGACCGCAGCCGGGCCTGGCTCCGCCCGCGGCCTGGTACGGGGAGTTTGGGGGAAGGGAACCGGGACCCGGGCTGGGGAAGGACTGGCCAAGCCCGAGGGCTTGCGGCGGTGGAGATGGGCTGGTCAGCTCCAAGCGGGGCAGCTCTGGTTTCCCGGGGTGGGCGGGGAAGCGGAGCTCGGGGAGCCGGAGTCAGGTGTCCAGGCCCGGGCCCCGGGGTTAGGCTGTCCCGGGGACGAGGGAGCCAGCAGCCGCTTGGACCCCTTTGTTCCCCCCTTTCCCCGGAGGTGACCCAGAGCCGACTGCCCTCCCTCATGGCTCCGAGACCCAGGGGGAGTCAGCTTGCCCTTGAGAAGGGGCTCATTCCTTCGCCTCCGTCGAGACCACGACCCTCGGGCCCGGGAGTCCCTGGAACAGAGGGGGAAAACCTTTTCACAACCCTTTCTCTCCCTCTGTACCCCCTTTTTTGCTGTTGCGAGGGTGCGTTGGGGTGGGAGACTTCTAATTATTCTCTCCTGAAGTTATTCTATCTCCTTTAAGAGGACTTGGGAATAAACTTAAAAAGTGGAGAGACATACACATTGAGATAGTGTCAGAGATGAGAGGGGCGAGAGAGGAAGGGGACTTTGTTGGGTGCTCCTCGGGGTGCTGTCCTATCTTAAGGTTTGGTTCTGGCTTGGTCACCGGCCAGGGGTGCACAAAAGCACATGTTGTCGGTTTCATTCCGCCCCCCCCCTCTCCCGCCCCCTGTTAGCTTACGTAGGACTAGAAAAGTCTTCCTGTTGTGTCAGTTACAAAGAACATCTGTAAATGACTTGCTTGGTGCCCTGGTTGCTGCTCTATCTTTGATCTTTATCTTTTGCTTGCTCCGGCCCCTCTTTCCGCGTTGTGGTAGGGGAAGGAGGCAAGGAAAAGGGGGGTATGGATTAACTATGTTAATGGTTTAACCTATGTTCATCCAGTGGCATCTTATTACTTTTATTTCAGATGTACTTTTTTTCTTTTTTAAACTTCGCAAAACTTCGCACGAGTGCCTGCCCACGTCTTTAATTGCCCCGATTGTGATTGAACCCCTTTGGAAAAGGTGGTTGTATACTTAAATGCCAGCGATATTTTATTAAATGTGAGGTGATTATGGGAATTTAAATCTGATAACCTTTTGTAGATCATTTTGTAAAGAAAAAAAAAAATTGAACGTGCCAGGGGAAAAAAGGAAAGTTGTTTTGCCTTTTTGGCACTGTCCCTGGTAATAGGAAATAGTTGGATCTGAAGCTTGTTTTACTATCTTTGACAAAAGAAGCTTTCTGGTTAGGCAGCAATTTAATCAGCTTATGTTCTCTGACACAACTGGTTTTAATTTAGTATAGCAAGGAATATTGAACCTGAGTGAAAAGGAAAACTGATTAACTATTAATAATGAAGTGATTTATTGTATAAATGCTGATGGATCTTTTTTTGATTCCTAGGAGGTCCTCAAAAATTTGATTGTAGTTGATGTATTTTTGATGCTCACTGATCTGGCTTGGGCATTTTAAGGACTTTTTTTCTTTTACTTTTTAATTTAAGCAAAGAGGCTTTTAAAAACCATGGCAGATGTGGACCCGGATACATTGCTGGAATGGCTACAGATGGGGCAGGGAGATGAAAGGGACATGCAACTAATAGCCCTCGAACAGCTATGTATGCTGCTTTTGATGTCTGACAACGTGGATCGTTGTTTTGAAACGTAAGTAAAGCCCTTCATCATCTTCCACTGGAGTTTCTGTAATGGCATCTGTTTTCAAACATGCCTGACTTTAGGTATTTAGAAATTTACCCATGGGTTTTTAAAATAAATTCTTTCCCATTTAAAAGCACCTCCAGAATTGTGGAAATGCATTTTTCTGACCAACTGAAAATAATTCCATGAAATACCTGTAATGACACTGTGACTAAATAAGAAATTGATTGGTTGATTCATTTCCAAAATATGCCATAATCAAAGAGAAGAATATAACTATTTTTCTCCTTTTAAGTAGCTATTCCTATACCATAAAATTAGCAGAAAGGTGCCTTCCACAATAATGACTGTGTATTTTTGAGCTTTTTTTCTTTTGTGATGCAAAAACATAAATGTGGCTTTTAGCTTTCATTTTGGAGGGTAAAAAATTGAATGGATGACATCTACCAGAGATTTAATTTTAGAAATGATGATGACAATAAATTGGGAATTGAGTGGTGAAGCAAAGTTTTTAACTTGTGTACTGGTATTCTAGCTTGTTTCCTAGGACATGAATTTGTGCCCAAACTTTGAAAATAAATAAAATTATATTATATGGTTCATGGCAAACTGCTTGGTCTTGCATTGAATTTTTGAAGGAATTTATTTAATTGCTCAGAAAAGAGGTATTGTAGAACCTTTAAAATTTAGGAGTTTCTTTACATTAGTTTTTTACATTTTTTTACCTTAGTAAGGCCTGAAAAGTAGTTGAGATTTTGACTGGGTTTTGATGTAATTAATGACCTTTTCAAATTCAGTTTTGATGTGGGTATAAAGATTGTATTGTGCATATGATAAAGGTGTTTTGTTTGTCTTTATCTTTGGTAGTTTAGAAATACCATTGACAATGCCATTATTACAAAAATCTTTGTTAACAAGAAAAGGTTTCCAAATCCCTTCAGTGACTCATTTAAAGCAGAATTAATATGACAAACTTCTAGTACACCACCACAAAAATAAGATACTCCCTTATGAGTTTATTATTTTTGGCTTTCATTAAGATGTTTGTATATGTTTTTGCAGAAAAATGAAGTATTTAGGTTTTCATGTGACACTAAATATTTGACTTTTTTTGTGTGAAATCTTTGGCAAGCCTTAGAAATCACTTTTGCCATTATTGGCACCATGTGTTATCATATATTCTATCATCGTATATTCTAATATTAGCATATCATTGATTTATAAGTACATTTTTTTATGAAAGATGACAGTGAGGTCCTTAAAAATCCAAGTATGTGTTTTTTGGAATAGAATGTGCCAAAGGACCCAGAACTAATATATTTATTTTATGCAGAATCGTAGATTTCAAAGTTAGATGGTTGTCACCTAACTAAATTTTATAAACTGCTTTTTAAAAGTCTAAATTCCTATTGTCTTTTACTTGACAGTAAATGCTTATTTACTATTAAAGTAGTTCTTTGGTATTCTGGTGTTTCCCTTCTTCACCGTTTCTCTTTGAATGAACTGATCTTGCTTTTCAAAATTTGAAATCAAATTCAAAAAACATTAAATACTTACTGTTTACAAGGTATAATGATCATTACTGAAATTATTTAAAGATAAATTTGATGTCCTTAAGTGAGAACACTAAAACAAAAATAATTAAAATTTAAAAGTTAGAGATACATATTTTTTTTCTACAATATGTTCATAATAGTTTAATAGTTACTGGCATCTAGATTCTATTGTTTTTTGTGTTCATTCACTTCAGTGTGCATAAATTTTTCTTTTTACAGAGTTGTATTAGGGTATACATTTTTCTTTTAGTCTCGTCTTTATTTTTGTTTACTTTATATGTCTGATTCTTTGTGTTTATAATTTTTAATGACATTGTAGTAAATGGCATTGTATTTCATTACATTGATTTTTTAAGTTAGTAGTTGTTTTTTTTCTGTTCAGACCTGTGTTTTCTTTCTTTTTATAAATCCTTACCTTCCATCTTGGAATCAATACTGTGTATTGGTTCCAAGGCTGAAGAGTGGTAAGGGCTAGACAATGGGGATCAAGTGACTTGTCCAGGGTCACACAGCTAGGAAATATCTGAGGCCCGATTTGAACCTAGGACCTCCTGTCTCTAAGCCTGACTCTCAATCCACTGAGCTACCCAGCTGCCCCCCAGACCTGTGTTTTCATGTAGGTGTAGGGCACTGATGTCAAACTCAAATAGAAATAGATCCCTAAAGATCACATATTGACTTATAAAACCATTTTTGTTTATTTTGTTGAACATTTTCTAGTTACATTTTAATCTGATTTTGTGCTTCCTTGGGATAGTGTGACACCTCTGGTGCAGGGAATCCTGGTCGAGGAAACTCACTCTCTACCAAAGCATATTGACTGCCATTTAGGACCTAAATTCAGGCCTTCTACAAAGGTTATATTGGACGTTTAGGTCATTTCTTGTTCTTTGAAATGACAAATACTGTTGATTTATACACATGTAGTATTTTGACAGTTAATCTTTGTCTTTATGAAAACTTGCTTAGGATATATTTCTGAAAGTGGATTTGTTAGGGCAAAGGTTTGTTTTTTTTTTTTAAAGCTTAATGTGTATTGCCAGGTAAATGTTAACCTTACATTTAGTGGCATTTAAAAAAAATATCAGGTACACAGTTCCTCTACTTTTTGCCTCTTCTTCATTTCTCTATTTTTACATCTTTCAGTCTTTGATCCTTGACAAATTGTTCTGTATTTTTATGTCCAAAATGGAAAATAATAGCAGATGAGAAACAAATTCTAGTTTTGAGTAAAAGAAAAACCTCTAGAAAAATGAAAGTATTAATTCTGAATTGCTTGCAAGTATATAGTTTTAGAGCTATAGAGAATAGTTTTTATTGAAACAAATTAGTGATATTATTGATTTTTGTAGAATGTCTCTGAATTCCTTTTTTTTTTCCTTGCATTTGAAAAGTAAACTGGTCAAAATCTAATTTTCGTTTTGAATGAAGGTCAGTTTCCTGTTTTTGTCCAGATATGGGTTAGTGTGTGGATTACCATCTCAAAAGAGAAGCCAAATTAGCCAAGTGAGAGTTTAAATTTTCTTTGGTAATTTGAATGGATTTGTGATCTCATCACTGTGAGCCATCCATTAAAATGCTATCAGTATCATCCACTTAAGCCTCATCCTTACTTTTGGTCAAGTCCTTCTAGTAATCCTTCACAAGGGGTACAATTTTTCTTTACTTGATATTAATAATCAGAAGGATACTGAGGAAAGTTACTTCTCTTACTGTTTATATGAAGGAATCTTGCAGGAAATTCGTATACATAGTAGACATCTTGTTGAAGGAGAGACTTTTAAGTCTGTATGCAGTATTGTTCTTTTTAAAAATAATGGATCTTAAGGGTAGCTAGGTCGCTTAGAGGACTGAGAACCAGGCCTAGGTCCTGGGTTTAAATATGACCTCAGACACTTCCTACCTGTGTAAGTAAGTCATTTAACCTTAATTGCCTAGCCCTTTCCACCCTTCTTTCTTAGAACTGATACTAAGAAAGTAAGGGTCTCAAAAAAATTCCCAAAACTATAGACCAATAAATGTCATTGTAAAAATAATGAATAAATTATTACAAAAGAGGATTGTTGTTTTTGATGTTCAATCTTGCCTGACTCTTCTTGTCCATGGGATTTTCTTGGGAAAGATGCTAAAGTGGGAGGGAGTGATGTGGCTCTGGGTATTGAGAACTAGGCCTAGAGATGGGAGGTCCTGGGTACAAATTTTACTCCATACACTTCCCTGCTATGTGACCCTGCACAAATCACTTAACCCCCATTGCCCAGCCCTTACTGCTTTCTGCTGTGGAACCAATACACAGTATTGATTCTGAGACAGAAGGTAAGTGGGATCTTGTGTTCTTGATACCTTTCAATCAGTTTTGTATATAAAGATATGGTCCACTTAGTTGTTAATAAAAAATTAAGAGCTTATTGATTTTCCTTTTTTTTTTTGAGTGGCATATTAAGATTTCATTCACAAAGTTGAAATTTACTTATGAGAAATTAAGTTCTTGTAACCCCCCCAAAATGGAAACAATTTAGTTTTTAATCGCATGTAGTCAATCCCTTCTTTAGTTGTCAAAGCCAAGAAATCCGTGGTTTCAGATTTCTCTGTTTACTTGATCTATATTGTATTAAGTCAGTAAGCATGTATTAGTTACTCACCTTACATTATGATAGTGCTTAATAAAATATAAAATAAGGTCATATCTTTTCATTTAATCTTTACAGTTTTTTAAATCAGACTCTTATCCCTATCTTATAGCTGCTGAGACTGAGAGGTTCAGTGACTTGTCCAAAAGGTCATATACAATCCCACTTAAGTGGCATGACTGAGACTGGAACCAGTTCTTCTTTTTTTTTTTTTTAACCCATACCTTCTGTCTTGGAGTCAATACTGTGTATTGGCTCCAAGGCAGAAGAGTGGTAAGGGCTAGGCAATGGGGGTCAAGTGACTTGCCCAGGGTCACACAGCTGGGAAGTGTCTGAGACCAGATTTGAACCTAGGACCTTCCGTCTCCTAGGCCTGGTTCTCAATCCACTGAGCTACCCAGGTGCCCCCTGAAACCAGTTCTTAAGAATTGTGGTCAAACTTATTTTCACTGTCATGCTACCTACCACAATAACTATAATGGTAGCTTGCTTTCTTGTGTTTCAGCTAAGGCTGCTATAGATCCTTAAATTCCATAAAAGTATTTGTATATCCTTGTGAAAATGGTGGCATTTTTATGGCATAATTAGATAAAGTCTATTGGGTTAATATAAATGAAGAAATTTAGTTTTCAGATTTTTAAGTTTAGTTATCTGAGATTTGAAATGTTTTTGAATCATTCCTGTGAGAATATCACATTAGATGAAAGTTCAGTCATTTAAAAAAATGGGTTCTGTTGTTGAAAATCATTGTTAAATATTACTTTTATATATATGTACATATATTTACTTTTTTCTAGGAGATAATTTCTAAAATACAGATATTTCTTAATATTGATTAAACTTGGTCCTTTTGGAAAAAAAATTAAAATTAACTATTTGTTTGTGAGGGTTCCTATAATTTCTATTTACAGATTAGGCAAGTTGGAGAATCATATAGATCTTTCTGCTTTCATGGATAAATTAAATTCCTTAATATGGCTTTTGTGCTAGACAAAGCATGTTTGGGACAATGCAAGTTGCCATTGTTTTCTGCTTCCTCTTGCCTCTCTCTTTTGCCCTTTGAGGTTTCAGAAGAAATCAGGTTGTTTTTTGAGCCATTTTTGTATATGGCAAAAGTGATTGTGTGTGTGTGTGGAAAAGTAGTTGACATATAAACATCTACTTACTCATTTATCTTAACTGATACTGATTCCTTCCTATAATTCTTTTAAAAGCTACTAAATTTTAAGAACTTTGTCTATTTTTTATTTAGGAGAGACTTGAATAGGGATATACTTTTAAGTTTTAAAAAATCAGAGGTGTCTTTTTTTCCATATCACTTTCATTTACAAATATCTTTTTTCTTTGTCCTGTATTAATCAGTAAGCCATTAAAAGTAGCTTAGAAGAGTTTGAAGAATTTTTATTAAAGTTATCTCACTTAAGAATTGTAAAGTTCTAAGAAATAGTAGGGAATTATATTACATTTTATTCAAAGTTGCAAAAAATATTCTTCCATAATATGCATTCTCCTTTTAGAGCATTTTCTTAGATGAGGATATACTAAAATTCCCTTAGTTTACTGGGTGTAGTAGTCTGACAGGACAAATAAAAATTTTTAAAGTTTGTGAATGTGGTATAAATAAATTTGATAGATTCAATTGGGTAAGCTATGACTTTAGGACACTAATAATCAGTTTTGCTCTGAAGGTTTTAGTATTCTTGAGATAAATCTGTACTATGTTAAATAAGTATATTTTAACATGAATTAGGGTTTTTGCTCTTTTAAGTTATTTTAGTCTTTTTAAATTTAAACCCAATAACAAAATTTGTACCTGAAGTCAATTTTACAAAGATTTCTATGGGAATTACCTTTGAAACACTGTTGACTGTTTGATTGCATACCCATTAAGCATTTCAAAACTGATTATTTATATTTTAAATCCTTACCTCCTGTCTTAGAATAGATACTAAGTATCAGTTCCAGGGCAGAAGAATGGTTCTAGGCAATTGGGGTCAAATGATTTGCCCAGGATCACATACTTAGGACCTGTGCCATCTCCAAGCCTGGCTTTCTATCCTTTGAGCTACCTGACTGCCCCTTTTTTGGTGGCATATTAAAAAAATAGACATGGACATTATAAGCTATAAGGAATGTTAGTAACTGGGAACCAATAAGATGAGAAAGTACCAGTGTCTCTGTTGTTGTGACTAGGCTTGATTTTGCAGAAATCATATAGTGTTTATTTTAAAAAGAAACTCACATTGAACTTGTACAGAATACAGTCATCCCTCACTATCACAGTTCACTTATTGTGGCTTTACTGTATCACAGATTTAAAAAATAAAATCTAATTCTGTGTCACAAAGTTTTTGCTGTATTGTGGGATTTTGCAGATGAGTACCCTACTGTACACAATGGAAATGCAGTATGCCACTATCACTTGTGCAAGTTTGCCAACATGAGATTGTACACAGCACACCATTGGCCATAGCGCTGTGTTCTGTATCCCGGGTGCTGATTGGTTGAATGACTGTAGCATTTGTCTGTAAGCTCTCCAACTACTTTGAGGATTTACACCTATTATGGGGGTCTGTGGAACTTAACTCCTACAATAGGCGAGGGATCACTGTACATTATTTTCATATACTGAAAGAGATATGTTGCAGTGGGGAGTGGGGAATGGAGAAGAGTAGCAGGATGTTTAATGTACAATAGTTTAGACCTTATTATTGATAACAATTTCTTGATATTCTAGAGACTATGTAAATAGGTAGTGTGGCATATATTTCACATCTGCCAATGATTACAACATTGGAGTAAGATAAAGAGTTAGTCTTTTCATGGTATGGTATAATTCGACTTTTTTATTTTGAAAATTTATTTCACAATGATATTATAATTTAAGATAGAAGTAGTCTTTTATAGATTTAACTGTTATAATCCTGTAAGATGAAATTCTCTTTTCTGAATCCCATTTTTCCATTGATGTCTATAAATGATTAGGCATATCTTGTAGAAAACAGTTTTTGAAAAATGAGAGCAGTTGAAAAGAATATGCAGAAATTGGAAATTTGAAGATTCTGCAGCCTTTACCAGGTAGGCATCTAATAAGTGGTGTGATTTTAGGGGCATTACAAAAGTGAACCCTTATTCAAAATATCATCTAATGGGAATTGACTCACATTTGGAAAGGATCTCAACAACTCTTATACCATAAACAGGAAACCCCTCATCAACATCCCTGGGAATGATCTTTTGGATGACTTCCAGGGATAGAGAAACTACCACCTCTAAATGTAGTCCATTCTACTGATAGTTCTGATCATTAAGATGTTTTTCTTTATAGTCAGAGTAGCTTACCTCTCTGAAGTTCCCATATATTACCCTTAGTTTTGTTCAGAGATGGGTGGAATCATAAGTCTAAACTGTTTCTATATAGTATATTCATCAGGTCTCCTTTGGGTTAAACATATCTTTTTCCTTCACCTGATCTTTATATGGTGTGATCTTTAGGCATTTTCTCACCTTGACATTCTCCTCTGGATAAATTCTAGCTTGTTATTGTCCTTCCTAAAATATTGTTCCCAGAACTGCAGATAGGTGGTCTCACCAAGGTTATTACTTACTCATTGTGGATAGTAGACCTCTGTTAATGCAGTCTAAGATTATGTTGAGAGACACTGTGCTCTAGTGCATAGAGTTGACATTGAATTCACGAGACCTGGGTTCAGATTTTGCTTCTGACACATTTTATAATTATGATGAAAACAATACCCTTTTTTAAACCCCTCACTTTTTGTCTTAGAATTGATAACCATGTTATCAGTTCCAAGGCAGAAGAGTGATAATGGCTAGGCAATGGGAGTTAAGTGACTTGCCCAGGGTCACACAGCTAGGAAGTGTCTAAGGTCAAATTTGAACCCAGTACCTCCTTCCAAACGTGGCTGTCTATCCATTGAGCCACCTAGTTGTCTCTAAGACAATAAATTTTTCAGTGCCACAGGCAGGTTAATTCTCTAAGGCTCTAAATTTTAGAAAACTGGCTAACATACTTTAATAAAAAAATTTACAACCCAGAATTCTCCAAATAGATGAAATCCTACAACAATCAAAAAAAGTTGTTAGCTTTTTGAACAACCCCAGCATTTGGAGGATCTGAGCTATTTCAGTTCCCATATTCATTATGCTGTCATAGTAATTATTGATAAAAAAAATTCTTATGGCTTCATATTAAGTCTGTTTTTTTAAAAAAAGCCTAAGTAGACTAGAGAGTACTCTATTCCTTCTCTTTGGTAGCTGGAGCAGTAGCAGCAACATTAATGTGTCCTTCTCTTTGTTTTGCCTTGGAACTAATGTTTTAACCTCTTAACTGTGCTTCTTTTTTCTATCTCTCCTTTTTTTTTTAATTTTAATTTTTTAAATACATAGTATTTAAGGCAGAAGACTGGTAAAGGCTAGGCAATAGGCGTTAAGTGACTTTCCCAGGGCCACACAGCTAGGAAGTGACTGAGACCACATTTGAACCTAGGACCTCTTATCTCTAGGCCTGACTCTCAATCCACTGAGCCACCCAGCTGCCCCATCCTTCTTCTCTTTTTTAAACAATGGTAGAATCATAGAAAAGTGGGCCTACTGTTAATGCCACTCCATCCATCTCTTTTCTCCTCAAATTCTCATGCTCTGCAGCAGATATCCCAAAGTATATAGGAAAACTTCATTAGGTAGAGTTGTTAGGCATTTCATGGCTTGTTCTTAGTGACCTGGTGTGATATAAAATACTATCCTAAGTATGATCAGATTGTGCTGAATTATAGACTTAAGGTATATGTTTGGAGATCTTTTAGTATAGTCCCTTAATTTTGCAGATATGGAGACTTGAGGTGTAGAGAGGTTGTGACTTGGCCAAATTTATAAGTAACAGAGCCTGGATTTGAACTGAGACTTTAAACTACAAATCTTGTACTTTCTCACTGCACCAGGCTGCTTATCTCTTGTCAGTTGAGTTAAGTGTGTTTTATATGTATACAGATACATTCATCTATGCACACAGATTATATATGTAAATATGGAGTTTTACTTTTTGTCCATACCTCACCCCCCCTCACCCCCATGTATGAACTATAATTAGAGAGAGAATCTATTCCAGTAGTTATTTTTATCTCACTGGTACCAAATTGAACCAGGCTGGGTGTACAAACAAGATGGTATATGTAGTGGAGAGGGCTGGAGTAGGTTATAAATGAACTAAATTTTTTGCCTATATTAGAATGTTTGCTTGAATTTTCTTTTATTGTCTACAAGGGGTATCTTTTTTTCTTACTCTTATCTTAAGATTTTTAATGGACTCTGAATGATTTTTTCTTCTTCAAAACTTTTTCTACTCATGCAGTAATAGAAATAGTATATTTTTAAAAAGGCCCAACTATGGAATTTTCATCCAGAGTTGTCAAATTTATATAAAATAAAATAATCAAACTTTTTACTTTATCATGATGCTTGAATAAAATCGCTACCCATGTGAAAATGGCAAGTTATGTCCTAACTTTCATCTTCATGGGCTCTAAGAGGCAGGACTTAAAGGTACCAAAACTAGCTTTTCTGTCCACTATGCTATGTTCCTTGGATTATTTTATCATTGCTAAAATTGTGACATGAATACTATATGTTGCTAGTGAAATCTGTATCTCCCTAGAGCTTTGAGTCAAGATTCTAAACTTGTTTATTTGTATCTATTTTTTACGTTCACAGAGTAATTCTGATGTTAATTGCAGGTGCTGTTTTCCAACCTTGGTTTAGTTCTACTTAGATTTCTGTTAATATGAATCCTTTTTTTGCATGATAGGCTAGTGCTGAATATTTGGGATGATCTTAAAGTTAACTATCATTCCTTCTGTCTTTTCTTTTTTAGCCCATTATTTAGATTGTTTCCTATATATAAAGGATATTACTTTGATTTCTACTTTGGAGGATATAAAAATTAAATACTTAATAGGTTAATAATCTTAAAGTAACTTTTAACTTGCCACCTAATTGAGAAATTAGTGTTTTTTACTAAAAGTATAAATGCTATATTTTATTTATAAAAACTTTGTTAAGAACAGATATACAATGATATTTTAAAAATTACATTTATGGAAATGCATTTGAAGCAGAACCACAACATATTTTATGAGAAGTTACACATTTAAAACTGAAAATTGGAGAAGTCATTTTGATTTTTCCTTTATGTGAATTATTAAGTCATTTGGATGGAATCACAAAGATTGGTGATATTTTATCTTAATTATTTACTGGATAGTCTCAAAAGGGGGTCCCATTTGTCAGTGGGGATGTGGTTTTTGGTTGTTTTCAGTTTTGTGGTTGGTTGTAGGAAAATCTAGTTAGGCTTAATGTTATGGCATAAGGAATTTAAATGTAAAGAATATAAAGATTGGTTAATTCAAAGATACTTTTTTACAGGGATGGGAATGGAAAGTTATTTAACAATATAAATATTCTAAAATATATTTGTTTTAATATTCTTTTGAACCCAAATAAATCAAATTCAGTTTGTAGAATTGCATCAGTGTGTATGTAGCTTTTGTTAATTTTGAAGGAAAGATATATATCTATATCTATATCTATATCTATATATCTATATCTATATATATCTTTGCTGAATTTTTTCCTTTGTAGTTGTAGAACAGCTCTGCTTTTTTCTGTGTTCAGGAAGATTAAATTTTACTTTTTTAAGGTTTTTATCTTAAAATACATTTAGATCTTAAATTTGTTTTAAAAATAGCCAAAAGTATGTGACTTTGAGAAAAGTTAACTTAAATTTGACAATGAGTTGATTAAAGTTAATAATGAATGCTGGTTTAGACTGAAGTTTTAAAAACCACATTTACAAAATCAGAATATGTACATCTTAATAGTTCAGTGATACTAATTTCATAATTAAGTAGTTGTGATGCATTACTTTGGCAGATTTCAAGTATTCTTTCTTTTTTAAAGCCCCTACTTTCTGTCTTAGAATCAGTATCAGTTCCAAGTCAGAATAGCAGCAAAGGCTAGGCAATTGGGTTTATGTGTCTTGTCCAGGGTCACAGAGCTAGGATGTATCTAAGGTCAGATTTGAACCCAGAACCTGCATGCTCTAAGCCAGGCTCTCAATCTACCAAACCACCTAGTTGCTCATCTAGTTATTCATCTTTGAAAACAATGTTTTCTAAACTTTTTTTGGATGCTTATCTCTATCAGTAAAAAGTTTTTGAGCATATACACCTGGTATGTGTATGTTTGTTTATAAATTATATATTTTTACTATTGTACTAATTATTATGTACATTTTAAAACAAAATAGAAATTTAAAATGATGAATAAAAGTAACATTTGATTCTAGAATCCATAAGAGGTAATTGGAGTTTGTTGAGTAGGGGAGTGATGGGTATAGATCAGTGCTTTAAAGAAAGTTTCTTTGGCACTTCTATAGAGGATGGATTGAAGAGAATCAAGACCTGAGCCAGGGGGACCGATAAGGAAGCTTTTACCGAGGTCCAGCAATGAGGATAACAACCTGAACTATAGTAGTAATCCTGTGAGTAGAGAAAAGGGACCAGATGAAAGGGTATTGTAGAGGAAGAATCAACTAGACCAGGTTACAGATTAGATATATGGGTGAGGAAGAATGAACAAATGAAGACAAATCTGAAGATTGTGAACTTTGGTTACTAGAAGGATGGTGATACCATGTACTGAAATAGATTTAGAAAAGGGTTAGGTTTGGAGGGACTACAACCCATCTATTTCTGTTTATCCTGTGAGACTACCACCCCCAATGAAAGGTTGGAATGCGGCTCTTATTCAAGGGGAATTCAAAATTTAACAGCTAGGTACAGTGGATAGAGCATGGGGCCTGGATTTGGAAGACTTAATATTCAAATCTGTCCTCAGATGTTTACTTACTGTGGACCCTGGGCAAATCACTTAACTGTATTTGCCTCAGTTCCTTATCTGTAAAATGAGCTGGTGAAGGAAATGGCCAACCACTTCAGTACCTTTGCCAAGAAAATTCCAAATGGGATCAGAGTCAGATATGATTGAAACAACAACAAAACTTGACCTTTGTTGGTTGCCTACAAAGGAGGCAGGATAAGTTAGAACAGAAAGGGGAATTTCCCTATTGGAAACTGTGATGTAATATAGAGAAAAAATCCCAAGATAGAACCCCCAAGGGAAACCTATGGCTAGAAGGATAGAGAAGAGGATCCAGCAAAAGAGATAAAAGAGTGATTAGATAGGAGGGAAAACAGGAGAGAGTGTTGTCCCAAAAACCTAGAGAGGAGAGAGTATCCAGGAGGAAAAGAGTGATCAGTGTCAAAGATTGTAGAGAGGTCGAAGAGAATGAGGATTGAGGTAAAAAAGCCATTAGGTTTGGCAACTTAAAGAGATTGATCATTAGTAACTAGAGAGAAGTTTTGGTGGAATGATATGGTTAGAAGCTAGATTATAAAAGATTAAGAAGAGTAGGAGGAGAGAAGGTACAGATGCCTAGATTTAGAGCTGTAAAGGATGTTAGAAGTCATTGAATCTAACCTCTCATTTTATAGATGAGAAAATTGGGGCCCAGAAAGTTAAATGTCTTGCCATTTACTCATGCCATATTTCTTCTTCCCAACCTTCTGATTAATAAAAACTTAATGTATGTAAAATTAATTTTCAAATAGGTATGTGATATATGATGTGCCTTCCCATTGTCTTTGTATCTATCAACTTTATATTTATGCTCTGTATTTTTGTATATACTTATTGTCTTCCCCACTAAAGAAATGTAAGTTTTCCAACCCCTCATCATTTATAAATATGAATTTAATTGTACTTCAGATAATGTAGAAGGTTGGCTGATAGTTTTGGTTAATAGTAAACTCATAGAAAACCAAATTTACTGTGAGCTTTATCCCTTGAAAGAAGTCTAAAAATAATGAAACTTTATTTAAAAAGGCAGCTTAGAGAAGTTTTTGAAATAGTCTAGGAAGAAATAAAGGATATTGCCATGGTTGAAATAATAATGTACAAAACACTTTCCAAAAGACTTACTGGTTTAGACTATACTCTGACCATTGTTACGCTATATTTTAAGGTTATTCTGTTTGTGAACATCTTGATTTTAAGTGTTAAAAGGAAATTTGCTTCTTAATGTCCCTATAAAGAATAAAATTTATAGGTTTTTTATGTCTTTTGGTTTTTTACATTATGATAATTTCCCAGTATTGGCTATCAGATTCATTGAGTTTGAAGAAAATGGTAAGCAAAATTGAAGCAGCAAATCAGCCACATCTGAAAGCTTATGCAGCATTCATTCCACATTTTTGCCTTTCATATCCACTTAGAAGGAAGTGTTTTATTATCTGTCCATGGAGACCAAGAATAATCATTGCTATTAATCTGTGTTTTATAGCATCTTAGTGTTGTTTTCATTTGCATTATTGTAGTCATCATATGTATTATGCTCTGATTGCTTGATTCACTGGAAAGAGTCATGAATTTGGAATTGTTCTGTTTCTTACTACTATGTGACCTTGGGGGGGTAATTTAATCTGAGGGTCTTTGTTTTCTTGACTTTAAAAAGAGGGGTTTTAATTAGATAAACTTCCAAGATCCCTTCCAGTTCTACTTCTATGATCCTGCTTTTCTTCATTCTGTTGTTTTATATGAATCTTCTCATATTTCTCTGAATCCTTATATTACTAATTTCTTGTAGCACAGTGACATTCCTTATATTCATATACCACATTTTGTTCATTTATTCCCTAAGATCATTGACCAATTTGTTCCTATTCTTTTGCTACCATAAAGATTGATTATTTTATAGGGGACCCCTTGTTCTGGGTCAGAGTCTGTGGATGTGAATGTTTTAGTGACCTTTCTTATATAATTCCAAATGGGTTTCTAGAATGGTTGAACAGACTTAATGTATTTATCTTTCTTTCAATACTACTTGTTTTTGTTTTCTCATTTTTATCAGCTTGCTGGTTGTGAAATCAAATATCAGTTAAAAAAATGAGTAGAATTTATTATATGCTCGTTGAAGTAAATTTTTATTAGTATCTTTTTTAAAGACTTAAATTATTCCCAATAAGCCTTTATCCCTCCTACATGCCACCCATACTTTATACCAAAGGCTTTTATTTTTAATGAAACAAGAAAAATATTAGCTAAATCAACCAATCTTTTGAAAAAATTTGACAATAAATACAATCTTCATACCTGGGGAACCTTCCCCCCTTTGCAAAAGAATGGGGGGAATGTATATTCCCATATCTCTTCTTTGGGAGTCAATCTTATTATTTGTAATTTTGCAATATCCATTTTTCATTATGTTTTGTGGTGGTTTTTTTAGTGTACATTGTCATCATCTTATATATTGTTTTCTTGGTTCTGCTACCTCACTTTATATCAGTTCATATAAATCTTCTAATTTGTCTCTGTTCTCATAATTTTTCTTTTGTATCCCAATCCTATGGGCATGGCTCATACTAGTCACTAATAAATGGTTATTGACTAGCATTTCTTCTTTGGGACCTTGCTTATTTTTTATAATTCTAGAACATTTCTTTTTGATTATTTTGTGATGATTCTTTCCAATTATATTGTTATAGTCATTGTGAATGTTATTTGTTTGGCTCTGTACATTTCACTCTACATCAGCTCGTGTGAGTCTTTCCAGAAGCTTTTCCAAAATCTTCTTTGTAGTCACTATCTTTGTTATTTTATATAGCATGGTAATATTTCATTACATTCATATGGCATAGTTTATTTTTAGCCATTTCCTAATCAGTGTTCATCTACTTAGTTTCTAG
Source organism: Monodelphis domestica (assembly GCF_027887165.1). Lineage (NCBI taxonomy): Eukaryota > Metazoa > Chordata > Mammalia > Didelphimorphia > Didelphidae > Monodelphis > Monodelphis domestica. The sequence goes on from NC_077227.1 coordinate 213,779,948, forward strand.
TGTTTTGCTGCCACAAAAAATGCTGCTATAAATATTTTAGAGTATATAGAGGCTTTTAAAAAATCATTGACCTAGGTGTAAATGCCTAAAAGAGCAATCTATGTCTCTAGCAAAGAATAGGGAAATTTTAGCCACTTAATTTGCAAAATTCCTGTCCAGAGTGGTTGTACAAGTTTATTGCTCTGTCAGAAATGAGTTAGTGTGCTTGGCTTTCTACAGTTATCCTAACATTGATTATTACCATCTCTTTCCATCTGTGCCAAATTTATGATTGTAGGTGATATTAGAGTTGCTTCAATATGCTTTTTTTGTATTAGTGATATGGAACTTTTTTTCCCCATATGGTAGTTGTTAGCATTTCTTCAGGGCCTCCTGAAGAAATAATCACCTCTGTGTTGGACCTATAGTGTCTTAAGACTAGGGATGAGTAAGTCCTAATCTCTTTCTGTAGTCTCCCCTACTCAGCTTTTCTTTGACCTCCCTATCTTATGGTCTTTTAGTTTCAGAGGCAACATGAGCACTCTCTTTTTTAGTAAGGAGGAAACACTGCTCAGTAATATGCAACCAATACTTTTCTTTCTTTAGAATGGTCAGTGGTTGAATTTTCCACTTTTGAAACGATTTAATTTGGTGAAGCAACCTCTAAAACAAACAGTTGGCCCTTTTGGGTAGCAAATACAAGTATTTGTCTGTTTTTGCCATGTACTTTTGCACAAATTTAGAGTGCTTTAGCACCTGCCAAAATATTCAACAGGGTTCCCAAGCCTAAAAAAAATGTTAGGTTCGGAGAGCCCCCTCTCAGGAACTTGTTTCTGATTTGTGCCCAGAAAGCTGACTTTGAGCATACACATCCTTTTAACTCTCTTCTGTTCCCTTCCTCTGGCACCCCTTTTGGGTGCCCTTAGGGGAAAGAGGCTATTCATGTAACCTTGTCATTCACATCCCCTCCACTATTTAAAGGATGTTAATCCATTCTGATACTGTATTTCTCTGTCTTGGGAACAGGAAAAGGATCTGTATAGAACATGGAGTGAGGAAGAGATAATCATTTTGGGGGCAGATGCATTCAGTGAAAAATAGTCTGGAGTTCTCTCCTTTAATGGAGGTTAACTGGTGTATGTTTTCTGTCTTCTTCATGGGGAGATGCTTCTTAGGTGCTTCAGGAAAAAAAGGCTCTTTATATTGATCATAGATGCCTTTAATTAATTTTAATCTTTAGTTATCAGAATTAACCCATTTCCTTTAAATTTCTTAATTTTGTTGACAATTGTGTATAGTACTTTTTCACAGTACTTTCTCTTTTACTCTTCCCTGTGAGTTTACCTTGTTCACATTTTGTCAAGTTCATTTTTTCTTTTTCTTTTTTTTAATCAACTTAGTTAATGATTTATTACTTTTGTTTGACAGCTAAGTGACTTAGTGGAAAAAATGCTAGGCTTAGAGTCAGGAAGATCTGAATTCAAATCCAGCCTTAAATGCTTGCTAACTATATGACCTTGGTCAAGTGTTTTAAATTCTATTTACCTTAATCCATTAGAGAAAAGAATGGCAAACCACTTCAGGATCCTTACCAAGAAAAATCCACGCTCAGTATGGTCCACATGTTATGGAAAGAGCTGTCTTGATTTGTGAGCATTTCCTACCTTAAACAATTACAGTGGCACCCTAATAAAGTTAGAAAATTTTATTAAGGAAAATGATGCCCATGAGACTGCTCTGCAGTGAGAGTCTGCTTAAAGTAACAAAAAATGAGGTTTTTATTGGTTTTATGGGATGACTGAAAACTTGACAAGCAAGGAGGCAGCTCACATGTGACTTACAGGTGACATTGGAGGGAGGTCTGGAGGTGACAACTTAAGTGATTGGAAGGGCTTGGGGTGGGGGTAGGGGTAAGAGCTAGAAGTTGAAGAAGTTGTTTTTTAGAAGATATGCAGATCTCAGAAGGATGGAACACACTTGCTATCCTCATCCATTTATTAGTGGTCATCAGGGATGGAATTCTTTTACTAGACCAGTTTAGAGGAATTCTTTATTCGTTCATTGAAACTTCTGGACTTTCTGTGTCCCGCTCTATTTCCACCCTCTTTATTTCTGGGTTCCACATATAGAATCAAAAAAAGTTGGACACAATGAATAACAACAACCACTTCTGTTTTTTTTAAAAACAATTCATGTGTTTTCAAGTATATTTTTTGAATTTTAAACTTTAACTTTGTGCTTGCTTGGGGGTTAATTTGTTGACTTGTCTAGTTATTTTTGATTGCATGCTTATTCATTCTTACAATTTATTAATATATCTTTTTGGAGATAGAAATTTTCCTCTTGAGTACTACTTGAGATTTTACCCATAAATTTTGGTATATTGTATCATCATTCTCTGCAGAATATTTTTATTTGTTTATTTATTTATTTATTATTTTTATTTTTTTTTAGAGTTGTTACTTGGATCATAAGGATTATTTTTTTCCCATTTGAATAAGTTTATTTAGTCAATTTAGAACATTATTCCTTGGTTACAATAAGCACATTATTTCCCTCCCTCCGGTATTACTTGTGTCCTTGATCAGAATCTACTTTCATGTTGTTTACATTAGGATGTTCAGAATCTACATCTCCAAACATATCCCTTTGACCCATGTATTCAAGCAGTTGTTTTTTTTTTTCGGTGTTTTTACTCCCGCAGTATTTCCTCTGGATGTGGATAGTGGTTTTTCTTGTAGATTCCTCCAAGTTGTTCATGATCACTGCATTGCCACTAATGGAGAAGTCTATTCATTCGATTATACCACAGTGTATTAGTCTCTGTGTACAATGTTCTCCTGGTTTTGCTCCTCTCGCTCTGCATCACTTCCTGGAGGTCGTTCCAGTCTCCATGGAATTCCTCCACTTTATTATTCCTTTGAGCACACTAGTATTCCATCACCAACATATACCACAATTTGTTCAGCCATTCCCCAATTGAATGGCATGCCCTCGTTTTCCAATTTTTTGCCACCACAAAGAGCGCAGCTATGAATATTTTTGTGCAAGTCTTTTTCCTTATTATCTCTGGGATACAAACCCAGCAGTGTTATGGCTGGATCAAAGGGCAGAGAGTCTTTTAGTGCCCTTTGGGCATAGTTCCAAATTGCCTTCCAGAATGGTTGGATCAATTGACAACTCCACCAGCAATGCATTAATGTCTCAACTTTGCACATCCCCTCCAGCATTCATTACTTTCCTTTGCTGTCATGTTAGCCAATCTGCTAGGTGTGAGGTGATACCTCAGAGTTGTTTTGATTTTCATTTCTCTGATAAGAGATTTAGAACACTTTTTCATATGCTGATTAATAGTTTTGATTTCTTTAACTGAAAATTGCCTATTCGTGTCCCTTGCCCATTTATCAATTGGAGAGTGGCTTGATTTTTTGTACAGTTGATTTAGCTCTTTATAAATCTGAGTAATTAGACCTTTGTCATGAAGATTGTTTCCCAATTTGTTGCTTCCCTTCTCATTTTGGATGCATTAGTTTTGTTTGTACAATGCAGAATATTTTTAATTGTTACTATGACTTGGTCTTTGAACTAATCCACTCATTGTTTATGCTGTCATTACTTAGTTTCTATTCACATCTTTATCCTTGGCTCATATTTCCTTTATTAATTACTATTTTTATTTTCTGGGCTTTTCTACCCCATCCTTTTCAAATCTTAAGTAAGAGCATGATATAGAATTTTCTCCCTGACCATCCCATTTCTCATTCCTTTGGGAATATTCTAGAATCTAGCTGTTCATACTTTCCTTTCTTGAAGTTTATATGTATTTCATCATGTCCTCCTTTGTTTTTTCCCATCATACTTTGTAGTGTTTAGGGTACTCAAGATTTTACTTCTTCAGTCTGTGCAATTTCATATCTCTTCTATATCTCTTCCCTCTTTTCCTATTACTCCCAATTTCCCCCTTCATCTTCTTTTGAGGAACCTCATTTTCAAATATATTAGTTCCTGGAATAGGCAGTAGGACTTTGTGTATCATATTGTGGGATTTAATCCTTTCCTATATCCTTTCCCTTCCTACTTGTTATTTATCCTGAGGCCAGTATTTCTTCACTTGGTGGGGGGGGTCTCTATCCTTTCATCTGCCCTCTCTCTCAAAGTCATTTTTATTTTTTGTTGGCCCAGGCATCTCATCCTTTGGAATGGAAGGTAGGTATAAGATCATAGATATAGAACTGAAAGGGACCTTTACAGGTCATCTGGTCCAGTGGTGTCAAACTCAAATAGAAACAGATGTGGAAATTTAATATTAATCTGTTTTGCAGCTTTGAGGTACCACCTCCCAACTAGCAGATTGTTGGAGGGGATGTGACAATATTGGGACACTAATGCATTGATAGTGGAGTTGTGAATTAATCCAACCATTCTAGAAGGCAATTTGGAATTATGCCCAAAGAGCTTTAAAAATTGGAAAATGAGGGAGTGTCCCTCAATTGGGGATTGACTGAACAAGTTGTGGTATATGGTGGTGATGGAATACTATTGTACTATAAGGAATGATAAAGTGCTTGATTTCTCTATAAACTGGAAAGATCTCCATGAATCGATGCAGAGTGAAATGAGCAGAACCAAGAGAACATTGTACATAGAAACAGTAACATTGTGGAATGATCAAATAAAATCAATTTTGCTACTAATGGCAGTGCAGTGATCCAGGACAACTGAGGGCCTTACTGAGAAAGAATGCTATACACATTTAGAGAAAGAATTGTGGGAGTAGAAATGCAAAAGAAAATCCTATGATTTATCACTTGTTTATGTGGGCATAGGATTTGGGGTTTTGGTTTTTAAAAATTATTACAGAAATGAGTAATATGAATAGAATTCAAGTGATGACACATGTATAACCCAGTGAAATTGCTTGTCAGCTCTGGGAGTGGGGAGGGAAAAGAGGAGGGAGAGAAAATGAATCATATAACCATGGGAAAATATTTAAAAATCTAAAATAATATTAATCTGTTTTGGGCACCCCAAAGCAACTTTGGATTTTAAAGGGCAAAAAAAGTTTAATCTTAAGATTGAAGTGTCCTCCAACTTTGCTGAATTAGAGTAAAGACAAGCTTTTTGTTTATCTGTAAACAGGTCTTGGATAGTGAAGCAACTAAGTAAACTAAGCAAAGTCAGGGAGAGAAAAGTGGACATATTGCAGAAGCCTGAAAGACTCCCCTCTTATCTGGGACTGAGGTTGTAGTCCTTTAATCAAAGAGGCTTGGGAAAGGAGTATCAAGATAAATTGGAGTAGGAGAGGAAATGTAGAGTTTTTCCTTGGAATCCTGAACTGAGTAGATTTGCTCCCTGGCTCAGGGCTGTGAAAGCAGCTGGCCACAAAAGACTGGTGCTTTTTCTTTTTCTGGCCTGCTTTTACTATTTAATTAATAATTATAAATTAAGATATGGTCTCCAGAGAATTTTAATCACATGGGCCATCATTGTATATAAGGAGCCATGTGACTGTATATTTACTTAAATTTTATCTATGTTTTATTGTCTTTTTACTTTTAAAAACTATTTCCCAGTTACATTTTAATCTGCTTCAGTAACATAAGGGCCTCATGTATTTTATACCTCTCATCTAGTCTAACCTCTTGAATTTACAGATAAAAAAACTGAGGCTCAGAGAGGTTAAGTGACTTCCCCAAAGTCCCACAATCAGTATGGTCACCATTCTTCTCTATGATACTTCCTGTCTTGATCCAATCAATAAAATTAAGTCTCTGAATTGTAACAAAAACTGTAGGTGCTGGGGATAACATGAAAAAAAAAATCTAACAGGGGTAACAATGTGCACACTTATAAGTATATACAAAGTAAATAGAGTCTTGGTCATGTAGTTCCACTCTGTTCATGCCTTCTCCTCTTTCCTTTTTCAAAAGTCTATCCTCTACAATGTGCTTCCTAAAATACTGATTCATTGGTGAAGGGACATGACTTTCAGTGTTTACTAACAATTACTTCTCTTGATTATTTGGACACTTACATCCTTGGTTACTTCTTTATTCTCTTTAGATTTCATTTTAAAATATATTTAATCAAAATTATTTTTTATAGTTTGTAAAAAAAATAGTTTGTAATTTAGTGTTCACTGTGTTAATTTGAATCCTTATAGAAGGAGGGTAGTTGCTGTCTAGGAACAAAATATACAATTTCTTTTGATTCTTCCAGGATATAATCATATTGTTTAGTAAATTCCCTGTTTAATATCTTGATGCTTTGGCAGAATTTTAGACTATCGTATTTGTTCCTAGAGAATATGTGCTTTTCCAATGTTTTATGATAGGATTGGTTACTTTACTTTGACAATATAGAATTACTTGGCAGAATTAGACAGATTAATGCATTTAAATTTGATTCTCTGGTAACAGTCTGTCATTTAGCAGTCTCAGAGCCAGAAATTTCTTTTACCTGTTAAATTTTCATATGGCTATCAGGTTTGAAATATTTTAGGCAAAGAACAATCTTTAAATTTTTTTATTTTAAAATTTTATTTATTTAGAATATTTTTTTCATGATTACATGATTCATGATTTTTCCAGTCCCTCTTCCCTCCCCAATCATTATCCCCATTGAACCATATGATCGATCATACCTCTTTCTCCTACATTTCTATTTCCATAAGAACAATCTTTTTTTAAAAAGTGTAAAACTGAATTAATATGGATTTAAAATTTAGAATTTGTCATGATTTAAGTTGGGCTTTTTGCAATTTATAAGAAAGATTTTGCTTTGAATAAATCTTACCATAGAAACTTTTATATTAAAATGGTGCAATGTTATTACAATAGGCCTTTCAAGACAATTATTTTGTTATGGTGTATACCTGAAAGTAATTTCTGTTGTATATAAAATACTCTTAAAGTACTGTGTGTTCATATAATATGAATTCAGGTTTTAAAACATCACTATAAATAGCAAGCACTTGTTTTTGTTGAGATAGTGATGGTGTTTTTTGAGAATTTTGGTATCTAGCTTGTGAGCAACTTTCCTTTGAAAGTATCTCATTATGGTTGAGCTAGGACTAGAACCTCCATTTCCAGAATCCTAGTATAGTATTCTATTTGCTATTTTATATAGCAGTGATGGTGAACTTTTTAGAGAGGGAGTGCCAGGCCATCCTCCACCCCTTACCCCACACAGGGGTGGGGGCACTCTCATTGCGCTGCTGCGCAGGTGATAAGGGGTCCCTGTGGAGGGGAGGAGGAGGTGGCCCCAGTGCTCTACTCCCCATGTCTGCTCTCCATGGGAATTACCTTCACCGCAGACTCAAACAGGCTGCCTGCCATCTGAGCTGTCCCCTCACACTGCATGTGAGCTGCACTCCCACTTCCCCCAGTACCATATCCCCTGAGTACCACAACTGGGCTGCTGGGCAGGGGTGGGGGAAGAAAGGGGAGTAGTTCTGTCCCAAAGTCCCTCTTGACTTTCTAGTAACAAACTCTGGCAGGCAACTAATTGCAGGTGTGTCCAGAGAGGTCTCTGCTTGCCCTTTTTGGTATATATGCCATAGGTTTGCCATTACAGCTATATAATATTTTTATTATTGCTTTTTAAAAGTGTTTAAAAAAATAACCAAACAAACAAAAAACCATTCTGTAATGGAATACATAATAATAGTCACTGAGAGACATGGGAAGATTTGTATGAACTGAACTTGGATAATGTATATAAAACCAATATTTGTACCTTCAATACCTTTGAAAGAGTTAAGAACTGTGATCAACTCAGTGACTAATGACGAACCACAATTCCAAAGGACTCATGAAGAAATTGGCTGCCCAACTTCTGACAGAGAAGTGATGGATTCACTGCAGATGGAGACATTTTTGGTGAACATGGCCATAGGAGACTTGATTTTGTTTGACTATACTTTCACAGGGGTCTTACCTTGTCTGTCTTTCTCAATGGGAGGTGGGAAAAAGAGAAAGCAGATTTTTGTTGATAGTATAAAATTTTTTTAAACCCAAATCATTCTGTAGGTAAATGGTGTGCTCGACTATAGTTAAAATATAGATTCTGTTTTTACTTGACTAACTGTACTAGAAATTGAATTTTTCTATAGAATTTTTTTTTTAATCTGTGGCCTATGAACCTTTTTTGTGATGGATTTCAGTAGGTACCTGAACTTGGCTGGGAAAAATGTTGCATCTTTATTTCAGTATGATTGATTTCCCTTATAAAGCCCTTATTTTATGCATTTGAAAATCTTATTCTTGCAGTGGCTGCCAAAGGGGTCCAGTGAGACAAAAAAGGTTAAGAACTTCTGGTTTATACATTCCCCTCTTTTTAGGGACTTTGTTTACCTGAATAATCATTGTTTGATATCCTTATTTCTACACTTAGATTCAGTGAATCAAGCATTACTCACCATTGTGACAATGCTTTGGTGCTTGCTGTTACATGAAGCTTCTCTACCTACAAGGTCTTGAAACATGAAATTATTCCTTTATTCTGTCTTTCCCACCACTTCATTCTACTGTACCTAGTTCATTTTCATTGTGACCAGTTTCTTATTGTCCTACTTCATTCCCATGTTTTTGATTATATTATCAGTTTCCATGGATTTAACTACACTAACAATTCTCAAATCTTTTATCCTGCCCCATCCTCTCTGTTGGCCTCCAGTCTTCCATCTCTAACTGGATGTCCAGCAGATATCTTAAATTCAACATGTCCAAAGCTGGACTCATTATTTCCTCCCTAAACTCTCCCCTGCTCCAAACTTTCCGGTTACTATCAAGACTACTATCATCTTCCCAGTCTCCCAGACTTGTAACCTGGGTGTCATTTTTAGTTCTTCACTAAATCTCACCCTCCCAAAGAGAATCTGTTGCTGAGACCTTTCAAGTCTGTCTTCTAATCATCCCTCTCAGATATACCCTTCTTTGTTCTGATAATTGCCATATCTTCATGCAGGCCCTCATTACTCTATGCTTAGATTATTGTAATAGACTTCTGAAGGTTCTGCGTGCTAAAGCCTCTGCTTATTTCAGTCTATCCTCCATTTAGCTGCCAAAATGATTTTCCTATAGGTCCATCTGACCATTTCACTTCTATGCTCCCTTTCCCCTCTGCCCCCCAACTCCAGTGGCTCCTCATTGTTTTCAGGATCAAATACAAACTCATCAAACTTCATAATTTAAGCCACTCTACCTTTCTAGTCTTCTTACTCGTTATTCCCCAGCATACACTCTTTGGTCTAATATCACAGGTCTCCTTGCCAATCCTTAAAAAAAACACTATCATCTGACTGTGACATTTTTCTTTTTTCTTCCTTAATAACAATTCTAAGATAGAAGGGTAAGAGCAGGGCAAACAGGCTTAAACGACTTACCTAGGCTTATATAATTAGGAAGTATCCAAAACCAGATTTGAACCCAGGTCCTTCTCATTCCCGGCCTGATATTTTATCTACTGTGCCATCTAGCTGTCCTTCTGGAACATATTCTTTGACTATTCCCTATGCTCAGGATGTTCTTCCTCCATATCTGTATCTCTGGCTTTTAAGTCACAATTAAAATCCCATTTTCTACAGGAAGACTTCTCCAACCTCTCTTAATTCTAGTGTTCACTCATTTCGGTCCTATCCAACTTTTCATGACCCCATTTGAATTTTGCTGTTTTTTTTTGCAAAGACATTGGAATGGGTTGCCTTTTCCTTCTCCAGCAGTTTTAAAGATGAGGAAACTGAGGCAAACAGGGTTAAGTGACTTGCCCAGGGTCGCATAGCTAACAGGTGTTTTAAACTAGATTTAAACTCAGTTCTTTTCCTGACTTCAGGCCTGGCACTCTTATCTATGTTGCCATCTAGCTGCTGCTTTTTAAAAATTATTTCCGTTTATGTTGTATATAGCTTGTCTGTATATATTTATTTCTTTGGGAATTTGAGTTACTTTGAAGACAGAAACTATCTTTTGCCTCTTTTTTAAATCTCCAGTGCCTGACACATAGTAGGCTTAATAAATCCTTACTAATTACCTTCTCTCTTCATTAATTCCTTTAGAGTCCCCAGATCACCAATTTTGGTATTCTAGCCACTACTCTATAATCCCTTGCTCACTTTACCTTTTGTTGTTTCAGCTGTATCTCCTGATTTTTTTTTTCCATTTCACTCTTCCTATTTGACTAACAGATATTGTTAAAGAAAGTTACAAAATTATGTTGTTTAATAAGGATTGATGCTATTGCTTTGGCTGTTCCTAAACCTTTTATGGGGCAGCTAGGTATTGTAGCAGAAAAATTGTAGGTCCTAGAGTTAGAAAGACTTGAGTTCAAATTTGGCTTCAGACACCTACCTAGCTGTATAACCCTGGATAAATCACTTAACCTTTTTGCCTCAGTTTGCCTTCGTTTCTTCATTTGTAGAATGAACTGGAGAAGGAAAATGGCAAACTACTCCAATATTTTTGCCAAGAAAATCCCAAGTGGGGTCACAAAGAGATAGACACAACTCAACAACAAAATCTTTTATTCTTTAAGCTTATAAGTCTCCTTCTTATTTAATTTTCGACAGATGATCTTACTGCGTATTTTACTGGAAATCTGGTCATTTAAGACCTCATTTTCTTATCTACTTGAAATATCTCTTACTATGTGCTATATGCCTAGTAGATACCCAAGAATTTTTAAAATTAGAGTCTTAGAGTGAGTTAGTCCTTTAATTCATTATATTTGTATAACTAGTTAATAAATGAAATGTGGGTAGTGTATTTTTACTTCAGTTTTTAAAGGAATTATGATTGTTTATAGTGAAATGCCTCAAAAGCATGTACAGTATAGCTGTGGTCAATATAATAAGTGAAAAATTGAATTTTCTTATATATTATATAGAAACCCAGAAGAGATATCATATATATCCCGAATATAAAGTAATGAGGAAAAATTACCTGGAGAAGAAGAGACTCTTAAGTCAAATAAAACTTATTTAAAACCCTCTACAGTGTTTCTCAGAAATATAATTTAAGTTTATTTGACATATTGACATAATAAATTTGACTCAACTCCAAGTTGAGTCTTGGAAATCCATGTGTTATCCATCATATTAAAGTCACATTTTAACTATATGAAGAAATCAGTAGGCAGATCTAGTAGAGTATATTTCTAGTAGAGTGTTTTCCATGTGGCCACTCATTGTTCATAAGTAGGAAAACCAGTGCATTTCTCAAGTTAATTCCTAGATATCCTTTAGATATTCAGAAAAAGTTTGCCTTGTATAGTGAGTTAGCCAATTAATATTAGACATAATGTTTACTGCCAAATGACATTTAATATTGCCTCTAGTCACTTTTCTGAATTGCTAGAATTGCCAGCAGAGTTTATATACTACTTGACTAAATTCTTTCCAAATGTTTATAAAGAACAAAGCCTGCTATTTGTTTAATGCTATAAAGTGATGGGTCTCAATTCAGGACAGAAAAGCAAAGACTTAAGGTTCAGCTCAAGTTAGATTTTTATATTTGACATCAGATTGCCCCAGTAGAATATAAGCCTTTGAGGTTAAGGCAACTTTTTGCCTTTTTTTTTTTTGGTTTGTTTCTAGCAACAGTGCCTCTGATGTAAATCTTGGTTCCTTCATCTTTGTCTCTTAATTTCTCCAGGCTCACTTTAGATGCCATTCCTTTCAGATTACTTGCTATCTATGCTGCTTATATTTTTTTTGTGTACCTAGTTATTTACATGTTATCTCCTTTATTTGAACATATGTCTCTTGAGAGCTGGGTCTCTGTTTTTGCTTTCCTTTATATCACTTGAGTAGAGCTGTGAGTGTGAACCTGTAGCACATTTGCCAGAAAGGGCACACAGCCCTCTCTATGGGCATGTGCCCATAAATTGCCAGAATTTGTTACTAGAAAGCCAGAGGGACTTGGGAGCTGTTCCCTTCTCCCTCTCCATGTGCCTGAGGACATTTATCACTTCCCTGCCCTTCTTTCCAGCAGCCCAATGGGAGTGCTTCCTCACTCTCCTATCTGGGGTATGGGAAGAGGTAAGGCGGGGGTGTGGTAGGGCCTGGAACACCTGTCTCTAAAATCACTGACCTAGAGCATAGTAGTAAATAGAGTGAATAGTTGGTGTAGTGAACAGAGTGCTAGAGCCGGAAAGATACACATTCAAATCAGGGCTCATTGTATGACCCTGGTCAAGTAATTTAATTAAGTAAGTTTGCCTCAGTTCCGTTATTTGTCAAATGAGTTGGAGAATGAAATGACAAATCAATCCTGTATCTTTGCTGAGAAAACACCCAATCCAGTCACAAAGAGTTGGAGATAGAGAACAACAGAGCATAATGATTATTTAACAAATATTATTTAATAAAGGACTATTCACTAATAGACTTGCTACAGTTATATTCATATTTATTCATAAATTTAATATGTATGTAAAGAGCTCTGTAAATCTTTAAGGTATATAAATGTTTGCTGTTACCATACAATTCTTGTTTATGTCTTGATAGGCATATTCCCAGTTATTTCACACATTCTGTAGCTATTTTGAAAGCACTTTCTTTTTCTCTCTTTATATATTTTGTTGTTAAATATACAGAAAATTTAGCATTTTTTGAGAGTTTATTTTTTAACCAGTTATTATACTGCACTGAATTATTTTTAATTACTATTTTAGTTGAATCTTTAGGGTTTTCTAAGTAATCCATCATACTATCTGATAAAAGTGCTGATTTGGTTTTCCCGTTGTCAGTGCTTATTCCCTTGATTTTTTTCCCCTTGTATTATTGCTATGCTAGCATTTCTAGAATCATATCAAAAAGCAGGGATGATAAAGGATGCCTTCAACCCCGAGTGTCTTATAAAGGCTTATGGCGTTTCTTGATTACAGATAATGCTAGCTCTTGGTTTTGGATAGATACTATTTACCTTATTAAGGAAAGATCCATGTATTCTTATACTTCTGAATGTTTTTAAATGAAAATATAATGTATTTTTTTCCTGCATCATGATTAAAAAAAAAAAGCTCTACTAGTAGGGAATTTTAACCTGGAATCTATAAATTTGTTTCTTTAAATATTTGAATAAGTATTTCATTGTGATTGATTTCTTTTAGTTCCATATAATTTATACATGTAAAAGCATTATTCTAAAAAGGGATTTGTAGATTTGACTAGACTGCTAAGGGGAGAGAAGTAGGGGAGGAATCTATTATATTAAAAAAAGGTTAAGAACTACTGCATTACAGTTCCTCTCTCTCATTTCATTGGTTCCCAGGAGAGGAAACTTTACATTGTAGTGATCTTGGCAACTCACTAAGCCTAGAATTGTAGACACTAATAGGTTAAATGATTTGTATGTGTCAGAGTCAGATCTATCTTTTATACCATGCTTACTACCTCTTATTAGTTTTCCCAACATTTGAACCAGCATTGTATTCCTGGTATAAATCCAACCTGGACAAAGCATATAATCTTTCAAATATATTTCTGTAACCTCTTTTGTGGTTTTTTTTTTAAGCCCTTACCCTTCTGTCTTCTTATCTATATGAGTATTTGATTGCAAGGCAAAAGAATGGTATGGGCTAGGCAATTTGTTTTAAGTGACTTGTCCAGGGTCACACAACTAGGAACTGTCTACAGCCTTATTTGAACTCAAGAGCACCTGGCCTAGAGTCAGGAAGACATGAGTTCAAATCCACCCTTAGACACTTACTTAAATTGTGTGACCCTGGGAAAGTCATTTAACCTGTTTGCCTTAATGAACCAGAGAAGGAAATCATAGACCACTCTAGAAGTCTTTTTTTTTTTAAGACCCTTACCTTCAGTCTTAGAATTGATATTGTCTTTTAGTTCCAAGGCAGAAGAGCAGTAAGAGTAAGGCAATGGGGGTTGTGACTTGTCCAGGGTCACACAGCTGGGATGTGTCTGGGGCTGGATTTGAACCCAAGATCTCTTATCTCTACTAGGCCTGACTTTCAATCCACTGAGCCATCTAGCTGTTGTCTTCCCCCTCCCCCACAGTATCTTTGCCACTAAAACTCCATGGATGGTCCGTGGACAGGGTCATGAAGAGTCAGACATGACTGAACAGCAACAAAAACAAATCTCTTTTGTAATAATTTATTCCATATTTTTACATTGACATTAGAAATATTGGGCTTTAGTTTGTTTTTTGAGATCCTTACCTTCGTCTTAGTATCCATTCTAAGAAAGGTGTCAAGGGCCAGACAGTTGAGGTTAAATGACTTTCCCATGGTCATATAACTATAGGAAGTATTTGAGGTCTTTGAACTGAGGGCCTACTGACTCCACTTAGATCTGCAGTCCACTGTATTGCCCAGTTGTTCCTTGGTTTATGGTTTTGTTTTCTGATTATCTTTCCTTGGTTTAGATATCTTGACCATATTTATCTCACTAAAGTAGTTTGGTAAAATGCCTTCTTTCTTTTTTGCAATTTGTGTAATTTGGAAGGTTTTAAAAAATGTTTGATAGAATTCACCTGTAAATTACTCTAGTTTTGAATTTTTCTTTAACAGTTCCTTTATGGCTTATTAATTTCTCTTTCCAAGATTAGGTTTTTAAAATTCCATTTTCTGTCCTTATAAGTCTCTATTTTATATTTTTGTAAATATCCAATTTATCAGTTGTTGTTGGCATATAATTGGACAAAATAGTTTTATCTTTTTTATTTTTGAAATTGACAATTTGACTTTTCTCTATGTTCTCATTTTCCAGAACTTCAGTTTTTATGTTTAATTGGGATTTTTTTTTCATTTAAAATTTTTAAAAATTTCATGCTCAATTTTTCTCTTCTCTCTTTTGTTGATGGATTTTCTCCTAGATAAAGTTTCTCAGGAAGATGAATCTTTTAGGTCCTGCATTCTATCCATTGGGCCACCTACCTACAGTCTAATTAATTAGTCTCCAGTTAATGCAAAAAGATATTTCTTTTATTCATATTAAGTCTATCTTTTTACTACCAATCACCCTGATTTTTACTCCATAGTTATAAGACTTCTAGGCAGTGTTCTTTTAATATTTCTTAAAACTTTTTTTTTTTAAACACCATTCATAAGCAAAGGATAAACTATGGGAGTGGAAACACCGAGAAAAAGCAACTGCCTGAGTACAGAGGTTGAGGGGACATGACAGAGGATAGACTCTAAATGAACACTCTAATGCAAATACTATCAACAAAGCAATGGGTTCAAATCAAGAAAACATCTAATGCCCAGTGGACTTACACATCGGCTATGGGGGGTGGGAGGGAGGAAAAGAAAATGATCTATGTCTTTAACGAATAATGCTTGGAAATGATCAAATAAAATATATTAAAAAAAAACTTTTTTTTTTGTCATTATGTTCAGGTAATATTTTTATATTATAATCTTAGATTTTTCTTTTTTCTTCAATCTGTTTTCCTGATCAGTTTTTACTATACCTTGTGTTTTATTTTACCAACTTCTTGGCTTTCATTTTTCTTTCCTCATTGAGTCATTGACTTCTTTTTTTGGTTCATCAGAGTCTTTAGAGAGTTTGTTGCTTGGGCCAAGCAGATAATTTCCTTTCCATTTCTTACTTCCATAGCTTTTGTTTCATTTCCAAATGTTTTTCCTCAACTGCTTTCATTTCACTTAGAAAAAAATCATTTTAAACTTTAAAAAAAAATCCTTTTGCTTTATCTCTTTTCAGAATTTTAATTGAAATTTTGCTCAGTTTCTGTTTTTCTCTGAGGCATTGCTTGTAGATGGTTTGGAGTAATTGTTTCCTTTTGGGTTTATGTCTTGAGCTTCCCTATCATTGTGTAATAACTCTTTATAGTGGAATTATTTTTTTGTTTGCTTTTGACTTAAGACTTAATGTTATGGTTGTACTCCCCTTGTGAGCTTTGCAAGTACCTTCCCTGGATTTAGGTCTGAAAAAAATTGCTACTGGATTCAGTCCTTAGCTGTTTAGCTGGAAAGCTCTGTTGGTTCAGAAATGGCAAGATTGTGGGCTTTCTTTTCATCTGGGTTTCCTACTTGGTTCTTGTTTCTTCTCTTGGTTAGGCTACCTACTGGAGATGAGACAGTGCTATATGCACCTGGACACTGAGATCCATTGCTGCTAGTTTTGGGACTTCTTTCTACTTCCTATTAGGGAAGAGCACTTCATAATGTGAAAATTTCCTTCTTGGGCATCCCTGACTGCGAATTATAAACAGATAGTTTATGACAGAGGTACAAATTTGCATCTGGCCTGTACCTTAGTATTTGTTTTATGTCTGATGGAATCCCTGTATAATCTGGAATCTCCTTCTCCCTGAGAGCTATATAGTACTTCTGACCTGATCCTTTTTCCTGTGTCTTTAGGCAGACCTCTGTGGTCAGTTTTCCCGTGCCAAGTCAAGCTGGACAAATAACTCACTGTGACTTTTTCTGGATTTCACAGTCTGATACATTTTCTAGATGTATTTAGAGGAGCTCTGCTCAACTGGCTCTTACCATTCCAGCATTTTTGCTCCTCAAATGATTTTTTTAATCATTTCTTCACATTTCCTTTACTGATGATAATTTTATTGCCTTATTGCCATAAAGAATCTGTTTAGTCTTCTTTCTCTTTTTTGTGAAATTTTAAATGTCCTAATACCATTGGATCCATGCCATTTCTAGACTAAATTAGGAATATGCTAAAAAGACATGGTGATTTTTTTTTGGGGGGGGGGAGGAAGTGATACAGTATGATACCGAGCAGGGAAGGCCTTACATAGAAGATTGTGCTTGAGCCAGATCTGAAAGAGAATAGAGAATCTAAGATGCAGAGGTGATAAACAAGTTTATTCTGGGCATGGGGTACAACCAGTACAGATCCATGATGTGAGAAATGAAAGATATGAACAGAAATAAAGCCATCAAATTCTTCATATCCATTAGTACACCAGGAGAGACCCCCTACAATGCAGCAGGGATTTACATATTTATTATTTGATATCCAGAGCATTGGGATATATGTAAGATGAAGGAAAATATCAGAACATCTATTTTTGTCTTCTTAGTCTAAAAATAAGAAAGAAATTTAGCATTTTCTAATGAATATGGATTAATACAAAGTGGAAGACTGTCAGTGTTTTCTTAATCTGTTTTTTTTCTTTTAGCATATTTTGACAAATCATAATTATGTGTTCTTGGTTAAGTGGATTATAGACTAATTACAAAGGTAAAATTGATAGGCCTTGGGGGATAAGAATGAAGAGTTAAGAATGACATCTAGGTTGTGGGACTGGTAGGATGTAGTGCTTAGTTTTTGGTATGTTAAGTTTAAGATGATTTCTGAACACCCAATTTGAGAGGGTCAGTAGATAGTTAGAAATGCAAGATTGGAGATCACTAGAGAAGTTAGGACTGGATAAGTTTATTAGATAGCCATCAGTTTGATAATAGTTGAATTTTTGGAAGTTGATGAGATCACCAAGTAAAATAGTATAGAGGGAGAAAAGAAAGAGGGTCCAGGACAGAGGCTTGAGAGACACCTACTATTAGAGAGTATGGATAAAGAGCCAGCAAAGAAAACTAAGAAGGAGCAATCAGAAATGAAGGAGGAGAACCAAGGGAGAGTGGTGTCAAGCAAACCTTGAGAATAAAGGATGTCAAGAAGAGGATGATCAGAAATATTAGAGAATACCCAGAAGTCAAGAAGAATAAGCATTAAGAAAAGGTCTTAAGATTTGTCAATTAAGAAATCATATTAATAACTGTGGAGACAGTAATTTTGCTTCAATGATGAGGTTGGAAACCAGATCCCATAGGGAATTAAGGAAGAAGATTTTATTATATTATCATAGACAGTCTTCTCAAGAAGTTTACCAACAAAAGGGAGGAAATGAGATATGGGATGATATCTAGTAAGAACTGATGGAATAAATGAGAGTTTGGGGATTTTTTTTAGAATGGAGAATGCATGAGTATATTTGGAAGCAGGCAATAATCAGAGGCAATGAAGATATAAGAAAATGGAGATCCAGGAGGAGGCTCTTTGGTAGGAAAGACAATGAAATGAGATTAGTTGGCATATATGCTAGATTCTGAGGATACAAAGCAAAACTTTGCTTCCAGGGAACTCACATTCTAACATCGAGGCAACATGTGCATACAAAAAGGCTTTATGTGACAGCCATTTCAATTTCAATCAATTTCATTTCAATCAATCCATGGATTTCAAGAAGTCGATTTGAAGTGGCAGAACATTCCAGACATAAGAAATAGCCAGACTCTTTGTGGTGGCAAAAAACTGGAAAATGAAGGATTGTCCCTCAATTGGTGAATGACTGAACAAATCATGGTATCTGATGGTGATGGAATACTATTGTGCTGTAAGGATTGATGATCTGGAAGATTTCTATATGAACTGGGAGAACCTCAGTGAACTGATGCAGAGTGAAATAAGCAGAACCAGGAGAACATTGTACCATAAAGTGAAACATTGTGGAACAATCTAATGTAATGGACTTTGCTACTAGTAGCAATGCAATGAGCCAGGACATTCCTGAAGGACTTATTTGAAAAAATGCTAATCATATTGAGAGAGAACTATGGGAGTAGAAATGCAAAAGAAAAACATATGACATCACTTATCACATGTATATATGGGTATGTGAATCGGGATTTAGGCTTTAAAAGATCATTCTATAGCAAAAATGAATAATATGGAAATAGGTATCAAGTGATAACATTTGTACAACTCAGTGGAATTGCTTGTCAGCTCTGGAAGTGGGAAGGGAAGAGGGGAGGAAAAGAACATGAATCATGGAAACATGGAAAAATATTTAAAAATTAAAAAAGAAAAAGAAAAAAGGAAATAACCAGGCCAAAAGCACAGAGTGGTAAGATTGAGTGTTGGGTGTAAGTAAGGCCAAAATGGTTAGACCATATAGTATATGTAAAGGGGAATAATGTATAAGCTGGAAAGGTTGGTTGAGACCTGGTTGAGAAGTTAATAAAGTCAACAAGTATTTATTAAGCACCTACTATCTGTCAAAGAATTGATTTTAAAGAAAGACAAAAACAGTCTCTGCCCTAAAATAGCTCACAATCTAAAGGGGAGATGATATGCAAACAACCATGTACAAACAAGTCATATACCAAATAAAAAAATCATCAGAAGAGAAAGAGTGAGCATTAGAATTAAGGGGAATTGGGACAGGTGTCTTGTAGAAGGCAAGATTTTAGCTGAGACTTGAAAGAATCCATGAAAGGCCAGTAGGTGGAGATGAAGAGGAAAAGCATTTCAGGCATGGAGGACAGCAAGTGAAAATGCCTAGTTAAGAAATGGAGTATATTGTTTAAAGAACAGCAGTGAGGACAGTTATTGTTCAAAGGGTATGCGGAGAGTTTTCAGGAGAGTAAGGCTTAAGAAGACTTGAAAGGAAGGAAAAGGCAAAGTTATGGAAGGGTTTCAACAAATAGGAAATTTTTATATTTGATCCTATAAGTGATAGGGAGCTATTGGAGTTTATTGAATCATGGCCAGACCTGCACTTTAGGAAGGTCACTTTGACAGCTAAGTGATGGATGGACTGGTATAGGGAGACACTTGAGGCAGTCAGACCATCCAACCAACTATTCAGGATTGGGATGATGCAGGACAGAACCTTGGGTTCATCTGCCGTTAGTAGGTACAACTTGGATGACGATTCAGCAAAAGTAGAATGATTTCAATGACAAACAAGATTTTACATTTTATCCCAGAGGTAATAGGGAGCCACTGGAATTTGAGTAGAGGAAATTTTGTTGTTCACTTAAGTCATGTCCAGTTCTTTATGACCCGATAGACAGCATGCCGGGCAGGCTGTTCTAACCTCCATTATCTCTCAAAGTCTGTCCAAGATCATGTTCATTGTTTTCATGACACTATCTCTTTATCTTATCCTTTGCCATCTCTTCTTTTTGTTCTCAGTCTTTTCCAACATTAGGGACTTTTTCAGCAAGTCCTGAATTCTCATTTTGTGGCCACAGTATTTAAGCTCCAGCTTCAGTATTTAATCTTCCAGTGAAAAATATGAAATAATTTTTTAAAGTATTGACAGACTTGATCATCCTTGCTGACCAAGGTATTCTCAAAAGGGACTTCTCCAGCAGATTTTACAAATGAGACTTCAGCGATGTGAACTGATAATTGTATAAGCAGGCTAGTTTTCAGAGAGGTAGAGGAACTAGAGTTCAAATGGCCAACATTCACTGGATTATGGAGATAGCAAAGGAGTTCCAGAAAAACATCTGCTTCTGATTCATTGACTACATACTTCTAAAGCCTTTGACTATGTAGATCATAACCAAATGTGACAAAGCACTCAGAGATGGGAGTACTAGATCATCTTATTTGTCTCCTTAGTTAGGAACCTGTATATGGGGCAAGAAGCAACAGTTTAAACTGATTAAGATTGGAAAAAGAGTACGTTACTTATATGCAAAGTACTTCATGTGAATTGCCAGACTGGATGAATCAAAAGCCAGATTTAAGATTGCCAAGAGACATGTTAGTAATCCCAGATACACAGAAAATATCACTGATGGTAGTAAGTGAAGAAGAATTAAGAAACCTCTTGAAGAGGGTAAAAGAGTGTAAAAGCTGATTTGAAGCTTAACATAAAATTAAAAAACCAAAAATTATGAGTAGGGGGAATACCTATGCTTTTTAGCAAAATTATTTTAGCAAAAGTGGAGGAAAGGTTAGAGTAGTAAGAGATTAGAAACAGGGAGATCAATTAGGTGGACATTGCAGTGGGTGAAAATCATTATATATACTGTATTTTGAATTAAATTTGATGTATTTTGCTTTTAAGTTTCTCACAGGATTTTTTTTGTACTGCTGTCCTATAAAATAAATAAAAGTTAAAAGATAACATTCCATATTGTATTTATTCTCCAAGTATAGATTATTTTTAATTTCTTTCCTTTTGACATAAAACTTCCATGCATATTTTTGTACACACAAGTTTCATTAAATGTTAAATTGAATACTTTTACTATTAATTCATTTATCCATTATGGTATAATTTATCCCTCTTTTTATTGTTTTTCAGTATTCCCACCAAGTCCTTATTTCAAAAGCTGGGTTTATCAAACACTAGGTTGCTAATGTCATTTACTCTTGTATATTGTCTCTCTAATCTTCTCCATTGATCTACCATTCTACTCATTATGATATAATTCTAATGGTAGCATGTTTAGGCCTTCTACTGAGAGTAAACATGACGGGTTTTGTAACTAATTGTAAACTGCCAGATTGCTTTTGAAGAGGTTTTAACCAATTTGCAGCCCCACCAACATTTGTATCTTATATTGGTAGTGACTTTTGGGTAGATTTAGTAGGAAATTGTTTTAAATCTGCACTTTTTTGAATTATTAAAACATTTAAATAGTTTCTTCAAACATTGATTCATAATTTCCTCTTTTTCTTAGAAATTGTTAATATTCTTTGCCCATCATCTCCTTGGGAAATTCTTAGAGATTTTTATTAGTTGCTTATATAGCTAATGTTGGATTGCTATCAAATAATTGTTACAAATTTATTACTCTATCTGATAATTTTTTACTTAGTTGAGGTGTTGCTTTTTGTCCTGCAAAAATTTATTTTTGTCATTGAATCATAAATTTTCTATCCTGTAGGTTTCTTCCATTTTCAAGATTGATGCTTTATTTATCTCTGCAATTGATATTTTATTTTTATATTTTTATCTACTCTAGGTTTTTAAAATATGTCATGTCATGACTATAAATTTGTTGCCATATTTTTGTTTTTTCAACAATTTTTATTTTCTTGTAATTTCAAAAATTTTTGCATCATGAATTTAACCAAGTCTAGTCAACAATGCTCCTACTATGTGCCAGGAACTGTGTGGTATACAAAGAAAGGCAAAACCAGTATCTTCCCTCAAAGAGCAATCTAACATATGCTGGATTTTATTTTTATGTCTTCTATTGATCTTTTTCTTCTGTCTTTAAATTCATGAAAGTACAGATGAACATTTTAAATAACATTGAATCTGCAAGAGAATTTGTGAAATGTTGATGTGTTTTACTGTATGTTAGTTTGAACTGACCATGAGCAGGAAATAATCCTCCAAATTTTTTCATTCATTCTTATTTTCTTTCATCATGCTACAATGATGTTTTTACTTATCTTACCTTTTTTGTCTTGGTAAGTTAATGTCAAAATGTTTGTATTTTGCATTATATAATGTATTCCTTTTCATCGTAGGTGCCCACCTCGTACATTTTTACCAGCACTCTGTAAAATATTTCTTGATGAAAGTGCACCAGACAATGTATTAGAAGTGACAGCCCGTGCCATAACCTACTACCTAGATGTATCAGCAGAATGTACTCGACGAATTGTTGGAGTAGATGGAGCCATAAAAGCACTTTGTAATCGTTTGGTGGTAGTTGAACTTAACAACAGAACCAGTAGAGACTTAGCTGAACAATGTGTGAAGGTAGGTATCTTTTACAGCGTAAAATTTGGTTCAGCTGGGTAGCTCAGTAGATTGAGTGCCAGGCCTAGAGAGATGGGAGGTCTTGGGTTTGAATCTGTCCTCGGGCATTTTCTGACTGTGTGACCCTGGCAAGTCACTTAATCCCAATTGCCTAGCCCTTTTTGGGCTTCTGACTTGGCACCAATTCACAGTATTGATTCTTAGATGGTAGGTAAGGGTTTAAAAAAAAAAAGGAAAGTTTCTTACATTACAGGTTGTTTTTTAAAAAAAAAACTCTTATTTTCCATCTTAGAATCAATCCTGTGTACTGGTTCCAAGGCAGAAGAGTGGTAAGGGCTAGGCCATGGGGGTTAAGTGACTTGTCCAGGGTCACCCAACTAGGAAGTGTCTGTGGTCGAATTTAAACCCAGGACCTCCTGTCTCTGGGCCTGTCTCTCAATCCACTGAGCCACCCAGCTGCCCCAGATTTGCATACTTTAAATTGTTCCATTTGAAAGTCATTTTATTGACATGTTTGCATAGAACTTTAAAATTTACAAAGCACTTTCCTTGTAATACTCTTATGAGGAAGAGGTTGTAAATATTGTAATTCCCTTTTGATAAACAAAGAAGCTAAAATTCAGAAGAGGTTAAGAGAGATTTACCAAGTCAACAAGCATTAATTAATCTCTTATAGTTAACTGGTACAGTGGTCAGAGTGCTGGGCCTGGAGTCAGAAATATCTGAGTTCAAATGTGGCCCCAGTCACTAACCTACAAGCCTGTAGGGAAGTCATTTGCCCCCCTTTTGACTCAGTTTACTCATCTGTAAACTGTGAATAATAATAATAATAATAGTAATAGTAATAATAGCACCTACTTCCCAGGGTTGTTGTGAGGATTAAATAAGATAATAAAATATTTGTATAGCGCTTTGGTACATAAATACTAAAAAAAGTGTTATTATTATTATTATTATTATTCCTCTTACTTCTCCTCCTTTACTACTACTGCTGCTGCTATTGCTTTTATTATTGCTATTGCCTACTACTACTACTGCTACTGCTACTACCATTACCATCACTAGTGTTCCCACTATTACTATTCTTAGCCATTAGGCAAGTGGTAGAAATAGGTCTGAAGACCAGGTCTTTGGCCTCCAGTTCCAAGATTCTTTGTACCATATGGAGATAATTAAGAGAATTATTAATAACTAACAAATAGTACTTTAAAGTTTATTTTACTCACATCTTTGTAAGATGGGTAGGTAGAGAAAATTGGGTATTCTGGCAAGATGAAAAATTCTTTTTTTCCCCTCACTTTTATCTTTCCTTATTATTCTAAACATTAGTTTCGTAGGGCTTAGGTTAAAAAGTCTCAAATGTGGGGGAGATTAGTAACAGATAGAGACTTTTCAGGCCTTTGTTAGCTTTCTCTCATATTGCTTCACCTTCCTATTAATTCTTAAGATTTACTGTAGTTTGAGTGATATCTAGGTAAAGATAAAGCAGATAATTCAAATTCCATTATATTCCCAGCCACTTGACAAACAAATAGTTATTTTTTCCCCCTGCTTTTTATGGGACTTGACAAAATTTACAACTCTAATTATTAGTCAATTGTAAGGCAGCAGACTTAGCTGCTTTACCTCAGTAGTGCCTTTCTAAGGATCTCTCTCTTTGGACTTTCCTTATTAATATTTTGTAAAAGACTTATTAGCAACAATGTGAAAGCAATAGGAACTTTAATTATTAGTTAGACATCCTCTGAATAAAGAATTAATGTCCTTTATGAAAGAAACTTCATGTTGATTCGTCTTGGTTTTCCTAGATTTGGATTGGAAGTTTATGATTTAAAGCAGGGTGGGGAAATCATCTAGAGATATTTACTGGATTGGAAGACATCTTCTTCTCCAGCAAAAAATGAAGGAAGAAAATTTTTTGGGAAAACACAGGGTTTTTTTGGTATTTTTTATTTTATTCATAGGTTTTAGAATTGATATGTACTCGTGAATCAGGAGCTGTCTTTGAGGCTGGTGGTTTAAACTGTGTGCTGACATTCATTCGTGATAGTGGACACCTGGTTCATAAAGATACCCTTCATTCTGCGATGGCTGTAGTGTCAAGACTCTGTGGAAAAATGGAACCTCAAGATTCTTCATTAGAAATCTGTGTAGAATCCCTTTCTAGTTTATTAAAACATGAAGATCATCAGGTATGTGGACAAGCTGATGGGAAGGGAGAAATGAATTGGAATATTCTGTTTTTCCACCATTTATAATCATGTTCTTTTTAGGTTTTTTTTTAATGTGGTTTGGTAAATTAAAGACAATATTAAAAGCAAAAGAGCTTAAAATGCTTTTTTGTTTGAAATTCTTATAAAACACATGATTGATTTTGCAAAATTGAATTTGGTGTTAAAATAGAGAATATTGTGAACAAAGACTAGAATGTTATTGAAATGCATGAAGGGACTAAATATGTTTTCCAGTGTTTTGACAAATATTTTTAGAAGAACACTGATTAAAGACCATTAATTTTATGAAGGATATTATAGAGAGAGTAAATTAGAGAACATTCAGGAATAGGACAACCAGGATGGGACCCTGGCAGAACATTTAACAATGGAAAATTGCAAAGAGACAAATCTAGAATTAGTGTTAGGCATAACTTCCTAACAATTAGCTATCTCAGAGGGCATTTCATTATCTTGGGAAGTAGAGAAGAATTCCTCTTCCTTGAAGGACTTCAAACAGATCCTGGATGATTACCTGATGCATATATTATGATAAGGATTCTTTTGGGGTATGAGTTATACTGCATGGTTACTACTGAAGTCCCTTTCAGTTTGAAAATTCTGGTGTTAAGAAATAAGGTTTGAAAGGCAAGATGATGAGATTGTGGAAGGCCATGATGGTCAGAAGAGTTTATACAGTAGGCATTAGAGAGTCACTAAAAGAAGGAGCAATATGATTAAATTGATGGGCAAGGGAGATTATTTTGGCAGAAATATTTAGAATAGGTTGAAGGGGATGGAATGAAAACACTGGAAGGTTCCATAGTAATTTAGGCAAGTTGTAATGAGGATTTGTATAAAGTCAGTGTTTCTGAGACTAGAGGTAAGGACAAAGATTTGAATAATTTTGTGGAATTAGATTTGACATGATTTGGTAACTGATTGGTTATGAGGTGGAAAACAAAAGGAAGCATCCATGATAACTCTAAGATTAGGAAAGTTTAGCGTGAAACTATGAAGTTACATCTTAATGCAGGTAACCTCTCAGTAAGGAGTCCATAACTTTTTAGTGTGTGTCCTAGACCCCTTTGGCGTTGTGCTGAAGTCTATGGTCTTTTCAGAATAATGGTTTTGTTATCTACAATCATAATTAAAGGAAATACTAAATTTCATCTAGAGGATAGTGAAAGTAAAGGTGTAATTTTTTTCCCCTTATCCAAATTTACAGGTCCACTGATGTCTAACCTCTTGGAATAGTGGATATCTGTGGGCCCTAGATTTTGAATCTCTATAGGCCTCTGTTCTATAGGCCTCTGTTAGTGAACCTATGGCATGTATGCTGGAAGGGTCTGCCCCCCTCTTCCTCTCCCTACACCTGAGGACATTCCTCACTTCACCTGCTCCTCTGCCCAGCAGCCCAATGGGAGTGCTTTCTCCCTCCTTTATCTGGGATAAAGTGGGGAGAGTGCCTCACATGCAGCATGAGAGCTGCATTTGGGCACCTTTGCTGCTATAGGCTCAGTGCTCAGAAGTGCTCAGAAGAGAATTCATGAATGGAGAGAAAGTCAAGTCATTTTCATAGAGAAGTTAATTGAAGGCATGGTATGGCCATGAATAAGATTACCAAGAGAGGAGTTATAGATAGAGAAAAGACTGCTAAGGGCAGATGTTTGGGGTATGCCTGTGCTAAGAGGTCATAAAGAAGATATGGAATCATATCTTCTTTACCAGGGAAGTTGAGGGAGGAGGAGAAATTTGAAGTAAAAAGAGAAGAAGGGAGATCTAAGGACTGTTTGAGGAGAATAATGTCCAGAGAAAGATAAAGAGTTTTGGTAGCTATAGAGGTCAAAGATGATGAGAACATTAAAAAGATCCCTTAATTTTGTTATTGGTAACTGTTGAGAGATGATTTTGGGAGGGGTAGAATGCAAATTGCAAGGAGTTGAGTGAAATTGATTGGTAGTTAAGTAGAAGCATTAGGTATAGATAACATTTTTAAGCATTTTAGCAGTGTAAAGTTATAATGGAGAAGCAGTGAAAGGAATGCAATTATGTCAAGGGAGGCTTTTTTAACATCGAGGAAATAAATATATTTGTTTTTAGATAGAAATTTATTGCTAGAGATTAAAAGTGAGTGAGAGAGGGCATAACTCCTAGTTCTTGGAAGAAATAGAATGAATGTCACAAATATAGTCATTGGGATTAACATAAGAAAACATGCTGAGAAATTTTGAGGAATAGCAGGAGGGGCTAGAGTCAGGAGTTCTGTTTATTCAGTAATCATTTTGTAAACAAATGTAATGTAGTGAAGAGGAAAATAAAAGTTTTGGAATAGTTGCTGTAGGAAAAGAGAAGTTAAAAATGTTTTTTTCCCCAAAAAACCAAATCATTTAGATTTTTTTTTAGATTGTATTGCTTTAAAATAAATACTTGCAAATTAGAATGACAAAATTTCTCAGACTTTTTTTGTTGAATTGGCAGAACTTAGGAAAGTTTTGACATCAATATATTACCAAATATGTTTTTTTCCCCTCTCTAAACCCATAGTGATCTGCTTAGATTTTTCTTAGGATTATCAATGACATTGTTTTTTCTGTCTAAGTAGTGTCATAGTCTTTTAGGTGAGTTTCAGTTTATTCAAGTTAAATAGATTATGATCTCTTTATTTAGAGATTCTATTTTCTTTTTCCATATCTAGGTTTCAGATGGAGCTTTGCGATGTTTTGCTTCCTTAGCTGACAGATTTACACGTCGTGGTGTTGACCCAGCCCCATTAGCCAAACATGGACTAACTGAAGAGCTATTATCTCGAATGGCAGCAGCTGGTGGTACTGTATCAGGGCCATCATCTGCATGCAAACCAGGGAGAAGCACAACAGGAGCACCAGCTACAGCTGCTGATTCCAAATTAAGTAATCAGGTTTCAACTATTGTAAGTTTGCTGTCAACACTTTGCAGAGGCTCTCCAGTAGTCACACATGTAAGAATATTTTTCACTTTTATTTCAAAAGAAAGTATTTTTTGAGATGACAAGACAGTCATTATTAAAATAGACCTAATCTCATCCTTTTTTCTAGGATCTCCTAAGGTCTGAGCTTCCAGATTCAATTGAAAGTGCACTACAGGGTGATGAAAGATGTGTGTTGGATACCATGCGTTTGGTTGACCTTCTTTTGGTGCTATTATTTGAAGGGCGAAAGGCCCTACCAAAGTCCAGCGCTGGATCAACCGGCAGAATTCCAGGACTTCGTAGATTGGACAGTTCTGGAGAGCGCTCACATCGGCAGCTCATAGACTGTATCCGAAGTAAAGATACTGATGCACTTATAGATGCAATTGACACAGGAGGTATGCAAATTATCTTAAATGAGATCATGGAGTAATGGAAATTACAAATCTTGATTATTGTTACTATGTGTTTCTTGAAACTGCATTGGGAGATTAAGAAATTATCCTTCCCCATGTTTTATTGTAGTTTGTATTATCTAGGTTAACCTGCAGTTGTCCATTTTTCCACTAGAGGGTGATGCTACCTCATAATTAAGGTAGACAGAAATGCTTCATTGATCCAGAAATCTGAGAAAAATATAGGAACAAGCAGATTGCTGCTGAATGACAAAATACTGGTCTTTTTTTTTTTTTAACATTGGGGAGGGACAATTTAGGATGAGGAAATTGGAGTAATGCAAAGTGATTTAAAGATGTAGTTTGTAATCTGGTCAAGTTACACAATTTCCATCAATTTTATATTTAAGGCGGACATTAATCTCGATAACTAGTAATGCCAGGCTTTAAGTGTAGTTTTCTTTTCAACTATTATTATTCTTTTATATTCAGTTTCTTCTCTGCATGAGTTGAATCCCACAAATACTATTCATTTATTTTTTCTGTAGAGGAATTGGTAAATATCTTATTCTATATTGTGCTTTGTAGTTACAAAATATTTCCACATTTTCGTTTGATTCTCAATGTATATTTTAATTATTTTTAATAATTGCAGCATTTGAAGTGAATTTTATGGATGATGTGGGACAAACCCTTTTAAACTGGGCATCTGCTTTTGGAACTCAGGAAATGGTAAGCTACTACAAAATTATTAATTTTTCAAAGGCAGAGGTTTGAGAAAAAGCAACTAACATTCTTTTTATTTTCACAGGTAGAATTTCTGTGTGAAAGAGGTGCTGATGTTAACAGAGGTCAAAGGTCATCATCATTGCATTATGCAGCCTGTTTTGGAAGGCCTCAAGTAGCAAAGGTATGAATTTTAGCTTTATGATGATAAATTATGTACACATATATTCAGGGGGGAAATTAACATATATTAGTTACATAATCACATTTCTTTTTATTATCAGTATCAATCATGAATCTTATCATGGTTATTACAAGACTATAGTATTTCATATTTATGATTTGATAATTGTACATTCTTGTTTCTGAGAATTAAAATTTTGGTGAAGATTTGAAATGAATCTTATTGTATCTCAGATACTTTCTTTCATCTGTGACCAGACAAATCACAACCAAAACGGGGGAGAAAACTAAATAATTTTTCTTATTGAATTGTTGTAAGGAAAGCTCTTTGCAAATCTTAAATAGTATTAGAATTTTGACTTCAAGTGCCTAATAATACAAATTAGCAAGGGAGACTGTAGATTCTTTCAGAGATGTTTAAAAATGAGCTTCCTCTTTGTATACTTTCCACAACACTTCTTTTGCCCACCCTCAACCTATCACCTCATCTCACATTTTATTGAGAAAAATTGCCTCTCTGCATCTTAGACTGCTTTGCCAGCATCTCTCATTTCTTTTTTTCTTTAGTCTCCAATGAAAGGCTATCCCTTTTTCTTGCCATAACCTATCTCTTCATTTTCTGTAATCTTGATCCTGCTCTCTTCTATCTCCTTGGCTGTTTATCCTTATAATTTTTCCTCACTCTCTCTCTCTAATTTTCATTTTCTCCTTGTTCTCTGATTTCTCCCCTACTGCCTACAAACATGCTCAGCCTTCCTCACTCTTAAAATGACAAAATCTTCACTTTACCTTGCTGTCCTCTCAAGATATTGTCCTTTTTCTTTACTCCCTTTACAATTAAACTCTTAGAAAAAGCTGCCTGCTCTTATTGTTAATACCCCCTTTCATTTGCTTCTTAGAAGCTTTTGGTAGTTGGACTTCTGACCTCACTACTTAACTGAAACTACACTTTCCAAATTATCAGTGACCTTTTAGTTTCCAGATCTGATGACTTTTTCTTGGTTTTTAGCTTCTATACTGCATTTGACACTAATTTGATTTTTCTTCCTGGGCATCACTTCTTTCTTAGTTTTTATGATACAGCTCTACTGGTTCTCTTGCTACTTGTTTGGCTACTTATTTTCTTTTTCTGGATAATCATCCACAACATACTTGAGGTGGTACCTCAAGGCTTTGCCCTAGACTTCCATTCTTCTCTTTCCATGTTTTTTTTTTGTGATATCATTTCTGGTAAGTTTAGTTATTATCTCTTTGGAAATGACTCCCATATTTTTTTACCTAGCACTAATCTTTCAGTCTTGCATCTCCAGTAGCTTATTGGCACTTCAAATTTGATGTTTCAGAGACATATAGAACTTAAATTATCTAAATCCAACCTCCCCACATCCACTTACCTTCTGAATGTACCTAGTTCTGTTATGGTCACAACTGTCCATCCTGGGGTCATCTAGATTCTTAACCTTGGAATCATCAATGACTGTACTCAGTGTTGTTGTCAAGTCTTGTCAGTTCTGCCTGATCTATCCAATCATTTGCAAAGAGATTTTTTCTCTTACTCTCCTTCCTTCCATTCTCCTAGTTCAGGCTCTGATCTCTTTACAGACGCTTTTAGTAGCCTTCTAACTGATCTACCTGCCTTAATTCTTCCCCCTTTACAGTCCACTATCCATACCTCTTTCTGCAAAATTATTTTCTAAAAGTATAGAGGTCTGACCATTTCATTTCTCTACTCAATAAATTTCTGTAGCTCCTTTTGAGATAATATGTTAACTCTTCTGTTGAATTTAGAACTCTTTGCAACTGTCTCCAGCCTACTTTTCTAGATTTATTATATATTTCTCTAATTCATATGATTTTCTTGGGCTGCTTAGTATTCTTCATATACAACATGGGATCTTCTCTGTTCCATTGTACTGACTGTCCCCATTTCTGGAATGTATTTCCTTATTTTGCTACCTTTTAGAATCCTTAGTTTCCTGCAAAGCTCAGCTTATCTGCTACCTTCTATAGGAAGTCTTTCCTGATTGTCTGTTGCTGATAATGCTTCCTCCTCCAAAAAAATTACTTGTGTGTATTTTGTATATACTTAATTGTCCATATTGTTTCCTTTTATGAAATGTGAGTTCCTTGTGGACAGAGACTCTGATTTTTTCTCTTTATATCCCTAGGACCTAGCACAGTGTCTGGTGAATAGTAAGTTCTTACTAATGATTTCTGGTTGAATGATAGTAAAAAGAAATCTAGTCTAAGATTCAAGAATCTGGATTCTAGTTGTTCTGTCACTAGTAGGCAATGTTAGATAAGTCATAACCTTTTGGCTGTCACTTCTTAGTTTGTAAAATGAAATGATTGTTAGAACTTAAAATTCTGTGATTTTAATCTGATGAAAGTACAAGATAAAATATCCCATTCTAGAAAGGAGAGCTTAGAAAGGACTTGAATAGTCTTAAGTTTTCATGGAAGACTCAAGTGGGGCACTGAATTTGGACAGGAAAAAGAATAGGAAGATGATATTTTAACTAGAGAGAAAAACTTGAAAGTAAAAGGTATGATGGTGATAATAAAATTTACATGAGACTAGACAAATTGGAGTCTAAGATTAATATTATAGAATTGTCAGCAATCAGGCAAAAGAATCAGGACTTGATAGTAAACTATTGAGCAGGAGTATGAAATTATCAAAGTTGTATTTTAGGAAACTTAATCTAATACCAGTGCAGGTTAATTTAGCCAAACAGTTCTTATACCTTTTGGTCTCAGGACATTTTTCTACTCTTGAAAATTATTGAAGATCCCAAAGAGCTTTTGTTTATGTTGGTTATATCTACTGATATTTATCATATTAGAAATTAATCTTTAAAATATTTCTTCATATTAAATAAACTTATTACATGTTAGTATTAGTAACATTTTAATGAAAAATAACTTTTCCAAAGCAAAATTTAGTGAGAATTGTTTTACAGATTTTTGCAAATCTCTTTAATGTATGACTTAATAGAAGACAGCTGGATTCTTATATCTACTTCTGCATTGTTGTGATATGTTGTTTTGGTTGGAGTATATGAAGAACACTTGGCCTTACCCAGTTATATGGTTGGAAAAGGGAGTGGTATTTTAATAGGCATATAATATCTTAGTATTATTATGAAACTAGTTTTGACCTTGCAGACTCCCTGAATGGGTCTCAGGGACCACCAGGGGTCCAAGAACTACACTTTGAGAATCACCGGATTTAAAGAAGATGAAGCTTGGAGACAGGGAGAATAGCTAGGAACCTGTTGGATTAATCCAGGCACAGGTAATTAAGATTTGTAATAGGATAATGAGAATGACAATGCAAATGAACAGATATGAAAGACATTATAAAGGAAGATTACTTGTTGCTGTTCTTCATGTAAGGAATAATGGAATGAAAGTTTTAGTCTCCATTAACTTGGAAAATGGTGGTATTATTTGCTAGAGACAAAGAACGTGGAGGTGGGATGTTTTAGATATATAGTGATTTGAATTTGGAACATTGATTTTTTTTGGGGGGGTGATAGGCTGTCCCAAGTAGAAGATGTAGTTTGGGATCTGTGACTCAAATTTAAATCTTAGGACTTAATGCTGATTAGTTCAGGGACAGGAGTTTGGATTACATAACCTTTCAATTCCTTTTAGTTATGATTCTGTAAATTTCTAATATGTAGAAATAAAAAAGGTTAACTCATTAATTTTTTTTTTCATACTAGACCCTATTAAGACATGGTGCAAACCCTGATTTAAGGGATGAAGATGGGAAAACTCCTTTAGATAAAGCTCGGGAACGAGGACATAGTGAAGTAGTAGCTATTCTTCAATCTCCAGGTGAATAGTAACATTTCATCGTTTCAGTGATTTCTTAAACTTTCTAGCCAATTTGACTATTTGTTTTTTGTATATGTACTTAAAATGGGAAGTAGTTATCTAATCTTAAGAAATTAATAGTGTTGTATATTATTTCAGATTAGAGCTGTATGCCTGGAGTCATTGTCATTGAGGTTCTGGAGGTTTATGTTATTTTTGAGTTATTTAATAATAGCTGTTCAGTTGACAGACTTTTTTTTTCCTCTTCATGACATTACTCTTAGCATTTACATTTAACCTCAAGGTATCATTTTGAAATTATTTGCTCCCAAAGTCAAATTGTTATTGGAGTTAGAACTTCTTATATATTATATATTAATAAAATATATAGTCTGATAAGTAAAAATAACTGGCATGATTGCAAGGACAACATAGACTTTAAGGGGGTAAAAATAAAAACTTAGTTTGGTTAAACACTGAAGTTTTGTTTGCTAAAAAAAGTCTCAGAAATATATTTTATTGACCAATGTCTACTGGTTTAAAGGTGACTGGATGTGTCCAGTCAATAAAGGAGATGAGAAAAAGAAGAAAGATGCAAATAAAGATGAAGAAGAATGTAATGAACCCAAAGGAGATCCAGAAATGGCACCAATATACTTGAAAAGATTATTGCCGGTGTTTGCACAAACATTTCAGCAAACTATGTTACCTTCAATCAGGTAAATGTTTCATGTTTGTCATCATTTTTTTCACAGTAATGCTAAGTTTTGGGTTATCTGGCTCTTTGTTTTTGTGGCTCTTTAGGGAAATCAAAGCTATTAGAATTTTGGGACAAAGGGCAATTAGGTAGCACAATAGATAGAGTGCCAAGCCTGGAATCAGGATGACCTGAATTCAAATATGTCCTCAGACACTTCCTAGTTGTGTGACCCTGGGCAGGTCACTTAACCCCAGTTGCCTAATCCTTACTGCTATTCTGCCTTGGGACCCATAGTATCAATTCTAAGACAGAAAGAAAGGGTGTTTAAAAACCGAACAAGTTTAGGGCAACCATTATAAAATAGAAGAAAACTTAAAAGAATTTGATTTCTAGTCAGTTAATTTTACTCTTATTATTTGCAAGGCAGCTTGCTTGATTTTTTTTAAATACTCATTTCTTTTATTCCTTGTATGCTAAATTCATCATAGGTTTCCAGACTCATTTATCAAAAATCCTTTGTATGCATTTCCATTGTTTCTTGTGAATATAGCTGAGGAAAACAGGTTTTTCTATTTATACATACATATATACATATACATACGCATATACATACATACACATGTGTGTGTGTGTATATATATCTTTTTATATATATATATATACATATATATATATATATATGAGAGATGGGGAGAGAGAGAGTATGCATCTTGGGAAGGAAAGATAAATTTCATACTAGCTGTTATTTTATGCTTAACACCTTTTAGAGATATTATTAGGTGTGATTATCCAATAAATTTTTTTTTGTATTTGCTTCTTGAACAGTTTAATTGTTCTACCATTGCTTACTGAATGCATATATACCTCATATTGCGGTTGTTTTTTTAAAAATGAAAAAGCATTGTGTATTTTATAATTTTCTATTAGCTTCTATTTCCCACAAAATACTTTAAATTTTGATGCTATTTTCAATTTTTTAAAAAAATCCCATCATTTTGCTGCTGCATCCTCCTCTTTTATCTAGAAATCCTTCTTGGTAAAAAAACAACAAAACATGTATAGTCAAGAACAAATCATGTTAGGCATGTCTGAAAATATCTTATTCCACACCTCTTGTTTAGCCACTTTGCTTAGAGTTATAAGGCAGGATTTAGCCTCCTTCCTTTGCAATAAGTATTTATGATCAAAGTTCTGAAATCTTTAATTCTTATTTTCCTTTATACCATTTTGGTTATTATGTATTGACCTTTAAGCATTATTTCACACTACATTAGTTCATGCAAACTTTCACAAGTTTTTCTGACTTTAAATTTGTAATTTTATTATGCATATAGTAATATTCCCTTACCTTTATGAAGCACAGTTTTTTAGCTCTTACCCAAATCTAAGGATATCAACTTTATTTCCAGTTCCTTGCCATTAAAAAAAGCCCTGTTATAAATAATTTTGCTTCTAATAAAGGACCTTTTCCTCTCTTATCTTTGACCTTCTTGGAAGGGAGGCATATGCCTAATAGTGGGTGGATTTTTTTGGTAGAAGTCCAAATCAGTTTCTATAATGATTAGACCAATTCAGAGTTCTAGCCACAAAGTATCTTTTTTTCATACATCCTCTCAAGTATTTATCATTTTCATCTTTTGAAATCTTTGCTACACTGTTGGATTTGATATGAAAATTTAAAAAATAGTTTTATTTTTCATTTTTTTATTAGAGATTTGGAACATACTTTAATATGGTTTTATAGCTTGCCTATCTTTTTTGGATAAATTATTTTTAAATATCTTTTTATGACCTCTATTAAGTTTGTCCCACAATATATAACCATGCCTTCTCCTAGCCTATGGACAATGTTAAAATAATAGGGTTTTATTGAGAAGAAATTTTAAATAAATCCAAATTAGTTTCTCTTTCTTAAACTGAGTGAGAATTCTCTTTAATTTATATTAAATGGATTTAAAGATTGCTGAATATGAATGTTTTTTTATAACTTTACACAGCATAAACCTCTTTTACATAAATGAAAGCTTTTGAGTAATAACATTTCTTTTTAAAGTCCAATATCTTATGACACTTTTAAAATCTTTATCAGTTAAACTATAGTATTATGGGAACATTTCAGAAAATTTTAAAGTAGTCATTGTTGATAATAACTGAAAATGTTACTATTGAAGGAAACTAAGTACATAAATAGGTAATATGTATTCAAGAACTAAAGCTACTCTTTGGTTGCCTATGATTATTATTATTATTATATCTTATACTGTGACTTTATAGTACTCTGTAGATTTATGCAAATATGAATTTGGGAAATCTTAATATTTATTACCATGTAATTACTTTTGAGTGTTTTTATTTTTTCATTTTAGTTTTATGGGAATAATTTGTTTTTATTTTAAAGGAAAGCAAGTCTTGCTCTTATTAGAAAAATGATTCATTTTTGTTCCGAAGCACTCCTTAAAGAAGTTTGTGATTCTGATGCTGGTCACAATTTGCCTACGATACTAGTGGAAATTACTGCCACTGTTCTTGATCAAGAGGTAAATTATTTAGTAAAGATTTTTTGCTTTGTGGGTATGCATACATATAAACACATCTTTATTTACCTACAAATGTCTTAGAAATAATATTATTCTAAGGTAAATTAAATTCTGATTTTAATGAATACACTATTCTCTCTATGGCATATAACTAAATTTATCTAATCAAAACTAATGAACTTGTTTTAATCATTTTATTTCTCATTTTCTTGTAGGATGATGATGACGGCCATTTGTTAGCTTTGCAGATCATAAGAGATTTAGTAGATAAAGGTGGTGATTTGTTTTTGGATCAGCTTGCCAGGCTTGGAGTAATAAGTAAAGTATCTACTTTGGCAGGACCTTCTTCTGATGATGAAAATGAAGAGGAATCAAAGCCTGAGAAAGTAAGTGGTCTTAGAAGCAACATTTCAAAGCGTATTTTTTGGAAAACAGGCTTGTTATTGTGTAGTAATGCTATTAAAAAGTGACCATAGGGGGCAGCTGGGTAGCTCAGTGGATTGAGAGCCAGGCCTAGAGACAGGAGGTCTTGGGTTCAAATCTGGCCTCAGACACTTCCCAGCTGTGTGACCCTAGGCAAGTCACTTGACCCCCATTGCCTAGCCATTACCACTCTTCTGCCTTGGAGTCATCCAAGACGGAAGGTAAGGGTTTTAAAAAAAAAAAAGTGACCATAAAGTTTGTCAACTGTGAGAGATTAAGTAACATGCTTTAGGTCTCACAGATATTTTATAGAATAAGTGGGACTGGAACCTTTGTCTTCTGACATTTAGTTCAGTGTTTATTTTGATCTTGCCATTCCTTCTTTGTGTCACTGGTCTTATATATCTAGTTTAATTAATTGTTTTGGTTTGGCCTAAATACTTTTCATATTTCTGTCAAGTTAATTCCCAGTGAGTCAGTACACTTATTTTTATATGTGTGCATATACATATATGTGTGTGTGCGCATATATATATATATATATATATATATGCACAAGCACACATATATTTGAATGTCATTTAGACATTCTTTGTATCCTAATTTTCTCACTTGTAATTCAGATTATATTTTCCTAGTTTTATTTTAATTTTCTTACTTTGATAGGAGGATGAACCACAGGAAGATGCTAAAGAATTACAGCAGGGTAAACCATACCATTGGAGAGACTGGTCAATTATTAGAGGAAGAGACTGCTTATATATCTGGAGTGATGCAGCAGCTTTGGAATTATCTAATGGCAGCAATGGGTGGTTCAGATTTATCTTGGATGGAAAACTTGCCACTATGTATTCCAGTGGCAGTCCTGAAGGTGGATCTGATAGTTCAGGTAACAAATTATTTTAATTTTAAAGTCTGTTTTTTCTAGCTATGTTATTTTTAATGGTAATGTACTTTTTTTTTTAATATATTTTATTTGATCATTTCCAAGCATTATTCGTTAAAGACATAGATCATTTTCTTTTCCTCCCCCCCACCCCCCATAGCTGACGTGTAAATCCACTGGGCATTAGATGTTTTCTTGATTTGAACCCATTGCTTTGTTGATAATATTTGCATTAGAGTGTTCGTTTAGAGTCTCTCCTCTGTCATGTCCCCTCAACCGCTGTATTTAGGCAGTTGCTTTTCCTCTGTGTTTCTACTCCCACAGTTTGTCCTCTGCTTATGGATAGTGTTTTTTTCTCCTAGATCCATGCAAGTTGTTCAGGGACATTACACCGCCACTAATGGAGAAGTCCATTACGTTCGATTATACCACAGTGTATTAGTCTCTGTGTACAATGTTCTCCTGGTTCTGCTCCTCTCGCTCTGCATCACTTCCTGGAGGTTGTTCCAGTCTCCATGGAACTTCTCCACTTTATTATTCCTTTGAGCACAATAGTATTCCATCACCAACATATACCACAGTTTGTTCAGCCATTCCCCAATTGATGGGCATCCCCTCGTTTTCCAGTTTTGGGCCACCACAAAGAGTGCAGCTATGAATATTTTTGTACAAGTCTTTTTGTCCATTATCTCTTTGGGGTACAGACCCAGCAGTGCTATGGCTGGGTCAAAGGGTAGATATTCTTTTGTCGCCCTTTGGGCATAGTTCCAAATTGCCCTCCAGAATGGTTGGATCAGTTCACAACTCCACCAGCAATGAATTAATGTCCCTACTTTGCCACATCCCCTCCAGCATTCATTACTTTCCTTTGCTGTTGTGTTAGCCAATCTGCTAGGTGTGAGGTGATACCTCAGAGTTGTTTTGATTTGCATCTCTCTGATTATAAGAGATGTAGAGCACTTCTTCATGTGCTTGTTAATAGTTTTGATTTCTTTATCTGAGAACTGCCTATCCATGTCCCTTGCCCATTTATCAATTGGAGAATGGCTTGATTTTTTTGTACAATTGATTTAGCTCTTTATAAATATGAGTAATTAAACCTTTGTCAGAGGTTTCTATGAAGATTTTTTCCAAATTTGTTGTTTCCCTTCTGATTTTAGTTTAGTTATTTTTAATGGTAATGTACTTTTAAAAATGACTTTAAAAAGACAAACAACTTCACAGTGCTGCCATGTATTAATTATCCAAGTTCCATATTTTAACTCATTGTAGGGTTTTTACATAGGTTTTGACTAAGTCCTGATGGTACTTCAGCTACTTGCTAACTAGAACTTTATGAGTACCAGGGTAGTTTTATTTATCTATGTTGTCTGCCTTATTTTTTAGTTAGCCTGGTTATTGCAATATGGCACTATCTGTGCACTATGTCCTTGGCAGCTTGCATGGTATCTATTGTCCCCTCATCTCTCTAGTCTGGCTCACTCATTCCTAGCTTGTCTCCATCATAGCTGTGAACGGTATCTCTCCACACCCCCTGGCAGGGGTCCAGCCACAGGCATAGCTCCTATTACTCAAATTCTCTCTCAGAGTCTTAGTGATGAGCAGGAATAATTAAAACAATCAATAGAAGACAGAGAGAATGAATAGACAGAGCATTTAATAAAAAACAAGAGCAGGTATAATCAAGATGTAACTGTCCATGCATAAACTTTGGTCACACTCAGCAACCAAAGAACACAGTGTTTGTGGTGTGGGGGTAGGAAGTGGGTACATAGAAGATTTGCATAACAAGGAGCAGATGAGTAGGAAAACCCATGTGTCTGAGGCAGTGCCTGACTCAGGATATCAGGACTTAATGTCCTGGCTCTTTTTTTTTTTTAATTAAAAAATTTTTTTTCCCATAGTTACATGATTCATGTTTTCTCCCTTCTCTCATCACTCCCCCCTCCCAGAATTGATAAGTAATTCCACTGGTTTATACACACAAACATGTATATGTATGTTCATATAATCACTTGAACCCATTTCCATATTATTCATTTTTGTAAAAGAGCAATCATTTAAAACCAAAACTCCAAATCACATACCCATATAAGCAAGTGATTTATGTTTTCTTCTGGATTTCTACTCCCATGGTTCTTTCCCTTGATGTGAATAGTGTTCTTTCTCATAAGTCCCTCAGAATTGTCTTGGATCACTGCATTGCTATTAGTAGCAAAGTCAATCACATTTGATCATCCCATAATGTTTCTGTCTTTATGTATAATGTTCTGGTTCTTCTTATTTCACTGCATATCAGTTCATGGTGGTTCTTCTATTTCATATAGAAATCCTCCAGTTCATCATTCCTTTACAGTACAATAGTATTCCATCAGCATCTGATACCATAATTTGTTCAGCCATTTCCCCATTCAGGGGACCCACCCTCATTTTCCAATTTTTTTGCTTCCCA
This sequence comes from Monodelphis domestica, assembly GCF_027887165.1. Taxonomy (NCBI): domain Eukaryota; kingdom Metazoa; phylum Chordata; class Mammalia; order Didelphimorphia; family Didelphidae; genus Monodelphis; species Monodelphis domestica. The sequence continues at coordinate 213,819,680 of NC_077227.1, forward strand.
AAGAGTATAGCTATAAATATTTTTTACAAACAGGTCCTTGCTCAGTTTTTTTTTTCCATCTCTTTTGGATATAAACTTAGTAATGCTCTTACAGGATCAAAGGGTGTGCATTCTTTTAAAGCCCTTTTGGCATGATTCCAAATTGCCCTCTAGAATGATTGTATCAATTCACAGCTTCACCAGCAATGTATTAGTGTCCCAACTTTGCAACATACACTCCAACATTTATTATTTCCCTTTCCTGCCATATTGCTGAATCTCTTTAAATGACATACTGTAGTATATCCCAGTATATCCTGTCTGCTAGTTAAAACTGCTTATTTGGCTCCTCTTGTGATCCTTACAGCTCTCCCATTGAGCAGTGACCCTTTTCTGCTACTCTTGAACTATTCTCAATGACAAACTCTTAGCACACATCCACTCTCGGTAGAATACTGAGAATGTATTATGTTCTCTTTATGTTCCTATACCATAAACTTTGAAAACATTCTTCAATTTCCAGACCTCTAGTTTGTTATCACAAAGAACTGCTATTTTTGAACAGATAGTTCCTTTTCCTCTTTTTTAAGTTTTTTTTGAAATATAGGCCTAGTAGCATTGTTGCTGGTCCAAAGCATTTACAGAGTTTAATATCCTTTTGGGCATAATTCCAAAATGCTTTCCAGGATGGCTGGACCAACACAGTTCTATCAACAGTGCATTAATGTGCTAATTTTCCTGTAAACCCCCTCCAGCATTTGACAGTTTCCTTTTTTTGTCAGTTTTGCCAGTCTGGTACAAAGTGGTACCTACAGAATACTTTTATTTTGCACATTTCTAATGATATGTGAATGAACACTTTTTCATATGGCTATCAATAGCTTAAATTTCTTCCTCTGAAAACTACCTGTACATATCCTTTGACAATTAACTGGTGAATGGCCCTTACTATAAATGTGAATCAGTTCCACATCTACCTACCCACACATACACACAGATTTTTATCACAGAAACTCATTGCAAAGATTTTTTTCCCAGTGTACCTGCTTCTCCTAATTTTACCTGAAATTTTTTTAAAAATAAGAACTTAAATATTTTTTATGTAATGGCAATTATACTTTTTCTATCCTATGATCCTCTCTGTCTCTTGCCTGGTCATAAACTTTTCCCTTCTTCATACATAAGACAGGTAATTCTTTGATTCTCCTTTTTTTTTTCAAACCCTTACCATCCGTCTTGGAGTCAATACTGTGTATTGGGTCCAATGCAGAAGAGTGGTAAGGGCTAGGCCATGGGGAATCAAGTGACTTGCCCAGGGTCACACAGCTGGGAAGTGTCTGAGGTCGGATTTGAACCCAGGACCTCCCATCTCTAGTCCTGGCTCTCAATCCACTGAGCCACCCAGCTGCCCCCTCTCCTCTTTTTTAATGATATCCACAGTATCACATTTCGTGTCTAAATTATGTACCTATTTGGTGCTTATCTTTGTACAGGGTATACATTTGGCAATACCTAGTTTCTTCCAGACTTCTTTATGTTTTTCTCATCAATTTTTGTGGAATAGTGAGTTCTTGCCTAGTAGCTGAGATCTGTAGGTTTATCCAACACACTAGGCGTCTATATTTCTTTGCTTCAGTATATTGTATTATGTCTCTGTTCCACTCATCTGCTTCTCTATTTCTTACTCTAGTACCAAATTAATTTGATTAATTACTGACTTATTTATAGTTTGAGATCTGGTACTGCCAGGCTCCTTTTCTTCCCTTTTTTTTCTCATTGATATACTTGATATTCTTGATGTTTTGTTCTTCCAGATGAATTTCTGCCAATGTTTTTTCTAGTTTTAGAAAACATTCCTTTGGCAGTTTGGTATGGTGCTGACTAAGTAAATTGATTTAGTAGTGTTACTGTTGGATTTTATTGATATAAAGAATTTAAAGAAATGTTGGTGATTTGGATGGGTTAATTTTATATCTTGCAACTTTGCTAAAGTTATTGTTTCAGTTAGTGTTTTAGTTGGATCTTTATAGAGTTCTTTGTTTAAACTATCATATCTTTTGCAAAAAGTAATGATCTCATTTCCTCTCCACTAAGCCTTATTCACTCAATTTGTTTTTCTTGTCTTTTTACTCACCTTTGGCCCATGATCTTATTACAAAGACCTCTCTCTAGATTATCTCTGTTAGAGATGGGGATTTGGGTTCAGATAGATATTACTTGTCATATTAAGGAAAACTCCATTTATTCCTATGTTAGTTTCTCCTGTATTGTCATTGGTTTTTTGTTTTGTTTTTTAAATAGGAATGTTGTATCTTTTAAAACCTTGTTCTTTATCTGTAGGTATAAATCACAGATTTTTATTCTTGTTACTAGTATGATCAATTATGTTTATAGTTTTCCTAACAGTGAATCAGCCTTTCATTCTGGTATAAATCCATGCTAGTTATAGTGTTTAATTTTGTGATATATTGCTGGAGTTTCCTTGCTAATATTTCATTTTAAGATTTTTGCACCAGCATTCACTAGAGATAATGATCTATGGTTTTCTTTCTGTGTTTTGATCCTCCCTTATTTAGATATTAAGAACACATCCGTGTCATAGAAAGAATTTTGCAAGACCTTTTCTTTTATTATTTTGTGTGACAGTTTATTGATTATTGGAATTTACTATTCTTTAAATATTTGATACAATTCTCATATATCCATCTTGGCTTGATGTTTTTGATGAAGTTTTTTTGATGGGAGATTTCATTTATGGCTTGATCTATTTGTTTTTCTAAGATAGTATTATCTTAGTCGTCTATTAATCTGTTAATCTGGCCTTTTTGCATTTTTGTGAATATCTGTGTCAGTTTTATTGGAATATAATTGAGCAAAGTACCTAATAATATATCTTATTTTTTCCTTATTAGTTTTCATTTTTGGAACTGGTAATTGGTTTTCTTTTTAAAAAAATTCAAGTTAGCTAATGACTTATTATGTTATTTGTTTTGTCAAAAATTAACTTCTGACTTTATTAATTTAATGGTTTTTTCCCCTTTCAATTTTGTTAATTTATCCTTTGATTTTCAGGATTTCGATTTTGGTATTTAATTGCCAGGGGGAAGGAGAGAAGAAAGCAACTTTGTTGTTTTTCTGGTTTTTTTAGTCACATGCCCATTTATTGATCCATTCTTTTCTCTTTTATATTGATGAAACTATTTGGCAAGATAAAATTACCTCTAAATAGTGCTTTGATTATGTCCCTCAATATACCAATACACAGTATTGATTCTAAGACAAAAAGTAAGGGTTTTAAAAAAATGAAAGAAATTCAGACGTTATATTTTGTGCATGTATATTCAGTATTTTAATTCATTGATACTTTTAAGCAAAATATAGTTTTCCTGTTTATCTCTTTAGATTTATTTTTGCTATTGCTTTGTTTGAGATCATGGTTTCTATACCTCTCTTTTTTAAAGACCAATGAAGATTCTGTCCCTGCTTCTTATTTTAACTATGGGTCTCTTTCTGTTTCATTATGTTACTGGTAAACAACATATTGTTGGATTCTGATTTCTTATCCTTTTGCTTTTCAACTTCTCTTTTTTTGGGTATGTTCATACCATTCATATTCACAGTAATGATTGCTAACACTCTATTTCCCTCTGGCCTGTTCTCTTCAATTTATCCTTTTTTTTTTTAATCCAGTATTTTCTAAAATTTTATTTTGCTTCTCATCACTTGCCTGTCTTTAATCTATCCTCCTTCTTATCACCCACTCCTTTCTGCTACCTTATATCCCATATACCAAACTGATAACAAGCATGACAACTAGCTTTCTGAAAAAGAAATGTGCTCATGACATGCTTAAGTGTACTTATTAACATTTTCTCTCTTACTCTGACAATAAGTAAAATAATAAACCAATTGGAATTTGTAGAAGTTGCCTATTCCTAAGATAAATTCTCACACTTAAAATTTTGAGCTGGCTCCAGCACACTTCTGGTAGTACAGGACAGAGCTGACTATTGGTACCCATTCCTACTTCCTCCAGTAGTTGGAGACCTTCATAACCTCTTCCTGCCCCCTTCCTGCTCTAATTCACAGCCTCAGTCTATTTTCAGTGTTTGCATGACCTATTCCTGGCCAGACTTGTCCTCTTTGTTTGTAGATTTTGCTGTCCATTTGGACCTATTTGGGCAGGGAAAATGGCTCACTTCCTTTTTTCTTGGAATTCCCCATTAGGATTTCATCTGGTGTGCTTTCTGTGGTTCTCTGTGGGTGGGTTGTTTTAGGGCAGTGGTGGTGAACCTTTTAGAGATGAGTACCAGGCTCCCTCCCCTCCAGATTGAGTGTTGTGCATCTCCCCCCCCAGAGTCCAAGTGTCATGGGACCCTTCCCCCCATCCTCATGCAGCAGGAGAAAGGAAGATCTCCCATTGGGCTGCTGGGCGGAGGAGTGGGTGAAGTAAGGAATGTCCTTAGGGAGTGTAGGGACAGGAAGGGTAGTAGCTTGAGCACTCTGCTCCTCTCCAGCTCTCCTGCCTGTGAGCTGCCCACCTTACTGCCTATGTGCTCCCATTGGGCTGCTGGGCAAAGGGGCCAGGGATGGTGAGGGGGAGGGGAGCAGCTCTGCCCAAGACTCTGCCTTTCTAGTAATGAACTGAAGGGGGTCGGGGTGCACATGCCCACAGAGCTCTCTGAGTCTCAACCTGTGCCATAGGTCTGCCGTCACTGTTTTAGGGAGAATTTGGCTGTGCTTCTTCCTGTTACTTGGCAATCTTGACCCTAGGTCTTCTGACCTACCCTCAGCTCTTCATGTAATGGAGAATTTTACTTTGGTCCTGTTCTTAGCTTTTCACAACACAGCTGCTAAAAATTCAGTCTTTCACTTTTTATTTCTTCTTCTTCTAGTACCAGTGCGTATAGCAGAGGGCAACCATAGCTACTACTCCCCCTACCCCCCTCCAAGATGTCATTGGAGAGTGCTGAACCTAGGTAGCCAGCTTTCCACATCAGGCTTCAGATCTTTTGTAGTGAGTTTTCAGCATCTTCAGAACTTGATCAACTTGTTCAGTTTACTCAGCGTGACATTGGCGGGGGAGGGGGGGGGAGCGGAAGGGGGGGACAATTGTTCCCTTTAAGCTTCTTTTGTGGTTTCTTCTGACATCTGTCTATGACTTTTGTTTTCATCTTCTTTACCCATCTCAGTTTCTTTCCTTTTGTTGAATACTTCTATGTTGACTTTTTTCTTTTTGTTGACTTCTTCTATGCCTTCTGATTACTCATATACATTGACCTATCACTAATTAATAATATGTAATGTAAGATTCCAAAAAGGCTTTCATAATCTTCCCATAGTCCATAAACAGTTATTTAGTTGATCCTTCCTTCTTTCCATTCCTCCCTTCCTTCCTTCCACTTTTTTCAACAACCTTTGAAAAAATCAAAATAGTTTTATGCACATTTGCCCTGTAGTTCTCATTGCTCTTCCTTCTAGCAAGGTGTCTCAATGCATTAATTCTCTAACTGGTCTTCACAACTGTCTCTTTACATCATTTTATCTGAGTGTTTCTTTTCAAATTTATTTTGTCAGATTTCCTTATACTGATGTTTTTTTTCTGATCCTTTTGGCAACAAAATGTCCACATGAAAGAGGAACTGTACTTTTATTATGAAAATGTCTTTTGAAGAAAGATGAAACTTTAAAAGGAAGGAAACATAAAAAACATTTTTTTTCCTTTGTAGAAAGCAGAAGTGAGTTCTTGGAGAAGTTACAGAGAGCCCGAAGCCAAGTAAAACCATCAACATCAAGTCAACCTATACTTTCAGTTCCAGGACCTACTAAACTTACTGTGGGCAATTGGTCACTAACGTGTTTAAAAGAAGGAGAAATTGCTATACATAATTCAGATGGTCAACAGGCTACAATTTTGAAAGAAGACCTCCCTGGTTTTGTTTTTGAATCTAATAGAGGAACTAAACATTCATTTACAGCTGAAACTTCTTTGGGTAAATATATATGCATTAAATTTTAACAGGTGAGAATTCATGTAATAATTTGCATATTCTACATGTTAATATTCTATTTTTTTGGTAGGGTCAGAATTTGTCACTGGATGGACTGGCAAAAGAGGAAGAAAATTAAAATCTAAATTAGAGAAAACAAAGCAAAAGGTATTTTTAAAGGAATTTTTGTATCCCTCTGTTATTAACATTACTTCTATTAAAGATTTAAACTGCAAGTTATGAAAGTTTGAATTCAGATTTTATAATGTAATTAATTGTATAACATAATTCTTGCTATTTTCTGTTTAAAATTTTCTTTTAATTTTCATCCAGGTTAATATTGAGACTTAGTTCTAAATATCCCTGTTTCTATTATATAATATATATAATATATAATATAAATGTTATATCTTCATTTTATCTTAGATATTGGCAATAAAAGGCCGCAATAAGTAAACAGTTAAAAGATTTAAGAGATTTTGTTGTTTTGTCTTCTAAGTTTTGGTGCTGGTGATAATAATTGACTTTAATGGGCATAATTTTTAATAGATATTTACATTTTCTATCACAGTACCTATTATGAATGCGGCTGTAAAATTTTGATATAATAGAAATAAAGCAGGAAATCAACTTTATTGGTAAAACTATTTTCTCTTCATTTTACATCATCATTATTGCTCTTAAAAATGTTAAGGATAAAGTAAAATGGCTAATATTTCCTCTACTTTAACATGCAACATATCTTTTTATGAGAATAATATCTCTTGTTGTCCATATTCTAAAAGGAACTTTTAAAATAACATTTTAACATAAAAAAAATCTCTTACCTTCTCTCTTAGAATTGATGCTAAATATTGGTTCTAAGGTGTAAAGGTTGGGCATTTAGAGTTAAGTGACTTGCTTAGAGTCACATAGCTAGGAAATGTCTGAGGTCGGATTTGAACCCAGGACTTCCCATCTCTAGGCCTGGCACTTGATCCACTTAACTGCTTCCTAAACATATTTTTCAAGGACTTGTGAAATGAAATGCTAGCCAAACCAAATGTTCTAAATGTACACCTGTCCACATATGCACAAGCACACATCAGTAGATTCATTATTAAGTAGCAGGATGTTTTGTGAAAATGATGCCCCTTGAGATTTTTTATGTAGTATCATTTGACAATTTAACTGCTTCTTTGTCTCATATTCATGATATTATCCTTTTTTTTATGTTTTTCTGTATCTTTTTCAGCCTTTTATTGATATGTATCAAGATTGTTTCAAAATTATTACTGAATGATTCTTAAAAAGTATATTGTAGCTTAACTTTATTTTGGAATCTGGTATTTTTGGTGAGCTAACTCTTTTTTCCCCTTTCTTCAAAGAATCTTTTAATTTAGTTTGAATTAGAAGAAATCACCTAAACTTCAATATGTATAGAAATTGCATAGATTAATCAGATATAAATTTAAGCTGAGTTGTCTGAGAAAGATCATAGAAACTTTAAAAAATTTTTCATTTTTATTGACACTTTTGTTTATATCACTTCATTTCTTTCCTTTTTCTGAGAGCCATTTATAAGAAACAATATAAAAGAGAAAAAACTAATCAAAACTGAAAAACACATCATCAAGTCTAACATTCTATGCAGTATATTATATCCTTGTCCTTCCATCTTTGTATTAGGAGGGAGATATAGTCATATCTGTTCATTCAGACCAAGCTTGGTCATTATAATTTCTTAATATTGCATTTTCCTTAAATTGTTCAATTTTGTTTTTGTTGGTATTGGACTTGTTCTTTTCATTGTTGTAGTTATTACATTTGCTGCTTTCATGGTTGTATTCATTTTATTTTGCATCATTTCATAAGTCTTCCTATTTTTCTCTCTAGTCTTTGTATTTCCTAGTAGTATTCTACATTATTCTACATTACATTGATGTATCACAGTTTTTTTTTTCACTTAGTCACCAACTTTCTATTTCATTTCTAAAAATAAAAATAACTTAAAAAATAGTTATTTTGCTTAGTACTATGTTGTTAGGCTGCTGATACTCATTATAGTTATGTTAGGAATTTGACATGCATGAGTAAGTGTGATTGAATTTGTAAGCCAATAGGAAAAAAACTACAAGTTTTCCAAAAAAGGCTCTGATAACTTAAGAAGAGTAAAGAAAAGATCAGGTAAATTTGTTAAATGTGATATAACAATGTTTTGTTTTGTTTTTGGTAGGTACGAACTATGGCCAGAGATTTGTATGATGATCACTTTAAAGCTGTTGAAAGCATGCCTCGGGGAGTTGTGGTAACACTTAGAAATATAGCAACTCAATTAGAATCATCCTGGGAACTTCATACAAATAGACAAGTGAGTTTCATAGCTAACTTAGTTTAACGAAAACAGCTTTTTTTCTCATGAACTTGACAGATATCAACAAAGGTAAATTTGTCTCCAGATGAAGGACAGAAAAGAGTACTGCGTATGAAACTGAGTCTTCCATTACAAAACATTTTGTGATTTTTCTCCTAAAATATTAGCATATTTAACATATTAATAGTATTCTGCTTTTCTATGTTCTCTTCTGGCTGTGCTTTTGTTCTCTTCATTTTATTATTATTATTTGAGTAGTTCATTAACACTTTTCTTTTGATATCTATTATCACTGTCTCATCCACAATGCCTCCCCAAACTCTCATCCCCTCAACCCCTCATTAAAATCTCTTTCATAATAATTAAGTATTTAAGAAAAAAAAATCCTTAAATTAGCAGCATCTGAAATTGTCTTATTCTGTGTCTCTATCATCAACTCTTGCAACAAGAATTAGGAAGAATGATTTTTTATCAGTCTTGTAGATTTTTTATTGATGAGAATTCTGAAATTTTTCAGTTTTCTTTTAAATTATTTTAGTCATTCTATAGATTGTTCTCTATCTATTTGTTTTCCTTTGTATCAATTCTTATAAGTTCTCAGGTTTTTCTCTGATTCTATAATTTCTCATGGTATAATAATTTTTTTTAATATTCTTTCTATATTCCCTGTTGATAGGTACCCCTTTGGTTACCAGTTCTTTGAAATTACAAAAAGTGCTGCTATAATTATTTTGTGCACATAATTCTTTTTTCTTCTTCTTTGATCTTTTTGGTATAGAAGCCTAGTAGTAATTTGTTCCATTTTCAACACCACCATTTTAGGAGTATTTTGAGTGCAATTCCAAATTGTTCTCTACAGTTTCCAGATTTTTTAAAAAATGTGTAGATTTTTTTTTTCAAAACATCAATCTTCAGAAGCTGAAATGGAATTTTTTCCCTCTCTATTTTTGTATTTAGCAAAGTATATAAGCAATTTGCTTATAGTACAGAAATTATTAATTGAGCTGATAACAATTGAATTAAATTAGGAACTTAGACCTTTGGTTATTTATTCCTTTTTCTCCTGTGTTTTCTCTAGTGCATTGAGAGTGAGAATACTTGGAGAGATTTAATGAAGACAGCTTTGGAAAACTTAATTGTACTCTTGAAGGATGAAAATACTATTTCACCATATGAAATGTGTAGTAGTGGTTTGGTGCAAGCACTTCTTACAGTTCTGAATAATGTAAGTCCGTTATTTCTTTTAATTAATAAGGTGAATTTCAAGAGACAGAAATGAAAGCCTTATGCTTGAGTACAAATTTAATTCAAAGCAAATCAAATGAAATGCTTCTCAGATATAATGAGGGAGAGCAAAATGAAGAGTAGTTGATGGAGCAATCTCTTCTTGAATGGAAGTGGAAAAGTAGGCTGTAGTAAGTGCAATCCCTTAGTATCATATTTTAATTCTCATTCTCTATAAGGCATTATTTTTCCTGGACTTCCTCAGAAGCTAAAGTATTAGAAGTGTTAAGTGAACTATGTAATATCTGACCTAAAAAAGTTGAGTAAAATAAAACAATTCATTAATAAATTTTACTAGCTTTTCTTTATTTGTTTAGTTTTAATGAATATATTTAGCTTTTTCTTTTTATTTCCTAATAATTGAAATAACATTTGAAAAGTCATCTTTTAGTCAGGAGTTTGAGCTAATTTATTGGTTTATTTCATGTAAAAACAAGGGTAAATGAAATCCAAGAGCACTTAGTACATTTCAAGCATAGATTTTTTTTTACCCAGGCCCCTCAAAATCAACTTGTGAGTTTCCATAAGAGAAATTCATGATTATTCTTTGTATCTGACAAAAATGATTTCTGGCCTGTTGGTCACTGTTTTGAATTCCTCTAGAATTTAATCAACCCTTAGTTTTTTTTAATCCATTCTCATGTGGTGATCATTTAGGAATGTAGGTTTTGTTAAAACTACCTTTTAAGCAGTTTCATAAAAGACGTTCATATAATAGAAAAATATTGGTGTTTAAGTATATTGTATTTTTATCTTTAATATCATAATTTTTTAGTTAAGGTATTTTATACAAATATGATCACTAACCCAATGAGAAAAGAATACTGTTATGGCTTTTTATATAAAAAGATTATTTTTCTTTTAGAGTGTGGATTTAGAGGTGAAACAAGACTGTAGTCAGCTAGTAGAGAGGATCAATGTTTTCAAGACGGCCTTCAGTGAAAATGAAGATGATGAAAGGTAAAAGCCACTTTTTTTCTTTAATTGTTCATACAAAATATGCAGCTTCTTAAATAGTGAAATATATATTTATATTTATATTCAGTTAATGAATGATTGAATAAAACTTGATTTGTGTGAGTTTATATGGAAAAAAGAAGTTTCCTGATACAGTAGAAAGAACCTTTCACTTAGAGCTGGGAAGTTTATGTCCTGTTTCTGTGAGGTACTTTCTGGCCATATGACTGGGAGCAGAATACTTAATCTCTGTTAATTTCAAACTACTCATGTAAAAAAGGGGGTAATTTTATTTAGAGTGATATTGCAGCCTTGTGATATATGTGTAAATTTTTCTTTACAAACCTTGAAATATTCCTCTGAACCAAATGTTCCTAGTAGTAGGTGCTTAATAAATGTTGAACTGAATTAAAGAAAGTATATGTTTTTCTTCATCTACTATTTGAAAAAATCAAAACTAGTTTTAAAATGCATGGTACTTCTACTGTGGAAGCAATTGATCTGGAAGGATTTTCTTTAGCAACAGAAATCTTCAAATTAATAAAGTTTATTTAGGACTATAAGAAATAAAGTTGAATTATGCATAAATGTCTCATTCCACAGAAATTTGCTAGAAGTAACATACAGTTTTTACCACATGGAAAAAGAAACATGACTATCAGTTCTTTTGTTTAGTAGATTTGGATTCCAATCTTGACTTAATAAGTTATCTCATTTAGTTCAGTATCTATTGCTTTATCCAATTGGATATTAGCTATTAGACAAGTCTTTTAACATAATTGTGCTTTTTAATAATTTATTTGAACAATATTTTAAAATTCTTACTCTCATTTAACAATTATTTTTATTGTCATAGTCGCCCAGCAGTTGCATTAATCCGAAAGTTAATAGCAGTGCTAGAATCTATTGAACGTCTACCTCTCCATTTGTATGATACCCCAGGATCTACATATAATCTCCAGGTAATTATAGAGCACATGAGCTAGTAAAAGTAGTAAATATTTATAACCAAACTTCCTATCCTGATGTTAAAAAGTTTTTTTCCTTTCTTGTATTTGATGGTGATTTAGGCAAATTTTAAAGACTATATAATTTCAGGTCAGATCTTCTTTGTAAATTACTATTCTGGTACTGTCAACCTTTGTGTCCTCAATAAGTATACAAGGAAGTGGTTTTTCACTACCCAAAAAAGATACAAAGAGCTAGGAATTAGAGGTAAATCCCCACCTGTGCCAACCAATATTCATGATGTCATGATACTTTTAAGAAATTTACTTTTGAAATAATATAATAACTGATTTTTTTTTTTACATGAGAAGTAAGGTCACTTTATACACTTTTTTAGGGGGAATCTCTTTTACTATTTTAATATTTCAAAGTCATAAAATACCTTTGTAAGCCTTCAATTTTTTTCTGTGAGAAAGTGTGATACTTAAAAAGAAGCATACACATGCTACAAACAAATGTATACCTGTTTTAAGTATTTATAAGAGCCTTATGATTTTACATTTTCTTTGTGACTTCACTGATTTTTATCCAGCCTATTAGTATTGAAAATAACTGATTATTGATTCTGCCTTCTATAGTTTTAGGTATTCCTCTCAACTCTGTGTCATTTGTAGATTTCAGAGGCTTTTTTGAAATCTTTCATAGAAATAATTTATAAAAATGTCAATTTGGACAGGGTCACTCTGAATCCTTTGGTATTGAACTAGAGGCTTCTGTTCAGATTGGCACCAATCAATTAACCATTGCTTTTGAAGTGTGGTTATTCAACTGCCTTTATTTTACTATCTTATGAAACTGTTATGTCAAAGTTTAAATAGTTTTCTAAAATCCAAGTTATATTCTGTGATATTTTTTGATAAGAAATATTAGTTTATGATATTAAAAAAGAAAATTATACTAGTTTAGTGCTTAGTAGTTAGATTAGTCTTAGGAAACTCATTCCTATTCCCAAGTGCCTCGAAGCTATTTAATAATCTTCTCTCTAATTATGTAGGCTATCATTCCAGTTTCTATACTTTTACAACCTTTTTTTGAAATAAGAAGTTTGTCACATGTTTTCCCTTTTCCTTTTCTTCATGATTTTCCAGAAATTATCAGCATTTTCTTCACAGTAACTCATTTCTTTGTTTATGAGTTTCTAATAGCTCTTTTTAGTCAGACTCCCTTAAGTTATATGCCTTTTCCCCCTTCTATATTGAAATTCTAAAGTGAATGTTTAATCTCATACTTTGTAATTTGTCCATGTCCTTTCTCATACCTTCCATAGAGGATCCACCCATTGTTTTTAGAGGTCATTTTTCTTTTGGTGTCTCATGCATACAGAATTACTTGGTAAAGATATTTTATTTTATTATTTTTGTTTTATTTTATTAAATTTATTGTTTATTTTGATTTATTATTTTATGTTATTCCCATTTATTTTATTATATATTGCACAATATAATATGAATTATTGAATTTTATTATTTATTTTATTAGTTATTGTTTTAGTAAAATTTATGTTATTAAAGATATTTACACATAATAACAATTTTTCACATGAGTTTTTTGAAGTTATATGATCCAAATTGTCTCACTTCCCTCTCCCTTCCTGGAGATGGTAAGCAATTTGATCTGGATTATACTTGTATTATCATGTAAAACATATTTCACATATTGAGGACAGCTATTATTTACTTGAGTGTTCCCTAGGATAAACAACCTTCCTATGCAAGTTCTTTGAAGGTAGAAACTTTTATATTATCTTCGTATCATCAACACTGAATATAGTTCCTAGAAGTTCTTTTTTTTTTTTAAACCCTTACCTTCCATCTTAGAATCAATACTGTGTATTGGCTCCAAGGCAGAAGTGTGTTAAGGGCTAGGCAATGTGGGTCAAGTGACTTGCCCAGGATCACACAGCTGGGAAGTGGCTGAGGCCAGATTTGAACCTAAGACTTTCCATCTCTAGGCCTGACACTCAATCCACTGAGCTACCCGGCTCCCTCCCCCCCACCCCCAGGTTTTTAATAAAATTCTTATTGGTTACTTGATTGCCTTTTCTTGGCTCATTAAAGAAGATAGTTAAAAATCTTATAAAGAAGCAAAATGTTTTAAAAGCCTCCGTGGTTTGATGAAGAATAAAGTTATGTCAGGGGCAGTTAGGTGATTCAGTAGATTGAGAGCCAAGCCTAAAGGTCCTAGGTTCAAGTCTGGCCTCAAAGATTTCCTAGCTGTGGGACCCCAGTTACTTAGCCCTTACCACTCTTCTGCCTTGGACCAAAACTTAGTATTAATTCTGAGACAGAAGGAAAGGTTTTTTATTTAAAAACAAACCAAAAAATAGTTATACCACACTAACCTCATTTCCTTTTCTTACAGGGTTACTAAACTGATAGATCAGGGAAATATTGAAGATATGTTTATCCAAATCTTAAAGAATTTCATATGGTGATTGGGCTGAACTTTTTTAGCAAAGGAGGGGATTAGGGAAGGATTTTTCTAAGGAGAAGAAATGAATAATTACTGCAGATTAATGCCTAACCCCAGATTCATGACTTAGATATAGAATTATATTTTATCCTTAGGGACCTTCGTACTTTTACTGAAGCAGAGAGTTTGGGACCTAGACCTGGAAGAATTTGTACCTTGTTATATTGAATCATAGATACATGATTTCCTTGTAGGCCATTCCACATAGACTTAGAGGTAGGAATTGAGAGTAAGGCTTTTATTAGAGTTTGGTTAAGGCTCAGTTTCTCAATTCCTTCTCATTCTTTTGGTCAGACTTTATGTAAGAGCAATAATCTAGAATAGTGGTACTTGGGCACTGCTTTCTAGACCAGATCTCTGGCAAAGAAAATGAAAAAGTTATCATAATGCATAGAAGACAGTTTCTGGGACAAAGAAATTCATTGCCCTATCAACACCAATATAAGTTGTAGGGCAGACTGTATATATCATTACTATACTTAGTGATAAAGATAGATTCAGAAGTAAAAGAATATTTTCTTTCAAGAAACATACAGCCTTATCAATGGAGACAAAAATATAAAGAAACACATAATCAGTTATTTAGCGCATATGTACTTTAACTAATGTAGAAATATGAAATAACGTGTAAATACTAGAGTGTACACAATATTCAAGTGGTTAGTTCATTGAAAAAAAAATTGGAAGCTACATCTGTATTCAGTTGTTAAGCATCTATTTTTATGTTTCTGTTTGAGAACTGTATGGAAAATAACACACTACTGCTAATTGTGGGTTCGCTCCTAATGGACTTCCCTGACCAGCAGGGTCCCACAAGGGAAGGGGCTCACCTTTGTAATGGGACCGAGGAGAGATAGGAACCGAGAACCAGGGTGGAAATGAAAGACACCGACACATCAGTGATAGGATAGGGCAGGCAACCCCTATGATTTTCCTCAAGGCGGAAAATGAGGATAATGGAATACAAGGTGGTTGAGGAGATTAAGGTAGAGAATGCAGGCTGAGATGGTCACAGCCTCGGGGAAGGAAAGGACTTGGAGGAGAAAGAGAGAGAGAAATGATGATCCTAGCTAGGGAAAGAACCTTCCTAAAAAAAGAAAATTCCAGAGGTTGCCTTGCTTTTATTGATGAGGAGGCAGAGGGATGCCTCTAATCACGTAACAATTACATCACATATCTTAGACAATCAAGATTGGGTGGTATAGTGGAGGGAACACCCTTTGGGCGTGTAGGACATAACCGTGCTTTCCCGGGCAAGTCTCCGAACATGTTAATGGGCTTGTGTTGGGCAATAGGTCCCGTGATCAGGTCAAGGTTACCTTCACAAACCTTATCGGTAAAGCCTCATGCTTGGAGACACAGTAATAATACAGTCATCTATATTTCATAGATGTGAATATGCTTGGGATGCTACACTAATTGTAAAAACATTTGGCATAATGGGAAACAACTACAGTATGCAATATTTCCATTGTGAATTTAAATTATTTTATCAACATATCATTTTGTTGGAATTAAGTGAAAATTCAGAGCAATTATTAGGTTGTATGTGAACTATGCTTTTCTTGATAATCTTTGCTGATTTTTCATTCAGTTCTGAGAATTAATGGGAATGATTCAGTTTTGCTGCTGAAATGTTTTTCAAAAACTATTTCTATTAAAGTGATCATATAGTTATATTTCACAATTCTAGACAAGCAAGGCATTTTATGCACCATTTCTTTTTTTTTTAAATAAGATTTTGACAAGAAGATTACGATTTCGTTTGGAACGTGCATCTGGGGAAACATCATTAATAGACCGAACTGGAAGAATGTTGAAAATGGAACCCCTAGCAACAGTTGAATCTTTAGAACAGTATCTTTTGAAAATGGTGAGCATTATTCCTTTTTTAGTCCTTTTGAAGTTAGTGGAATCATTTAGGTTGATATGGTCTTTGTTCTTTGTTTTCAGGTAGCAAAGCAGTGGTACGATTTTGATAGGTCATCTTTTGTTTTTGTTCGGAAACTAAGAGAAGGGCAAAACTTTGTATTCCGGCATCAGCATGATTTTGATGAAAATGGAATCATTTATTGGATTGGGACAAATGCTAAGTAAGTAAACTTTCTTTTGATATATACTAATTGTAATAAACTTACTTTGAAAGCTCCATGATTTCATAAGCTACCCAACAAATACTTACCACCACCACTCAGTGCCTTTTTTTTTATTGCAATTCTTTTTCCATGTTTTCTCCTAGTTCTTCCCTAGTATCCTGGGGAAAACTGGTACTGTTTTTTGTTGTTTGAATATCTTAGTTTAAGATACAAGCTATTCACATTTTCTTTCCTTTTCTGATGAGTGTATCTGTTATTATGATCATATAGTTCTTGTCTTTCTTTAGTATACTATCTTGCCCATAAATGGTCATTGGCAACACAGTAAAAATATTTGGTGTTTGCCTCTATTATTCAACAAGTATTCAGTAAACTTTTGTCTACCAGGCATTGTGCTAAGTGCTAAACATCTAGGCACAAAGGAGGAAATAATTCTTACTTGCCAGAATTTTTTGTTTTTTTTTCTATTGCAATAGATAAGTATGTATGTGAATACATGCAGTACAAATATAAGATAAAAAATATAAATATATATGTGTGTGTATATATATATAAAGTAGTGTAAATATAAGATCATTTGGGAGAAAGGGTATTAACAGTTGGGGGAGATGCATAATAAATATAATGCATAATGAATATAATGCTTGAGTTCTTCTAAAAGGAAGAGGCCTTTGAGAGCCGACATTTTCACTAAGAGTTGTCATATACACTCATTCAGATCATTTTATTTTTCATCTATTAAGTGACTTTGTTAACCTGTATATTTTATAATGTTATTTTTAAGATTTTGCTGGAATAGGGTGGGTTCTGGGTTTCCTGCCTTCATTCAGTCAGCCATTTTGGCTAGTATTCCCTGTATTTTATTTTATTTTTCTAATTAATATTTTTTCCTGGTATTTTATCTTAAAATAACATTCTTTTGACAGTAAAGTGGCATGATCATGCTTATGTTTTAGGTATACTTTATATATTGAGTTAAGAGTTATTTTAGTCATGTAGAATGGCCAGTGCAAAGGCATGAAGACAGGAATTAGAGTGCCTTATTTGAGCAAGAGTGAAAGTCAGTTTTTCTGGATTGTAGAATGCTGGAGAAGTAATGCCCAGGGGGACTTGGAAGAGAGGATGGTGCCTGATAGCAACGGGTTTTAAAGCTAAATTGAGGTGTTTATTATTTATATATGAAACCTTTTGAGTTGGGAAATCAAATCATCAGAGCTAAATTTTAGGAAAATTCCTCGGACAGCAATGGTAGGATAGACTGTAGTGGAGAGATACTTCACTCAGGAAAGCCAATTAATTAAGCTTTTGAAATCTAAGCCATGGCTGCCTATTTTTATAAGTTGTTTTTTTTTTTTACATTTTCAAATGAAATTCTGTTCTATATTAAAATATTATTTTATTGTATTAAAAAGTGTAAAAACCTCTCTTTGCTTGCAGCTTTGCTAACCCCTCCCTGATCTAGGCAAGGCCTTTGTGAGCAAAGACAATGGCTTGGGTTTTAAAAAAAACGTTGTGAGGGTAGATGTGGCAATATTTGGCAACTGATTAGTTATGTGGTATGAAATAGAGTGCAAAGTCAAGAATAATGCCAAGAGACTGGAAAAAAGATGATACCTTTAAACAGAAACAAGGAATAAACAGAAATTTGGAAGGGTCAAGGTTTGTTAAGAAAGATCAGTAGTTTCTGTTTTGGATATAAATTTAAGATATGCCTGGGACATATAATTTGAAATATCCAAATGGCATTTAGTTCTGGGGCTGGATAGTTAAATATATAGGTAGAGCTTAACTGGATGAGGTCAGCAAGAGAGACCACATGGTTCATGTTCTCAGCACCTCACATCTCCTTTGATGTTCTCCTGCTTATAGCCAGGCTTAATACCATAAAAGGTTACTGCTGGAAGATTGTTTCATCTTGTTCTTGGTTGTATGGATTAGAAACATTTATTCTGTTTTTATTTTGTATATATTCATACCCTTTGTAGACAGTATTCTTTGAGAAAATAAATATTTAGTATCTACTATTACCATTGTGTTTTATTAAATAAGTACCTTTTCCAAATGGAATCCAGCAAGGCTCCCCATCTGTCTCATTTATAGGCTTTATACTCTCATTGGCAAGAATAATTGATCCAACATATGTAGACCCTATCAGTCCTATTCCAGGTGCATTATGTAACTTATAACTTCATTAATTTAAAGTTGGGAAGAACTCCTGGGCCTGACCTGACATAAAACAATCTAAATTGGGTGGTAGGATAACTTGGCCAATTTAAGTCACATTTGAAGAATCATCCATGAGAATGGAAAAAATCACAAATGATGTCATTACCATACCTTTATCATATCATGCCATATCTTTACCAAAAATTCTCTCTGTCTTCAGTCTTACCACTCTCTGACCTGTCTGCAAAGCTAGAACTATCTTGTTTTTTGTATATTCATTACCTGAATTTGAGAGCTTTAGGGTTTTAAAAAATATCACTTTGGTATTTTTGGTCAAAACTTCAGATTTACTTGAATGTCCCACATGTCCCCATCAGTTTTTGTAATCATAAAGATAAATTAAATTTTCCTAGTCTCTTTAGATAGTATGTCAGTCATTAGCAGTTAAAACCCTCTCTGGTTTTCTTTTTTTTTTCCTGGGGTTGGGGGCTGGGTGGTACTTTTTGTGGTACTTCACTCTGTTAGGCTCACTTGTTCCTCAAAATCATGTGTCATTTCTCAAATGTTGCTACTTATAAGGATGTGAATGTACTCAATATGAAAACTGAGGTCAGTTTTGTAGATTGAAGGATTAAACGAAATAGCATTTCAAGGTATACCCTTCATCAGTAACCTTCCTTGGTATCAAGATTTATCTGTCAGCAGGAGAAAATAAGTCATTGTGAATGATGGAATCACCCAGGTTTTAATATATTTGAATGCATTTAATATTTGATCATATCCAAAGAATGGATATTATATCCATTATATCCATATCCAAACATATTAAAATGAGTGAAATTTAAATGAGCAACATTTAAAAGTACTTAACTGTGAATATTGTTACCTATAGCGTTTCCATTTTAATTCATAGGTTTCCCTTTCCCCCTTCCTCATTGTAAAAAAGAAAATAAAAGAAATCAGTATAATCAGCACAAATATTTTCCTAATATTTTCATTTTACTTTTTAGAACTGCATATGAGTGGGTGAATCCAGCAGCCTATGGATTGGTGGTAGTAACATCATCAGAGGGAAGAAATCTGCCTTATGGCCGCTTAGAAGACATCTTAAGTCGGGATAGTTCAGCGCTTAATTGTCATAGCAATGATGATAAGAATGCTTGGTTTGCCATAGATCTTGGTCTGTGGGTCATCCCATCAGCGTATACATTACGCCATGCTCGTGGTTATGGAAGATCTGCACTTAGAAACTGGGTTTTCCAAGTATCCAAAGATGGACAGAACTGGACTACTTTGTATACACATGTTGATGATTGTAGTCTGAATGAACCAGGGTTAGTTAAAGAGTGTCTTTACAAATTGGGAAATTGTGTTTCTTTGTAATGTGGTATTTTAAAATTACTTGTCTACTAATTTTAGAGAAATATGTATTATAAAATAATAATTGCATTTAGAATTTGAAAATTTTTTAATGTGCCCTCTCAACTTATGATATTAGCAAAATGGGTGTAAAAAACATAGAACACTCATCATTCACAAGCATTTTTAAATTTACCCCCTTTAAACTCTTAACTTTCATCTGGGGTTAAGTGACTTGCCAAGGTTCGCAGAGCTGGGAAGTGTCTGAGGTCAGATTTGAATGTAAGACCTCCCATCTCTAGGCCTGGCTCTCAATCTACTGGGCCACATCTCCTGCCTTAAGCACTTATGTACCAGGTTCTGTCCTGAGTACTGCTTCAAAGTTAGTTTAAATGCATTCATGGCAAATATCATATATTTGCATTTTGTGTGTCAAATTTTGATTTTGGGAGGGCTTAAATTTTTTTCTCAGTTGACATTTTGTTTTCTTGGAACAGTTATCAAATATTTAAGTTCTTGACAAAGTCTAAAATTCAATATATTTAATAGGTACACCCATTAACTTAATTATCATCCTAGTATATTAAATAGTAACATTTTGAAACCCATTTTAAAGTTTTTAACATTGATTTTTAAATATTTTTTCTCAACTCTTAAAAAGATCAACAGCAACATGGCCTCTTGATCCACCAAAGGATGAGAAACAAGGCTGGAGGCATGTGAGAATCAAACAAATGGGAAAGAATGCTAGTGGCCAAACACACTACCTCTCCTTATCTGGATTTGAACTTTATGGCACTGTGAATGGAGTATGTGAAGATCAGCTAGGTAAATAATTGATAATGTAACAATTTTTTTCTAATGTTAATAGAAAATTAACTATTTTCAAATGTGAGTTGTTTGTGACTGTGTTGGAATTGTCATTTTATAGGAAAAGCAGCTAAGGAAGCAGAGGCTAATTTAAGAAGGCAACGGCGTCTGGTACGCTCCCAAGTTTTGAAGTACATGGTTCCAGGAGCCCGGGTAATACGAGGAATTGATTGGAAATGGAGAGATCAGGATGGCAGTCCACAAGGAGAAGGCACTGTCACAGGAGAACTACATAATGGTCAGTAGGTACCTGTGAATTTGAGAGCCATAGGGTTTTAAAAGATCCCTTGTTGGTATTTTTGGTTAAAACTTGGAACTGACTTGTAGTTTATTCCTCTCCATTTTAATAATATTTTAGAGACCAAATAGGTATTTTCTAAAATGTTTTTTCATGATTGTAACAATTAATTGTAATAATTATAATAGCAGCCATGATATATTTTACAAAGAATTGAAGTAGGTACCACTTTAGTGATTTAGTGATTAGGAGAAATTTGAAGATCCTGAATTATTTCTACATATTTGTGATTTTTAAAAATATGATTGTTATGATGGTTTAAGTAAAAGTACCTGAAATTTTAATATTACTTTGCCATACACATAACTTTCAAATACCTCTTTCTACCTTTAACTTAGCAGCTATGATATTCTTATTTGACTTTTATTTTGTAACATCTGGTAGATATATCTTGTCATTTTTACTTTATTGGGATCATGCAGAATTCCTTTTTTAGTACTGTAAACCTTATTAGAAAGCATTTTTAAAAGTTTCCCATTGCACAAGAACTTGAAGGATCTGTGTAGTTAACTTTTATTTTCACCTATCATTCCTTTTTTGTGAGAGGTCCCCCTTAGAATTAAATTAATGGAGTAAATTTTCCATTGATTATTTGACCTTTATATTTATTTCCTTAGATTCATTATTACCTAACCTCAGTATTACCTTGTAGTATTGCAGCTAAAGTTAATGTCCATGAGATTGCTATTTGTAACTGTGAAAAAAGTTCTTGGTGGTTTTAGTTCGATTTTTCAGAGTAAAGGTTGATCAGAACTATCAGAAATAACTAAAGCATCTGAGTCCTTCTTTTCAGAGACTTGCCAAATAAAAACAATAGGAAGTGAAGTTTCTATATATATATTTTCTGTTAAAATAGTAACTATTTTGCATGAAAAAGGACCTTGTTTTAATTTTTAACATATTGGGTATTATGTAGGAACAATTAATTTATCATATAAATAGAAATGCCAGTGTAAAATTCCTCAGTAAGTTCATTTATTTCTTCCTTCTTTAATTCCATTCTCCTAAATTTAATACATTAAAAAAAAAGATCTAAATATGGGCCTAAAATCATTAATAAATTTCCTGTGGAACCTTGGCAGTAAAGTTGTTGCCTGACCATTTTTAAAAAATCAAAACATGAACCTTCTTTGTTTCATGTTTTGGCAAGCATTCTCTTTTTGAATGAGAGCACTTTGCTCCTAGTTAAATTGTTCTTGAAATTAATTTTAGTGCCAAGGAAAGAGCAAAAACCAATTGATTTGTCTTGTATTTAGCAATAGTCAAAGTGTACCTGCTACAACTCTACAGGGGAAATGGACTTAACTAGCAGTATGTGGAGTGATAAGATTCAACTGGCTTGGGTTATTATAGGTATATTGAGGTATATTAATATATATCTATGTATATATAAGGGTTTTGGATGTCTTAAGATGATAATAACAGTCTTGCCCAGAATTGTCTATCTTAATGAGAGTTTGTAAAATATATATTATTGTAGCTTCCTTATAAGATAATTATTTCCCAAATGTTTACTAGGGAGAGAAGTTGCATCTGTCCATGTTAATTTTCAGTGAAAACAAATTTAATCCTATTGTAAAGTCAAATATGAAAGGCTTGTATATTTTGATAGATCATTTTGGATCATCTAAAGTTGTGTCCCTTTCCATTTTTCTTTATCTTTAGAGGGACACTTCTCTATTCCAAGAATATTCCATTATTTTCTTTTTTTTATAAATTATCTCTTCTCTCTAAAAGTTTCTTAGGACTCTTGTGGTACCCATACTTTCCCCTTTAACTTATTTAATAAGAATAAGACATAATGTTGAATATTAACTTTTTGTGTGGTTAACTTTTTAAAAATCCTAATCTTAATTATTTGTTGATTTTTTTTAAAGTAAAATTGAACTCTTTCAATCAACAAAGCATGTTTTTCCTTTCCCTTTCTCCTTACCTACTATAAATAAAATGGAAGAACAAAACTCTTATAACTGAAAAGCAAAACTCATTTTCACATCAACAGTATCAAAAAATGTGTATTATACTTAGTACCCTAAATCCCATTGCCTCTTGGTCAGTTAGTGGGTAGCGTGATTTATCACTGTTAACTCTGGAATCATGGTTGGTCATTAAATGTTCCAGGGTTGGTTTTATTTTTTTCATGACATTGATCTTTGAGTATAAATTTTTCTCTTAGTTCTCATTTCACTCTGTTGGTTCATTCATGTCTTCCTCGATTTTGCTAAGAAATATCCCCTTCATCTCATAACACAATTTTCTATTATATTTTAATACAGTAATTTGTTCAATCATTCTCCAAATGATAATCACCCTCCTAAGTTCCCAGTCCATTGAGCATTAACTCTGATTAAACAAACATTAAAGAGAGTTATACAAAAATAATTTCAATGATTTTTGACAGACAAAAGACATAATTGTTTAACTACACGTATTTAGATTGAGCATATATATACTAAAAATGTTTTTTTCAGGCTAACTTGTAAATTTAATGATATTTCAATAAAATACCAAGGGGCTATTTCATATAATTAGACTATTTTATAGTAAAATTCATATTAAAAATAAGATAGACAATATAATGGATATCATGATAAACATCCAATAAATGTAAATAGCACTATGAGATCTCAATATATGTTATGAAATAATTATTGCATAAGCTGTTGAGTAGTGGGGAAAGCATAGATTGATTAATGGAAAGTAAGAGAGAATCCAGAAGGAGAATGAAATGTTTATACAAGATAAATATTTAATAAACAAAATTTTGAAACATTAAGGAATGGAATCACTATTAAAAAATTGTTGGATAGTCATACAGAAGAAAATGAGTTTAGCTCTTTCTAAGTCTTAAGAGACTTGAAGAGATACCAAGCTAATACTCAGTCTCCCTGTAGTACTTTAGCAAGTTGGGAGAAGTTTTCACTTGTTGAATTTAGCATACAACATAATAAAATCTAACTGGATCAGTGATGTGAACATTTAAAGACTCTGTAGAGAATGAAGATAGATGTTCCAATTCCTCTGTGTTTTTTTTTTTTTTTTAAGAAAACACAGAGTTGAGTTGGATTGAAGTAATATCCATGATTTGTAACAGCAAGAGGTCTTGATGCATATTCATATTCCCCAGGTCCCTAATCCCAGTTCCACTTAGTGGACTATCTCCTTATTCTTTATCCCTTCTGGACCTCTTGTCCTAGGTTTGATGGCAGCTACCACCAATATCATAGAGTTGAGAGAATCATTATTCCTACTGCCTAGCCTCCCAAGTTAGAATTCTGTATTTTCTCCAAAGAAACGTTAGTTTACATATCAGTTATCTTCTACTGTATTTATAATATACTATGACTGGTAAGTTTGTGGAATGACCTCAGAACTATTTGGTATGAGGTTTCTATGGGAAAATCTGTTTTGAGTTTCAAAAAAAATTTAATTTAGAATTGAATTTTTGATTCTGTAATGGTTTCTAAGATGTGGTTTGTTTTCATGGGAAAGCTGAATAAGATAGAGCATATATTTATAAAGAAAATGATTTAAAAAACCTTAAAGTATAAAAGGTCTTTAATAAGGTTTTTAAAACTTCTCATCTCTCCCATCCTTTCTCTCTGCAAGAAAAGAAATATGTTAATTTCAAAAGGCATGCAAGGCAAAGTAAGAAAATTAAGGTGCTAGCCAAATAAAATAGATTAAATCCAGAAAAGATTTCTGGGAATATGCTCAAATCCATATAATTAACTCCATCAGATAATTGAGTTGTTTATCCAAGCACTGGGGCTTGTAATCAGAAAGACTTCAACTTCGAAGTCAAGTCCAGCCTCAGACATTTACTAGCTATATGACCTGGGGAAGTCATTTAACTCTGTTTGCCTAAGTTCCTCATCTGTAAAGTGAACTGGAGAAGGAAATGGCAAACCACTCCAGCATCTTTGCCAAGAAAATCCTAATATAGGGTCATGAAAAGTTGAGCATAACTGAAACAGCTGAAGAAAATATTTTACATATAATCAGGGATGTTTCAAGGGAATTGGTAATATTTAAAGTGACTATGCATTTACTTCTGACTATTGCTTATAATGTTAAAACCATTTTAAAGTGGTTTAGAAATATTAAAATACTTTTTTATGGGTAAATCCTGGGCAAATATTTTGTTTAAATATTAGATCTTTTGAGTTAGAGACAGATAAAAAGGTGACACTGTTAGAGATTACACTAATATTAACAGCTAGTATATATGGTACTTTAATATTTACAAAACACTTCACATGTGCAATTTCATTTGATTCTCACAGTATGCAGTGTTCAGGAAGTAATGTTATTTTCTCCATTTTACAGATTAGAAAATTAATGCAGAGAAGTTAAATGATTTGACCAGGGTGATATAGTGTCTGAGCCAGGTTTCTAAATTGGGTCTTCCTCACTCCAAGTCCAACACTATTCACTGTGCTACCTACCTGCCTCAGACATACTTTTAAATTTGAAAATGACAATAGGTTTTTTTTAATTTTTTTAAGAAAAGAAAGTATGTATTACACATTTTTCTTTATATATGAAATGGTTATATTATAAATCTTAAAGATTGTTAAATTTTTCTTTTTCTGAAATCAGTTTAATGTTTATTTTTAACTCATTTGCTTTTTACTAATTTGCTAATTACCTTCATTTTATATTAAACTGGTTTCTCTTTCAGGTATATGTTAATACAAATTGAAGGGTTATAATTCTTTATGATAATTCATTTAACATGTCTATGAGATAATATAGTATGTAATTACAGACCAACTCACTGACTGAAATTTTCTGTGCCTGATCCTTCTTATAATAAGACTCCATGAAAAAGAATCTCTGAACTTCAAAATCTGACCAAAATATACTTGTTCTTACTTTAAAAAGAATTAATGCTTTATGTGTAATGTTCCCCATGGATTGGTAAAAATTTAAAAGTTTCAGTTTGTGCAAAGTATTAGCAGTGAATCGACAGTTGTTTTTTTTTTGTTATTTTGTGTTTTTCCAGAAAGAGACCCATCACCTGACTGTATTATTTTTTAGCATAGTTAAAAAAAAAGGTTTGTTCATTTCTGAATTTGCTAAAATGAAGGATTTTTTCTTATGCTTTTATAAGCATTTACTTAGAAAAATGAAACAAAGCCCCGTGGTGAAAAAAAATTACCTTTTCATTTTGGATCGATATGAACAAAATGAACTGTCAAAAAGTAAAAAAGAGTAGAATGAAGAATTTACCAGTCTTTTTCTGAAATGTAACATAAAAGTTTTGCTTGTAATAGATTTTTAAATAGTTGACTTAAAAGAGTTTACAGTTCTTTAGTAATTGATGGTTTTATAAAAAAAAAACTTTTCTTAAAACAGCCATAAGCTAAGCTAGTGCATGTATTATCCCAGTTTTAAAGAAGAGGAAAATAAGCTCAGAAAGATCAGTGATTTGCCTATGGTTACACAGCTAGTTGAACCCAGGCCTCCCTCCAATTCCAGCGCCTTTTCCACTGTTCTGCTATGAATCATGACCCAAAGAATACTGGCCTTCAGTTGGCATTGCTAACTTTATATAGACAAAGTGTTTAAATTGATTGGATTTTCAAATATCCTATTTAATTTTAGTTGGCAGACGAAAGTTATTTAATGGCTTCTAGTAACTCAGAGATACAAAGCTGATCCCATATTGTGGAGCTTCTGTCTGACACGCTCCTGTCTGCTTTGTGCTGGGTCTCACAAACTCCTGTCCCTTTCCAGGCTGGATTGATGTCACCTGGGATGCTGGTGGCTCAAACTCTTACCGTATGGGCGCAGAAGGAAAATTTGACCTCAAGCTTGCACCAGGGTACGACCCTGATACAGCGGCATCACCCAAACCTGTTTCATCCACTGTTTCAGGCACAACACAATCATGGAGCAGCTTGGTGAAAAACAACTGTCCAGACAAGACCTCTGCTGCTGCAGGCTCCTCAAGTAGAAAAGGAAGCAGCAGTTCTGTGTGTAGCGTGGCCAGTAGCAGCGACATCAGCTTGGGCTCGACCAAAATGGAGCGGAGATCAGAGAGTGTAATGGAACAGAGTATAGTTTCAGGAACTGATGTCCATGAACCGATTGTTGTTCTCTCGTCTGCTGAAAGCATGCCTCAAGCTGAAGTAGGGTCATCCTCCAGTGCGAGCACCAGCACCTTAACAGCGGACACAGGAAGTGAAAATGCTGAAAGGAAGTTAGGTCCTGATAGTTCTGTTCGTACTGCTGGAGAGTCTAGTGCCATATCTATGGGGATTGTGAGTGTTAGCTCTCCTGATGTTAGTTCAGTGTCTGAATTGACTAACAAAGAAGCAGCTTCACAAAGACCCCTTAGCTCTTCAGCGAGTAACAGACTCTCAGTAAGTTCTTTGTTGGCTGCTGGGGCCCCTATGAGCTCTAGTGCAAGTGTTCCTAACTTGTCCTCTAGAGAAACTTCTAGTTTGGAGTCTTTTGTAAGGAGAGTGGCAAACATAGCACGAACCAATGCTACAAACAACATGAATTTGAGTCGAAGCAGCAGTGATAATAACACTAATACTCTGGGGAGGAATGTAATGAGTACTGCAAGTAAGTGAGCTTTTCCTTATGGAAGACAATGCTTTTCTCAACTCTCTAAGTGATGTAAAAAAGAACCTTTAATCAGTGACTTATGCTTATTTTATTGTTTTAAAAACTGGAGTTCTAATTGGTTTCTAGTGCTTCTGAATCATAACACAGTTTTTCATATTATCAGAATAATAATTGAACTACTTTTTATAACAAAGGGCCAAAATTAATTATGTTTTAAGCCTGGGGCTCGCTAACTATGGCCCAAGGACCCAATCCATCCCACCTCCTGTTTTCGTACAGTCTACTTTATTTAAAAAATGTAAAAACCATTCTTAGCTCATGGCTACTCCTGTTCTAAAGTTTAGAAGCTTCAGTCTTTGGATCCTAGAGTAACTATAGCTAGGTAAGTTTGATAAGAGAGAATGTTAGTTGTTGGACATGCTTCATTGAAATTAGTGTTATTTTAATGCAATTTTTGCGTAGGTCTTGATTAAATTAATTAGAGTTAGCTGTGAAAATGCTTTGATTCCAGTTGAAGCAACCAAATATTCAAAGTAATTTGTTTTGGAGAACATGACTGAAAATGTTAATTATTTTAGTTCCTATTTGTATTTAGTCAAACATTTAGGATATTAGGCCACACTTTTAGTTACAGTTTGAGAAAATTATATTACAATGAAACAATTTGGTGTCAGGTTCCCCAAGTTACTTTTTTTTATCTTCATAGCCATTATATATATTGCTAAGCCTACTTAAAAGTTATTTTCCTTGTTTTCATTTTTTTGTCTGTTGTTATATACATGGGCATATTTTTTTATTTTAACTTGCCATTTTTTTATCTATAGCTTCTCCTCTTATGGGGGCCCAAAGTTTCCCTAATTTGACTACAACTGGTACTACATCTACAGTGACAATGTCAACATCTAGTGTTACAAGCAGCAGTAATGTAGCCACGGCAACAACCGTTTTATCAGTTGGTCAGTCACTAAGTAATACTTTAACCACCAGCCTCACATCAACATCAAGTGAGAGTGACACAGGTCAGGAAGCAGAATATTCATTATATGGTAAGTTATTAAATTTTATTTAGCTGTTTTATATAGAAATTCTTTTTGCCTCTTGGTACAACTTAGACCTTTCCCCTGAAATACTCTTATCATGTTCTAACTTGTATGTGCTGATTTAAGGATTTGAAAATCATTTTAACTTGACATGATTTCATTAGTAAATATATAGATTCTTTTATTTATAGAAGAGTCAAAATGCAAAGTAACTTGATTGTGTAAGACTAAAAAATGAATGCTCTTAAGTATTTAAATTCTTAGCATTTAATAACAACAAAGGGAGAGAGAAAGGGGTTCCTTCAGTCGAGTGAGCAGAGAAAAGAGCCAGAGACCCACAAGCCTGCCACGCTCCAGCCAAAGCAAAAGCCCCCGCAGCGTGGTCAGCAAATTTATAAACAAACCCACACCAGGGCACAGGGACTCAAGACAGGGAACCACGGGAAGAATAAAGAATGCTGGGGAATGAAGTTCCCAGAGTACAAATTTTTAAAACACACTTGCATAAGCATTTAAGTTTGGTTGGGAGAACTGCCTTAGCAAATACCGTACTTGACATAAACATCAGGAAAGAAAAGAAAAACAAAAGTGTGGCTGAATACGCTATGATAAATTTAAAATTGAATTTTATAAAAATGATTATTTCTTCATATATTTTTCAACAGTTAATATTTTTGTATTAGGAAGTTTCATTGTATTATATGGTTTGTTTTTTACACTGTATGTTGAAGATTCTCCTCTCTAAAAGCCATATGATTTTTAACATTTATCAGGCCTCACTTAAATTTTGTTGTTTGTAACTGTGCATATTTTGTTAATACTAAATGAAATTCAAATCCACAAAATATTTATTAAGCATCTATTATGTGCACAGCTAAGGCTGTTCTAAACTTCAAGCCCAGTGAAGATGAGACATAGTTAAATAACTGTAAGAGAACTTCTAAAATAGAAATGTACAGAATCATATATGGTAGGTAGGCTAAGAAATTTAAAGAAAGGGGATCAGAGAAGATGATGGAAACACGGTGCCTGGCCTTGGCCTTAAGGGTCAGTGGGGGATGCATGAGAGATCTCTAGTGCACCAAAGCATGCAGGTGAGGTAGAAGTATCATTTCAGTTTGAAGCAGAGGATAAGATACTGAGAGATAATACTAAAATGCAATTTGGTGCTAGATTATAAAAATTCTTAGTTACTAAATCAAAAAGTAGTTTATATTTTATATTTTATTTACTGAGCAGTGGTGAACTGCTGTTGCTTGTCAAACAGGAATGTTTAAGATTGTTTTGGTACTGAATTTGGAGCCAAAGGCCTAAGCTATAATCCTGACTGCCACTTACTATATAAAATATGTGTGATCTTGGGCAAATAATTTTCTTTTTTAAATCTTCTGAATGTTTTTTATTTTTCTGAAAGTTGCAGAATTTGAGTTAAAAGGGACTTTAGAATCTTCCCAGAATAACTAAATAAGAATTGCCCTTTACAAGCTGTCAAATAATTTACATTTTGCTTGAAGACTTTAGTGAATAGGAATTTATCTCCCAAAGTAGCTATCTCATTCTATTCTTGTATAATTCTTAAGTTCCAGTATATCATAGTGGATAAAGAACTGGCCCTGTGGTCAGAAAAACCTGAAATTAAGTCCTACCTGTCATGCATAGATGTAGTATAACCATGTCCAAGTCATTTAGCCCCTTAGTGTCGTAGGCTAGGCCAATGATAGCTGACTCTTACTCATGTACCTCTCTCTACCAGTAAAAAAAAAATTTTGAGCATGCATTCCAATGTGTGAATGCTTATTTGTTTTTATATTGTGTACATGTAGAAGTATTAGTAGTACTGTATTAATAATTTTAGACATTAGAAAGTGTGCCAAAATAGACATTCAAAGGGGACCAGGTAAAGATGAGATATGAGTTATTTTGGTGCCACTGGTGAAGGAATGCATTCTGTTTAGACCTATGATTTAGGAAAATTACTTTGGCAAGTATGTAGAAGATAGCTTGGAGAGGGCAGGCTCTTGAGACAGCTAGACAGGAGGCTTTTGATAAACAGTGTAAATGGAGGAAAGGGAATAGGTGCAGAAAGTGTTGTGGTAATAGAAATGAAAGGATTTAACAACTAATTAGATTAGTTGAGGGAAATTGAGGAGTACAGGGAATCAGAATCAACGAATACCAAGATGTAGCTGGAAGAATGGTGGCATCTGTGAGAGAAATTGAGAAGGTTGAAAGAGGAATGTGTTTGGGAAGAAAGATAATGTAATTCCAGCCTTTTTATACCTCCTTATCTTTAGTTATTCATCTTTTACTACAGAAAAATGAAAAGTGTAGGTGTAAGGGGACTTTCCTTAGGCTACTTCTCCAGATTGTAGAGCCTGCTGCTGAGGGCCTTCATAGCTCCAAATGATGGAAGTGGAGTATGCTGGGCTTTATGAGGTTGTTGTAGGGAATTTGGCCCTCCCAGCAGCTGTGTGTGTCAGGGGTCTGGTTATAATACAGATGCCCTGAGACTGTGGCAAATGTTGAAATGCTAGAAGACCAGAAGTGTGAGATGTGCTTTAGTTGTGGTGAGGACAAGTCTATAATTTTTTATGGAAAGTGTATAATTCATTTTCTTGTCCTCATTGATGCATCACATACCACCTGGGAGTTAGGGGTGTTCCTGGTCCTCACTTTTTGAAGACCAATGCTATAAATATGACTTGCTGATCAGAATCAGTGGAGATAATTTCTATACTGGAAGTTGCTCATATAAATGTGGATATTTGATGCTACCATCTCTCAATTGCATTCAAGCCTATGTTTGAATTTTGGTATTTTTCATCCTTAAGATTCTTAAAAGTAGCTGTCACATACCCCAAGTCTTCCTTTGTTCATGTTAAATATTTCCAGTTCTTTCTGTTCTTCATATTTCTTCACCAATCTTGTCTTCTGGATGTTTTCCATTTATCAGTGATCTTATAAAATGCAGTGCCTAGAATTGAATACAGTACTGTTGATATCATTTGACTAGGTGAAGTATTGTAGTTCTCTCACCTTCTTCTAGGTGAGGCTAGACTTCTCAGTGTAATTTAAGATTTTAGTAGCCTTAGGGAGTGGTTAGGTGACTCAGTGGATTGAGAGCCAGGCCTAGAGACAGGAGGTCCTGGGTTCAGACTGCTGGCTGCTGACACTTCCTAGTGAACCTGGGCAAGTCACTTGACCTCTATTGCCTAGCCCACTGATAGTGAGCCTATGGCACAGGTGCCAAAGATGGCTAGCATTGGCCCCCACCCCTCTTCCCCAGTTAATTACTAGAAAGCCAGAGAGACTTGGGCTGAGCTGCTCCCCTCAGCCTCTCCACCATCCCTGGTTACATTTTTTCACATCCCCGCCTCTCTGTCCAGCAGCCAATGGGAGCACCTAGGGGGTAAGGTTATAGTTGGTGGAGCTGGATGGCAGAAGAGAGATTGGGCTACTCCCCTCTTGCCCTCTACACTCCCTGAGGATATTCCTCACTTCACCCACACCTCCCCAAAGCAGCCTAATGGGAGTGCTTCCTACTTCCCCTGTGTGGGGAAAAGTGAGACTGCTACTCTGTCTCTAAAAGGTTCACCATCACTGGCCTAGCGCTTATGCTTTCTGCCTTAGAACCAATAATATACTATATTAGTATTGGTTAACTTATCTACAAAATAAGCTATATACATAATAATGGAAAGTAATCATTAG
The DNA here is from genome assembly GCF_027887165.1 of Monodelphis domestica. NCBI lineage: Eukaryota > Metazoa > Chordata > Mammalia > Didelphimorphia > Didelphidae > Monodelphis > Monodelphis domestica. The sequence goes on from NC_077227.1 coordinate 213,851,845, forward strand.
TGAGGAGGTACTACTCATTTCTTTCTTGGATATAGTATTATTTGAACTTCTGAGTATTCTTAATTTGTAGTGATATTATAATTATCTGTTTGAAACCACATTGACCATTTTCTTGTATGTTATCTTGGGATCTGAACTAGTAACTAACTAACTAACATCTGTTCTTTGGTTAATTATTAACTTTCTTTGCTTTTACCTTTTGGGTAGAATGTATAACATGATTCTTGGCTACTACATATACTAATATATGTACATATGCATGTACCTCTATGTGTGCATATATAAACATACATGTATATATGTAGTGTGCATATAAGTATATGCAGCAAGAGAATGTGTTAAGTGCTGATGTAGGAAATGTAGAATACAAAAGACATGGCTATATCCTTTTGGCTTTTCCTTTCTTATTTTTCTAAAACATATCTATTAAACATTCTTTCATAATGCTGGTATAAGAATATTTATGAGACTTAATTTAATTTCTGAGATATCTGGTTTGAAGTTTTATTAGGTTGAATCGTTAAGTAGAGAAGTAAAAAGAAACATGTTACCTTTTTATGTCTTCTGGAAGCTTGAAGAAAGGAGTAGAATTAGTACAGTTAGATTCTTCCAGTGGACTATGGAGAAAAGTATATAAAATCATATATTTTTACTACATCCATTCTGTTACATTACTTGCTGTTGCATCTTGTCCTTGCTCACTTGCCTGTTCTTTGCCAATTTACCTTCAAGATTCTCTTGTAATCATATTTGGGTCATTTAGTCCTTAATATACAATTTTATACTTTATTCTTCTTATTTTTATCTTGTTGGGCCATATATGTGTATGATATTTTTTTTCAGTTCACCAATTACTTTGAAAGTGAAAATTATTAATGCTCTTCTCAGATTTTCTTGATAGCTGTCGTGCTAGTACATTGTTAGCAGAGTTAGATGATGATGAGGACTTGCCTGAGCCAGATGAAGAAGATGATGAGAATGAAGATGATAACCAGGAGGATCAAGAATATGAAGAAGTTATGGTATAGAAAATCTGTTGGTTTTATTCATTAATTTAGGAAAGTGGTCTCTCCAACATCATGCTAAATTAAAAGTACCCTAATCAAGGAAAAACTCTCTTAAACAAGAAATTGGTGATTAAAAGTTTTTTCCATGTGCAGTGGTAGATGTTTTGACTTATGGGAAAGAAAAGTTGAATGCATCAACTATTTAGAATTGTACCATGGCATTGAAGTATATCTTTATTTTATGTTAATTGTAGCATCTCAATGCATTCCATATATATGGTTCTTTTTAGCCTAAATTAGACCTTTTTGTGGTTATTCAACTAAGTCCAGTGCCTGAAAAATCTGTTTGTAGAAACTTGAAGAGATTAGGCCTCCATATAGTAATGCTTATATTTGATCAAATTTAATAAAGTGAATTTTTAATGGGAAAATGTGGAAGCCATTTTTAGTGTCTGTGACTTAGAAAATGAATAAATAAATTGATTGGAATGCATGATCAGAAAGAGGGGTGCTTAGAAACCAGTTCACTTTTAAGTTTTTATGAAAGTGACCTATAGAGATAAAGTTCCCTGTTTTAATAGTTCTTAGTGTGTTTTGATTGTTTCAGAGCAAAATATGGTCAGAGAAGAAGAAATAGTTTTAATGTAATTAAAAATCTTTGCATTTCTTATTTGAGATCCTGAGGCGTCCATCCCTGCAACGTCGGGCAGGTTCCCGCTCTGATGTGACTCACCATGCTGTCACATCACAGCTGCCACAGGTCCCTTCTGGAGCAGGCAGCCGGCCCCTTGGGGAACAGGTAGGCTTCATATGATCTTTATCTCTAAACCCTACCCCTGATACCTCAACTTATGATATATTTAACAAATTTTTTTTAATTACATGACAAAAAGGTACATGAAGAATACATACTATTTAAGAAAAAAAATATATAAAGAGAAGGAATCTCCACAGAAGGATAGAAAACACATGTCCCTGGACATTTTACTTCCTTAGTCTTATGAAAAAGTATATGTTCAGTGGTGGGGTCTAAGGGCTGGTCCAGTGGGAATGTCTTGAACTCTTTCATCTTGGCAATGAGGATCAGTTAGCTCATAGTGGCAAAGTTTCTAGTATTTAGTACTTTGCCTCTCAAGGTCACATTTCATTACTTTTTTATGGCATGCTTAAAAAAAAAAGTTTCTTAGTGTCTAAACTAATATGTAAGTGCCAGTAGGACATATAACCATAGCTTTTGCTAATTGAAAATGCTTTGTTTGTCAGCTTTTGTTTCAGTACAGCTGAATGGGAATTTGTCTTTTTTTTCCCCTTTTCTTTATAACTGAGGTGGGAGGTTATACTTTTTGCCTTAAAAAAAAAATTACTATCACATTTTCAGGCCCATCACTTGTTATTACTAGTAAAGTTGGTCAGAAATAAAAGTTAGGAGAAATGTGGTAGTTTTTGAGAATGTGCTATCTTTAACTACTAATTATAGTAGTGAAGGAACTAGGGAACTTGATAGTATATTTCCTTTTGCCCCATGTGTAATCTTTACATATGCAAATTTGTGCTTGTTTATTCTCTAATATGACACATTGTTTTGCTATAATACTAAATTATCCACTATGAAGAAACTAGTTTGCTGCCTAGAAACATTTCTCTGGTTGCACTTCTTTTGCATACACAAAATTATTACTTGGGTAATGTTTGTTTGACATGGAATTTTTTTAATTAGGAAGAAGAAGAGTATGAAACTAAGGGAGGTCGTCGGAGAACGTGGGATGATGATTATGTGCTAAAACGGCAGTTTTCTGCTTTAGTACCTGCTTTTGATCCTAGACCTGGTCGTACTAATGTCCAGCAGACAACTGATCTAGAAATTCCACCCCCTGGTATGTAGACAAAATACTATGTATTTTATGTCTTTTGATTAATTCTAACTAATTAAACATAAAATAGCCATGTGGTGAGCTTAGAAAAATGGTGCTGTCTTAAGGTGTGAACTAAAGAAAAACACAATGTTCTTTGGTCTATTTGATCCTGAAAATATAAAACCATGTAAATAGGAGAGTTTCAGATACATTAGACTTTGATAAATCTGAGCTGTCACTGTTCATTATTAAAAACAAATAACTTATTGAAATCACAGATTTTGGGTTTTTTTTAAATCTTAATCCTTATTTTAAAAAAGAATTGTTTTTAGAATGACTTGTGGTTGCTATGTAAACACTGTTTGACCTCTGCTAATTGTATAGAACAAAGAAAAAAAATGTATAGAACAAAAAAAAAGACTTGTTCCCATTGATTCTTCAATATATTACTGTTATGGAAAATATTTTGGTAAATTAAAAAAAATTGATATTGAACTTCTATTGAGGAGTAACAATTTAAATATGTGCTTTAAAAAGGTAAAAAAGGCATTTCTGCTTAATTCTGGTGATAGTTTCATGTTTTATAGTTTAGTAGTGTTCTGAATAAACCTGACTGACCCATAGTGCATAAAGGTAAAGTATTTAGACAAGAAGGGGCTTATAGATATAATCAGGTTTATCCTCTGGCCTTTAGATGGTAAGCTTTTGATTTCATTTTACAAAATAAATAGTTAAGGGCTAGAAAGGTTCATTACAAAAGTCATATAGCTAATTATTGCCTGTTGGTGAAATGGGTTTTCTATTTTATTATGTTATATGCTTTACTATAGTGCTGTGTTTCTTACATGATTTTCAAATTTCTTAGGTACTCCTCATTCAGAGCTCTTAGAAGAAGTCGAATGTACTCCCTCACCCAGATTAGCACTTACTTTGAAAGTAACAGGTCTTGGAACAACTCGGGAAGTTGAATTGCCTCTCACTAACTTCAGATCAACCATCTTTTACTATGTACAGAAATTACTTCAGTTTTCCTGCAATGGCAATGTGAAATCTGATAAACTCCGTCGTATTTGGGAACCAACATATACGTAAGAGACTTTTTGAGTTAAAGATTTTTTTGGTATGTAATGAGAATTAGCTGAAGAAATTTGAACTCAGTTTCTGACACTAATTCAGGTTCTGCTTTTTTTTTTTTTAACTAGAATTTGAACAATTGTTTAAAAATACCTATTTATGACCTTTTAATTCCAACATAGACATATAGAATAAATGTATGTATATGTATAAAATATGTTTAAAGCATATCTACACATCAGACTTGATGTCATAGGGACTATGAACTGATTAGTGTTAAAGAATATATTGATATGGTTTTGTAATTTGAAATTTTTTACAGTGATAATGCATTATTAAACTAGTTTGTTACTAAGTGAATAATATGGAAATGGATTTGAGTGATAATATATATGTATAATCCAATGGAATTGCAATTATTTTTAAAAAACAATAAATGATAAGATATTTTAAAAACAAATAAAGTAATTTTTGACTATCAAAGTCTCTTATGGAACACATCACTTTATTGAAAGGGAAAAGAAATAAACAGAATGGTTACTTTTTTTTTTTAACCTTTCCCTTTTGTCTTAGAATCGATACCAAATTCTAAGACAGAAAAGTGGTAAGCCTAGCAAGTGACTTAGCCAGATTCACACAACTAGGAAGTGTTTGAGGCCATATTTGAATCAAAGTCCTTCTAATTCCAAGTCTGGCTCTCTATCTCTATCTACTGTACTACCTAGTTGCCCCTCATTTACTTTCTTCTTATTTGTACTGTGGAGGACATTGTCCTAGCTTTATGGAAGTGCTCCTCTTAACTTCTTTTTCTAGTCTTTGAGTTGCCCCCACTCCACTTTTGCTCTCTTCCCAAATCCAACTTTTAATGTTTATTTAATAGATGCAAATAGTTTTACATTCTGTTATATTTCTTTCCAGTACTTGATCAAGTTAATTATCAGCAAACTATATTATGGTTTAATTGAGATTTCTGCTATTGTTAATATGTGCTTAGTTTGTATTCATACTGAAATAATCAGTTCATACATCTTTCTCATCCTTCTACAACGAGTGACATGTTTATTCCTTTCTCAGTTTTGAAGTAACTTGTTCTGTTTCTATTCATAAAACTTCCTCTAAGATTTTATATTTATTTTTTATATTTATTGTCCCCCCCCCCCCAATGTGGCCAAAGGGTAGATTCTTGCTTTATTAAATATATATAAACTTCATTAAAACAAACTTTTTATAAAGGCTTAATTTGGATAATATCTTCATATTTAGAATCATGTACAGAGAGATGAAGGATTCTGATAAAGAAAAGGAGAATGGAAAAATGGTAAGAACAGCTTCTTTATTATTTAATTTTTAATTTCTTGCTATTAGTCAGTAATCAACATATTGCTATTTGTGAAGTGTACCATTTGGGAAAAAAATTAGTACTAACAGCATTTTAAACTTTAAATTAGAAATAAATTGATAATTATTAAATGCATGTTCCTAAAGATCTCCTAGTATGTTGCATGTAAACTATTTTGGACTTTACAATCAGGAAAGACCATTGTTTTGGTTCTTCCTGTTGTAGGGTTGCTGGTCTATAGAGCATGTGGAACAATACCTTGGCACTGATGAACTACCAAAGAATGACTTGATAACCTACCTGCAGAAGAATGCAGACTCTGCTTTCCTGCGCCACTGGAAATTAACCGGCACTAATAAAAGTATTAGGAAAAACAGAAATTGTTCTCAGCTCATAGCTGCATACAAGGTATATGTCCTTATCCAAATACTGTGTTGTTCGAGAATGGCTGTGTGCTTTATTTTGCAGCTTTGTAGGTTCCTTTATGAGAAGGAGGGTGATAATCAGGTGTTCTAAGAAATTTATTTGTTTAATGATGTCCATATGCAAACATTTAATTTTAAAATCTGACCTTATAGACTCGGATGCTATTAAGATTTCTTATGAGCATATACTTCTTACTAGGAGTTATTTATTGTTAAAAGAATTTGATTATAGTCTGATTATATTGATTATAAAGAAAAAGGCATATCTTCACTGCAACTTTCAACAAGGAAACCTTTTTTCAAGTGATAGATTTAACCTTTGATTATCCTAAAGATGGGATTTAACGATCAGTATTACTAATTATTTCTATAGGACTTTTGTGAGCATGGATCAAAATCTGGATTGAGCCAGGGAACCATTTCTACTTTTCAAAATTGTGACATTCTTAGTTTGGCCAAAGAACAGCCTCAGGCCAAAGCAGGCAATGGACAGAATTCATGTGGAGTAGAGGATGTCTTACAGTTGTTACGTATTCTTTATATAGTTGCAAGTGACCCTTACTCAAGATCTTCCCAAGAAGGTACGTAAGGAACCTTGTCTGGTTTCTTCAGCATCATTTAAAAAGCAAGTCAAGTTTTTATATTTTTATTAATGTTTACAGAAGGAGATGAGCAGCTTCAGTTTAATTTTCCACCAGATGAATTCACAAGCAAAAAAATCACTACGAAAATCTTGCAGCAGATTGAGGTAATTACACCAGACCAATGAACTATGCATACTGTAAGTGCTGAGCTTTTGGAGTCCTTCCTTTGACATGTTCTTTTCTGTGTAATTTTTTATGGCTGCTTTTATTCATTTGGACTTTGACATGCTTTGCGTCTGCCTAATTATATATTAGAATTTACTCTTTTTGTTAAATCATTTATAGTACTGAGACCATTGTATTATATAATAATTTTCAGGAACCATTGGCACTAGCAAGTGGGGCTCTGCCGGACTGGTGTGAACAGTTAACCAGCAAATGTCCCTTCTTAATACCATTTGAAACTAGGCAGCTTTATTTCACCTGTACAGCATTTGGAGCATCCAGGTAAGAAATATAGCTGCTTTCAAAAGTTGCTTAACATCATAATAATATTCTTAACAAGTTAGAACTACCAGATACTTCTTGCTATTATCTTTTAGTATATGCCTAATGGTTAGAAATTTTTGTTTGAAATATTCTTTTAAGTATTTTCTTTTGATTTGGAGAATAATAGGGAGAAAAGATTTTGTATTGTGCATCCATTGCTTTTAGTAGGCTCACATATAAGATTTACCTAGTTTAAATGGGAAGGGTGAGGGAGGTATAAAAGAGGAGTATTTTAAATAAAGAAGATGTGGTCTCAGGCTTCAAAATGCTGATTTTCTGCAAGGAGTCATGATCCAAAGAAAGATAAAAATGTTTTCTCAGTTTAATTGGAAATTTTTTTATGGTAGGATCACATAGCAAGTTAACACACAATTCCTAGAAGTATATATAAATTCAAAAATTTGTTCAGGTAAAAGAATTTGCCTTGATAATATAGTGGAAAAACTTACCCCCAAGTTAGTAAAGCTCCACAGTACTTCCAAATAATTACACTTCTAGTCAAAATGTAGGGAATTTATTTCAATTCAGAATTGAGTGATTGATAAAGATGAATTCATAATTTCTTAACTTATTTTCTATTGTGGCATTCCTTTTTTAAAATAAAATATTTTACATGTCATATCTGTAAAAGAATCGATGGAATATAAATACCTCAAGAATCTAGACAGTTTTATTCATCTTCAAAGCTCAGCACATAATAGGCACCTAATAGCTTATTGAATTGAATCTCATTGAATGAAACACTGCCATCTGAATAATGTTAAAAGGCATCATCCTTGCATGTTATGATTTGGTTTTGTAGGACAGAAAATTTGTCCATCTGTCAAAAAGCTCTTTAAAATTCTGTTGTATTTTACAGTTGTCTACTGTCAGTTAATATTTTTTTGCCAAACATTAATTTCTGTGTATCTTCAATTCTATTGTAAGACATAAAAGTAAAATATTTATCTTTCCCAATAGGTTGTCAGTTATTGTGATAACTGGAAAACAAAAGGTTGAATGACAAATAATACCATTTTCTGATGGTACCCAACAGCTTTTTGCTTATGATGATAAGGGTGACTTAATTCTGTGGTGTTTTTTATCCCTGATATATTTGGAAAATAACATTACACACTTTTATGAACTGAGAGGGTTGGGTTAATGCTCACATGCTGATGTGTTGTCTGTATCTTAAATACACATATTTATATGTACATGCAAGCATGATAAACATGTAACAAACTCTTTCCTGTTAGTTTTAGTATAATTGATATTTATGCTATAAGAATGCTCATTTTATTTTACTTTATAGGTATTACATAATAAATAATATGTTGAAGAAAAGGCTATTAAGATATATTTTTAGACTTGTAATATTTGTCCCCATAGCATTAATGTGGTGATTTCCCATATTTCTTTTGTATATTTGCTGTTTATAGTAAAATTTGTGCTTCTGTTTTTGGAAAAAATTTTAACCAAACCTTTTTAATATCTTGTTATTTACTAGTTCCAAATATTTTGTTACATCAGCACACAATTTTTTTTTCTTTCAGAGCAATAGTGTGGTTACAAAATAGGCGTGAGGCTACTGTTGAACGAACAAGAACAACAAGCACTGTAAGACGGGATGATCCAGGAGAGTTTAGAGTTGGTCGTCTTAAGCATGAAAGAGTAAAAGTTCCACGTGGTGATTCACTGATGGAGTGGGCTGAGAATGTTATGCAAATACATGCAGATCGGAAATCTGTTCTAGAGGTACAGCATTTGAATTAGAATGTTTTCTTGTTTTCTGCAGTAGAAAGAAGTCTTAACTTCTTTATTTACATGTGAAAAAACTGAGTGTCTTTTCTAGTGTCATATGGCTCATAATTATATTCCTAGAATAAGAACAGAGTTCTGACTCAGAGTTTCCTATTCTACTCCATTACCTCTCTAGTGGAACTGTTGCTATTGTCATAGTAATTTCTAAATATCAAGTTTTATCTCAACAAAGACATTAAATAATTTTATTTTATATTAAGCTAATTATAGTGTTTATTGAATGATATTTTTCATTTGTCATGTATGGCATTTCAGTCATATAGAAAATTTAAGATGAGATTGTGCACTCTGATAAACCTTATTGTAACATTTTAAATAAGATTTAAATAAATAATTGTAACATTTTTAAACCCACTCTCCGAAATCTTTTCATCATTTAGGTTGAGTTTTTGGGAGAAGAAGGAACTGGCTTGGGACCTACACTAGAATTTTATGCTCTGGTGGCAGCAGAATTCCAGAGAACTGAACTGGGAACATGGCTTTGTGACGATGACTTCCCAGATGATGAATCTCGTCATGTAAGATCCATTTCCCCCTTGTTGTACTCATTATCTTAGAATACTGACCCATGAACATGGCACCAAAAAAAAAAATCAGGATATTACAGACATATGATGTATAGAATTCTGGAACATAAGACTGACTTCAGAAGTAACAATAAACTATGTTCTTTATTGAGATGCCAGTGTACCTGCTTTGAAAAGATATACCTGAGTTTTTCAGTTTTTTTTTTAATTAGAAATTTCTGTACTCCCACTCTTGTCTTGTGGGGCACTTTCCCTCCTCTCCCATTTGCCTATATGTATAGTTTGAAATAACTAGTAATAAGTAATAATTAGTAATTATGCCTCACTAAACTAGAGAAACTTTTACTATTGAATACTCTGAGAGTGAAATTGATTATTAGGTTAATGCTTGTTAACAACATAATTCAGCCACCAGAAATATCATTATAGAATTTATTGGACTAATGGTTATGTTTGTGAATTCTACCTATCTCTCTAAGAGTGAGATAGTACTCTTAATTTGTTAAATGAGTCAATTGTAATCTTAATTATTTTCTTCTTTTTATAACACTCAGGTTGATCTTGGAGGTGGATTGAAACCCCCTGGGTACTATGTACAAAGATCATGTGGACTTTTTACTGCACCATTCCCACAAGACAGTGATGAACTTGAAAGAATCACAAAACTCTTTCATTTCCTTGGTATTTTCTTGGCCAAATGCATTCAAGATAATAGACTTGTGGACTTACCTATTTCTAAACCTTTCTTTAAACTCATGTGTATGGGTGATATTAAAAGCAATATGAGTAAACTGATTTATGAATCACGAGGTGATAGAGACTTGCACTGTACTGAAAGTCAGTCTGAAGCATCTACAGAAGAAGGTCATGATTCACTCTCAGTGGGAAGCTTTGAAGAAGATTCAAAATCAGAGTTTATTCTTGATCCACCCAAACCAAAGCCCCCTGCTTGGTTTAATGGGATTTTAACTTGGGAAGATTTTGAACTGGTAAATCCACACAGAGCCAGATTTTTAAAAGAAATTAAAGACCTTGCTATTAAAAGACGCCAAATTTTAGGCAATAAAAGTCTTTCAGAAGATGAAAAGAACACAAAATTGCAGGATCTAATGCTGAAGAATCCATCAGGTTCTGGACCACCTCTTAGCATAGAAGATTTAGGGTAAGATTTATATGTATGCTTTTTAGACCTAATAACTTCAAAGATATTTTTCCTTTAAATTGTCTTAACTGAAGAAATCTTAAACAAGACCAGTTTTAGATAAACTCCAGAAAAATTATAGGTTCTATTAAGAATTTTAATTTCTTTTTGGCACTTAGACCTCTATTATTGGTATAGGAGTTACTTTTTCTGATAGGTTAGACTATTAATCACTGTAATAATTAAAAATCTCTAAATTTAGATTGTCAAAGATAATAAAATCATAGTTCAAGTGCTTAAAATCCAGGTCTACATCAACAGTCAAATATTTAGTGTCCTTTTTTATATGACATGCAGGGTATACCTTTTGGGAGCCTTTTTTTGAGTGTATTGTGTATGTACTATTTATCCCAGATGTTTTGTTAATATTTTCATTTTATTCTGCTGTTTTGCTGTTGTTCTATCTCCACGTGATTATGTTTTTTTTTTAAGAGGCTTTTTTTCCCTTTCATTTTGCTAATTGTCCTTCTATTTGCCAGTGGTTTTCATAAATAACTTTGTATTTTTTTGATCGGGGCCTGTGATTTTATATATGTGGGAATTCCCTTCATCAATGCAGATCTAAACATTATCTAGTTGATAGAGGATTGTTTAGAGGCACTGTGAAACATTAAGTGACAACCATAGACACACAGTGAGGATAGTATGTATACTAGGGACAGGGCTTAAATCCACTTTGGGCTATTTACTACCCATATCACCTTGGGAAGTCACTTCACTCCATAGTTATCTCATCTCTCAAATGAAGGGGTTGTACTAGACAGGATGGTGTCACAGGAAAGGCAGGAGCAGGGCACTTTGTATCTTATCAAAGTAAATTTTGATCCTGAAAATGAATTAAAATAAATCTACATTATAATTAATAACTTTTGTATTAATCTTATACTCTTAATGTGGAATCATAAATATATATCAGTCATCAAAAATATATTAGGATACACCAACAAATCTGGAGAAATTAGAGCAGTATTTTTTTCCCTCTTAATTGGTTTATTCCTAGTAAATATGCAAAAACCTGAAATTTCATTTGGGATGGGTATTAATCTAGGTAAAGGGAATTTACATGGGCATTTTATATCTTCATAGTTGGTAGAATGTTAAGAAGTGAGTCCATTTTGGTAGATAGTTTTTTAAAAAATGTTCCCATAGGAAAGGACCTACTCCAAATTACAAGCCAGTATTTAGGACCCAATCAGCAATTTGGACTGGTAATTAATTCTTTATTTTTTTACTTTTCAGTTTAAATTTCCAGTTCTGTCCTTCCTCCAGAGTTTATGGGTTTACAGCTGTAGATCTCAAACCCCGAGGTGAAGATGAGGTAAAGGTTTTGTTTCAGTGGTTAGACTTTGATAATTGTACTTTGTGCGGGGTAGGGGATGGGGAGAGACCAGGGGCCAGGGCAGGGACCAAAACACATTTTCTTTTCTCTGTCTCATAATATCTTGAACAATATCATGTACATTAGGAAACTCCTGAAATAGACTTTGACAAGCATAGAAATAGCTAATTTCCTTTTTTCTTTGTAGATTATTACAATGGACAATGCAGAGGAATATGTGGATCTGATGTTTGACTTCTGTATGCAGACAGGTATTCAGAAACAGATGGAAGCTTTTAGAGGTAATTAAAAGACTCTTTTGGACACTTTCTTTTAAGGTTAAATATAATGAAGGAAATGAATACATTTAAATTTTTCCTCAATGAGATTTGTTAATATTTGGGTTCTCATTCTCTACCTCTTCCTTTATTTCTTTTTGTTTTGAGATAAAACTAAATTGTAGGGCATTGGCAAGGTACTAGCCTTGGAAATTGTATTTTGCAGGTTTGACATAGAGCAGTGATAGTGAACCTATGGAATTAGGTGCCAGAGATGGCACTCAGAGCACTCTCTGTGGGGACTCAGCCACCCTCCCTCCCCACCTCCCAAGAGTTCCTTGGTAGAGAGCTAAAAGGACTTGGGCAGAGCACCTCTCCTCCCCCTCTCCTACCTCTCCCTACATTTTTTCATATCACCTGCCCTTCTGCCCAGCAGCCACTCAGTGGGAGTGCTTTCTCCCTCCCCTGCCTGGGGTGGAGTATACCCAGTATGTGGTGTGGGGGAAGGGAAGTGACACTCAGGAGCACTCCAGCTCCAAAAGGTCATCCCTGCCATAGAGGGTTGCCCTATCTCCTATCTAGTTCACCACCAGGTGAAAAAAATATATTGTGAGATTTGAAGGGGACTTCAAAAAGACTGATAGAACCTTCTGTTACCCCTTGACTGTTCATTGGAAGTTGGCTAAACTGCTTGACTCCAGGCATAGAGTTTAATAACTCTTGTCATTTTTTATAAAATGAACAGCATACCTACATTCTGCCTAGTTGCGTCATTAAACATTTCTTAAATACCTGCTGGGTTAGGCACTATGCAAAGCCATGGGAACACAAAGAAGGATGTGACAATCCCTGCCCTCAAGGATTTCAATCTAATGGAGGAGAACACTTAAAAAGGAACTAAAAAGCAGAAAGGAGGATGGGGAAAGTTAACTGACTTTAGGCCCTGGAACCAGATTAGGAAATGAGTTTGTGTGAGTTTTATTTCATTTAGTCTGTTAGAATCATGAGTTTTTGAAGATCATGAAATCCAAGAGGTTTAACTGAGTTGGAACTTGAGTGAAATGCTATGTTTTATTGCTCCTGGGGAAGGAGGTAGAAAAAGTTATATTTATCAACTATAAATGCTTAGAAAATGTGTGACTAGGGGTCAGCTGGGTGGCTCAGTGGATTGAAAGCCAGGCCTAGAGATGGGAGGTCCTAGGTTCAAATGTGACCTCAAACACTTCCTAGCTATGTGAGCCTGGGCAAGTCACTTAACTCTCACCCCTTGCCTTGTCCTTTCTGCTCTTCTGCCTTGGAAACAAGACACAGTATTGATTCTAAGATGGAAGGTAAGGATTTTTTTTAAAAGAAAGAAAGAAAAAAAAAGAAAATATGTGACTAGATTGTATAATTGGTTATGCACTGATAATTGCCAGGTCTAGCTCACTTTGGGTGGGGAGGGTTTGTTTGTATTGTTGTGTATTTCATGTTGGTTACCTTTTCTTAGTTGAAATTTGTGACAGCAATTTAGCAGAGAAATTTTATATAACTGAGCTTTATTATTGTTATTGTATTCATAACCATTTCCACTAATGCTTTGAATGTTGTAATAAAAATTTATTTGGTTAGCATTAGTCATTATGATTTAAAATTTTATTTTGACATCAGAATTTAGAAATGGAGTTTTTCATTTTTAGTGATTAGGTTTTTTTAATTTGTTTACATAATGAAGATGGATTTAATAAAGTCTTCCCAATGGAGAAGCTGAGTTCCTTCAGCCATGAAGAAGTCCAGATGATTCTTTGTGGAAATCAATCACCATCCTGGGCTGCTGAAGATATTATCAATTATACTGAGCCCAAACTAGGTTATACACGTGATAGGTATGTGCAAAAGAATTAGGACCAATACAGGAGATTTGTATCATAACTTTTTAAAAAAGTTTATTTAATTAATTAATTTAGAGTATTTTCCCATAGTTATGAGATTCATGTTCTTTCCCTCCTCTTCTCCTTCCCTCCTCCTGTAGCCAATGAGCAGTTCTACTGGGTTTTACATGTGTCATTGATCAAGACCTATTTTCATATTATTAATATTTGCACTAGGGTGATCATTTAGAGTCTACATCTCCAATCATATCCCCGTCGAACCATGGGATCAGGCAGTTGTTTTCATTGTGTGGCAAATGTTTTGTAGTTGTGTTTATATAATTCCTGTATTTGTCTTGACAAATAGATTCCTAAATATTTTATATTTTCTAGGGTGATTTTAAATGGAATTTCTCTTTCTAATTCTTGCTGCTGAGATATGTTGGACATATATAGAAATGCTGATGATTTCTGTGAGTTTCTTTTGTATCCTGCAACTTTGCTAAAGTTGTTGATTATTTCCAATAGCTTTTTAGTTGTTTCTCTAGGATTCTTTAAGTAGACTATCATATTGTCTGCAAAGAGTGACAGTTAAGTCTCCTCATTGCCTATTTTAATACCTTCAATTTCATTTTCTTCTCTCAATAGTTTTCACTTTGAATTTTATTAATTTCACCTTTAATTTTTAGGATTTCTAATTTAGTTTTTATCTGAGGATTTTTTATTTGTTCTCTTTCTAGTTTTTTAGTTTGCATGCTCAATTCATTGACCTCTTCCTTCTCTGATTTGGTAATATATGTACCCAAAGATACAAATTTTCCCTTGAGTACTGCTTTGGCTGCATCCCATAGATTTTGATGTCTCCTCATTGTTATTCTCTTCAATGAAATTAATGTTTCTATGATTTGTTCTTTAACCAACCAATTTTGGAGAATCATATAATTTAATTTTCAATTACTTTCTGATTTGCCTCTCCATGTACCCTTACTAATTATTATTACAGGATGATCTGAAAAGGTTGCATTCATTATTTCTGCTTTTTTGCATTTGTTTGCAATGTTTTTATGCCCTGGTACATGGTCAATCTTTGTGAATGTACCTATGTGTTGCTGAGAAGATGTATTCCTTTTTGTCTCTATTTATTTTTCTCCATATACCTATTAACTCTAATTTTTCTAAGATTTCATTCACATCTCTTACCTCTTATTTATTTTTTTGATTTGATTCATCTAGATTTGATAAGAGGAACGTTCAGGACACCTACTAGTATAGTTTTACTATTTATTTCCTCCTTCAACTCCTAGTCTCTCCTTTAAAAATTTGGATGCTATACCATTTGGTGCATACATGTTCAGTACTGATATTTCCTCATTGTCTATACTGCCTTTTATCAGGATATTCCCTATCTCTTTTAATCCGATCTATTTTTATTTTGGCTTTGTCAGATATCATGATTGCAACTCCTGCCTTCTTTTTCTCAGCTGATGCCTAATAGATTTTGTTCCAGCCTCTTACATTACCCTGTGTGTCTACCTTCCTCATGTGTGTTTCTTTTGGATTTTGGTTTCTAATCCACTCTGCTATTTGCTTCTGTTTTATGGGTGAGTTCATCCCATTCACATTCAGTTATGATTACCACCTCTGTATTCCTCATCATTTTGATTTCTCTCCTAGTCCTGCCCTTTCTTCTTTCACTATTTCCTTCTACACTAGTGTTTTGCTTTTAATCAGTCCCCCAAATCCCCACCCTTATTTTACTCCCATTCCCTCCTCCCTCTTCTTATTCACCTCTTAGTTTTCTTTAGGGTCTACTGAATTCCCTTCCCCCCTCTCTTTCCCTCCCTTTTGGTACTCCCCCTTTGGTTTTCCCTTTTAGCTTCCCTGTAGGGTAATATAAAATTCGATACCCCAGTGGATCTAGATTCTTTTCCTTCTCAGAATTTATTCCACTGAAAGTAAGGTTTTAAGTATTATCTCTTACCACTCTTTTCCTCTCCTTCTTATAATAGTATTCTTCCCCTCACTGTTCAGTGTACCTCTTTATGTGGTATAATTTATCCTATTTTTCTTATTCCTTCAAGTTTCTCTTGGTGCCATCTTCTATTCCTTCCCCTCCCCCTGTCACCACACTTTTCTTTTTTTACATATCATCTTAAACCATTTAGTACCCCATTCTTCTAACTACTATGACAGTGAGTACAGTTTTTGAGAGTTACAAATATCATCTTTCCATATAGGAATATAAACAATTTGACCTTACTGAAGAATGAAAAAAAAATTTCCCCCTATTTTTTATTTACCTTTTTATGTTTCTCTTGAATTTTGTATTTGGACATCATATTTTCAGTGTGGTTCAGGTCTTTTCTTTACAAATACTTGGAAATCTTCTATTCTGTAAAATGCCCATACTTTCCCCTGGAAGTATATAGTTAGTTTTGATGGGTAGGTGATTCTTGGTTGTAGACCCAATTCTCTTGCCTTTCTGAATATCATATTCCAAGACTTGCAGTCCTTTAGTGTTAGAAGATTTAAATTCATTTTCAACATTCCAAGAATTATATTTTTATGAAGTTTATTAATAATCACTTGAAGTAGAAGGAATAAAAAGGAAATGGAAGTAAAAAAACCCAAATTATTTAATAAAATTAAGGCCATGTGACTAAGTTCTCCTTGCCTATTTAAAAAACCCACTCCACCAAAACTGACAGGAAAACAAGAGAGTGAGATGTGAGACTGCACCAAGTTTATATCCTCCCTACACCAGCACGTAACATGAAGAGAGTGGGGTGCTGGGAATTGTAGTTTTTAGCGTAACAGATTCTAATTACACAGTGTGGAGGCTGCCAGATCCTATGTAATCCTGATTGATTCTCCTTGATATCTGAATTGTCTCTTTCAGGCCTCTTGCAATATTTCTCCTTAGCTTGGAAGCTCTTTGATTTGGCAATTACATTCCTGGGGTTTGTCTTTTGAGGATTTAATGTAGAGGGTGATCTAAATCTTGCCCTCTTGTTCAAGAATATCAGGGCAGTTTTCTTGGATAATTTTTGTAATATGATATCATGGTTTAATTTTGGTTTTCAGGTAGACCTATTATTCTTAAATTGTCTTTCCTGGACCTGTTTTCCAGATCCATCATCTTAATATTTCAGGTTTCTTTCTATTTTGGCATTCTTTTGACTTTTGCTTTATTAATTCTTGCTGTCTTGTGAGATCATTAGCTTCTACTTGCCCAATTCTAGTCTTTAAAGACTGGTTTTCAGCTATAATCTTTTGATTTTCCTTTTTGGTTTATTCTTTCCTGCTTTTCATGGCTTCCAACAGGTCAATTCTGATCTCCAATTTGCTTATGATTTCATTTGATTTCTGGGCTTCTTTATCCAAGTGGGAGATTCTGTATTTTAAACTATTATTTTCTTTTTTATCTATTTCCCACTTTTCTTGCCAAGTTTCTTTTATCTTTCTCACTTGGTTCTTAATTAAACTCCAATTTAAGTTCCTGAAAAGCTTGTGACCAATTTCCATTTGTTTTGGAAAGTTTGGATGTGTTTGCTTGTTTGTCACCCTCTGCTGTGTCCTCCGTAGTCTGCTGTTTATCACCATGGAAGTTATCCAGGATCAAAGTCTTTCTCTCTCTCTCTCTCTCTCTCTCTCTCTCTCTCTCTCTCTCTCTCTCTCTCTCTCTCTCTCTCTCTCTCTCTCTCTCTCTTTCTCTCTTTCTCCCTTCCTTCCTTCCTTCCTTCCTTCCTTCCTTCCTTCCTTCCTTCCTTCCTTCCTTCCTTCCTTCCTTCCTTCCTTCCTTCCTTCCTTCCTTCCTTCCTTCCTTCCTTCCTTCCTTCCTTCCTTCCTTCCTTCCTTCATGTTTGGGCAAGTTGATAATACAGAAAGTACATGCATCATTTGATCCAGGGTGTATCAATTTTTGCACATGCTCCCCACACCAGGGAACCCTAAATAAGTATAATCAAGTAAAGTACCTTCACAAAGTTTTTAAAAGTATGCTTCATTCTGCTGAGAAGTGGTGGCATGCCACTTTTAGTACTGTGTAAGTGCTTTGTAGGGACTTAATTAGAGCAAGTTCTCACTGTGTTATGTTCATGGTGAAATGGAAGGAAAAGGCAGGGAGAAGAAGGGAAAGGAAGGTAGTCATGGGTCCCCCCTTGCTCTGGTAGAGAAATTGACCAGGCTTTTCTTTTCTTTAGTACAATTATGGATTGGGAATTAAATTAAATCAAGGCAGACTTCAGGGATCTTTATTTTTTTTTCCATTTGAATAAGTTTATTTAGTCAATTTAGAACATTATTCCTTGGTTACAGTGATGACATTTCCCTCCTTCCACTCTACCCGCAGCCAACATGCAATTTCATTGGGTATTACATGTGTCCTTGATCAGAACCCATTTCCATGTTGTTGTTTACACTAGGATGTTCATTTAGAGTCTACATCCCTAACAATATGCCTTCAACCCATGTATTCAAGCAGGTGTTTTTCTTTGGTGTTTTTACTCCCACAGTGTTTCCTCTGGATGTGGATAGTGGTTTTTCTCATAGGTCCCTGCAGATTGTTCAGGATCACTGTATTGCCACTAATGGGGAAGTCCATGACATTCGATTGTACACAGTGTAACAGTCTCTGTACAATGTTCTCCTGGTTCTGTTCCTCTCACTCTGCATCAGTTCCTGGAGGTCCCCATGGAATTCCTCCACTTTATTATTCCTTTGAGCACAGTAGTATTCCATCACCAAGCTTGGTTTTAAAATCTTTCCTTTCCCAAAGATCTGACAAGTATACTATTCTGTCTTCGCCTAATTTGCTTATAGTTTCCTTCTTTATATTCAGGAAATTCACCCATTCTGAGTTTATCTTGGTGTAGGGTGTGAGATGTTGATCCAAATCCAATCTCTCCAATACTATCTTCCAATTTTCCCAGCTGTTTTTATCAAAAAGAGGGTTTTGGTCCCCCAAACTGGAATCTTTGGGTTTATCATAGACTGTCCTGCTGAAGTCATTTACCCCCAAGTCTATTCCACTGATCCTCCTTTCTGTCTCTTAGCCAGTACCAAATTGTTTTGATGATCACTGCTTTATAGTATAGTTTGAGATCTGGGACTGCAAGGCCACCTTCCTTTGCATTTTTTTTTCATGATTTCCCTGGATATCCTTGATCTTTTGTTCTTCCAAATGAACTTTATGTTTTTTTCTTATTCTGTAAAGAAATTTTTTGGTAGTTCAATGGGGATGGCACTAAATAAGTAAATTAATTTGGGTAGGATTGTCATTTTTATTATGTTAGTTCATCCCACCAATGAGCAATCAATGTTTTTCCAATTGTTTAGATCTAGTTTTAATTGTGTGGAGAGTGTTTTGTAGTTGTGTTCATATAGTTCCTGTGTTTGTCTCAGCAGATGGATTCCTAGGTATTTTATATGGTCTAAGGCTATTTTAAATGGAATTTCTCTTTCTAATTCTTGCTGCTGAGATGTATTGGAGATATATAAAAATGCTGATGACTTAATGTGTGTTAATTTTGTATCCTGCAACTTTGCTAAAGTTTGCTAAACTAGCTTTTTGGTTGATTCTCTAGGATTCTCTAAGTAGACCGTCATATCATCTGCAAAGAGTGATAGCTTGTTCTCCTCATTGCCAATTTTAATACCTTCAATTTATTTTCCTTCTCTAATTGCTACTGCTAGTGTTTCTAGTACAATGTTAAACTATAGAGGTGATAATGGGCATCCTTGTTTCACTCTTCAGGGATCTTAAGATAGGTTTATTTTTGCTCTGAAAATAAAGGTCTGAAAAGGCTAGAGAAAATTAGATTTCCAGCCCAGGGGTAAAAGGGTCTCAGGGCAAAAGGCTCTTCTGCAGAAAAGGCACCAAAACCCATACTTCTCTCTTCTTTTTATATCTTCTCAGACACCTCCCACAAAGGAAGTGGGAGGTGTCTGAGGAAGTTGGGGTAGAAAGTCCTGGAAGAAGTCTCCCAGAGTTCAGAGCCATTTTAAAATGCAAATTTCATAATATTGTAGGATTTAGAGCTTGAAGAGAACAGAGAGGAGCATAGGTTTAGAGTTGGAAGGCACTTCAAGAGATCCAGCCTGTTTATTTTACAGATGATAAAATTGAGGGCCTTGGGAGGTTGGTTAAGTGATTCATCCAAGCTTATATAGGTTAGGAAGCATCCAATGTGGAATTGGAATCCAGGTCCTTGAACTTCAGAGCCAGTGCTTATTGGGCTTCCTTATAATAATTTATTTAAGGTTTTATAATTTTATAGTTTCCTAATATTAGCTTATAGCTTACTTGGAAGTGTGTAGTGTATACTTAGCTTCCTGTGTAGTGTGGAAAGAAATTCAGAATTTTGTGATATAAAAGATTTTGGACAGCTTTCCAGGAGTCCCCTGAATGCAAGAGGATTACTTGGTTTCTTGATTTCTCCATTTGCAACTACTTGATTCTTTTTCATTATTATTATTATTATTTTATCTTTAATTTTTTTCCACAGTCATATGATTCATGTTGTCCCCTCCCTTCTTCTCTTCTCTCTCTTGGAGTTGACAAGAAATCCCACTGGATTATATATGTATTATCCCTCAAAATCTATTTCCATGTTATTCATTTTTGAAATAGAATGATCTTTTAAAATCAAAACTTTAAATCATATACCCATGTAAACAATGATAAATCATGTTTTTCATCTGGATTTTTACTCCCACAGTTCTTTCTCTAGATGTGGACAGCATTCTTTCTCATATGGCAACTTAATTCTGCTTTTAAAAGTTATTTTAGGATGATTATATTGATTTTTGTAGTGATTTTAAAAATAATTACAAGATAGCAAATGATGGCACATGACCAAAGTGAGCTTGTAGAATAAGATACTTGCTAAATGCACTAGTGCATTTAGTTTCAGTAATTTAAAAAACATTTTCTTTTTTTATTTAGCCCTGGTTTCCTGCGGTTTGTGAGGGTTTTGTGTGGTATGTCATCAGATGAAAGGAAAGCATTCCTCCAGTTTACCACTGGCTGCTCAACTCTGCCCCCAGGTGGACTGGCCAACCTTCATCCTCGTCTCACTGTTGTACGCAAGGTACACACTCTCTCTTTGTGGGGCTCCAAATGAAACGTTGTCATTGAATGACTCACAAAGACTGCTAGCCATTAAGCAGATCAGTAATGATTTTTGGTTTCCTTTTCATTTCTGTAGGTTGATGCTACTGATGCAAGTTACCCATCAGTGAATACATGTGTGCATTACCTTAAGTTGCCTGAGTATTCTTCTGAGGAGATTATGAGAGAACGCCTACTAGCTGCTACTATGGAGAAAGGCTTTCATCTCAATTGAACTATGGAGTGCAATGAAAGACATCTAAGACTTTTCTTTTATACTAGTGAAGCCTCTTGCGTTTGTGTGCAGAAAAGTGTATGACCTCCACGCCATGCTCTGATGACACTTGCCTTTTTTTCCACCTTTGAGGCTTAGAAACTTAGGGAATAAGTTTGTTAGCTGCTAAAGACAAAACGAATCCCTTTTAAATACCCAGCCGGCAGGTAAATAGCACAGAACACTGTGTGATGCTTCAAGGGCTTATGTGACTGGAATAAGATGGTCCCATCTGATTGTTCCAAAGAGCAGCTCCTCAAATCTTCAGTGTTCACTGAAAAATTTCTAACAGTGTATTTGTGTAAATTTGTCATTTCATGCCCCATACACTACAGTTGCCATCACCGATCCCTGTTTTGCTGGCTTTTAAGCTAATCGGTCAAAAAAACCTGCTTCCTTAAAACTTAGAGAGTTAATGGGCATCTCAAGCTTTTTCTTTCCCTTTTTAAACGATGCCTGCACTATAAGAGTATTCTAGTGTTCTCTCTTCTGTTTGGCATATAATCATGCACAACCTTTTTATTTCTTTGAAGTGGGAGTATATTTTTATTTCCTAAATGCCCTGCTATAAAGATCAAATCCTTAAGTGTGTTTGTGCAGCTCAACAATAAAGCTATATTAAAAAATAAAAATAAAAAAACACTGGTTCTAGGTGCAAGGCACACTTAAAGCAAGTTTTGCTTTTGGTTGTATTTTCTTTGTATATTATAAACATTTATTTAACTTGTTGCAGTTTGAAGTAAAAAAAAAAATTCCAATGTGTATGCTCAACAATAATCATTAAAATGTTTGCAGCGTACAAATTTGTGTCATGTGACTATTTCACTGCCACTCGTCAAACTTTGAGCTTGACCAGATTACCTTTTATTTTTATTGTCAGATTTCATTTTATGAAATTATTACATGAAAAAGATGTATTTTTCTAGAGTAAATTTACTTATTGAATTTGAAATGTAAAATTTATGTTCACTGGCTTATGTTCATTTTAAACAATGTATTCAGTCTTAGTGTTACATTAGCAAGAAACGACCATGTTACTTGTATTACCTTTTTAAAAACCAACTCTTACCATTTGTATTTATAGAAACATGTAAGTCTTAAGTTCTTATTTAGGTGATCTTGAGAAAGCTGTGTTGGAATGAAGAGGCCACTTCATTGCAATTTACTGGTTTTGAAAACAGGATTGGATCCTCAGTTTTCAGTTTCTAAACTCTTAAGACTATATAGCATCTGCTTATAGGTGAAGTATTACTAGCCTTGATTTATCCAAATATTCATTTCTGAGCCAAAAGCATGTGATGAAATTGCACATTTACCTATATAGCAGATGCATCAACTTCCTCTGGTATCTGAGCAGTCTTCCTGTCACAGTTAAAGATTTGGGAACTACTATTTTCAGATGCTGCACAAGAATGTTGTGACTGGGCTATTGCAGGCAGCATTTAAAAATGCATTTCACCGCATTGTCAGTCTCATAGTTTTCTGTGAGAATCAAGGTCGAAATGAAAACATAATAGCAATATTGAAATGTATGATCTTTGCTTTAATCCAAAAAATACTGGTGGTGTTAACTGTCTTGATATGGTCATGAGTGCATGACTAAAAACTTTGTACTGGTATTTGGATTAAAATGCATTTTATATGTTGGAGTATTGCCATTATTTAAATCTAAATAATTGAAAAGATGATAGCTTTCACATAATCTTTTCCAGAGACTTATTCTAGAAAATTATGTCTGGTATGATCATCAATTTTGGAAAATCAGCCTGGATGTTACAGTATTTGACAGGATAGTCAAAGATTTCCTGGAGACCTCTACAAAATTTGGTTTTGTAAATACCTTGTTGCTTTAGTGGATATTTTATACCTTGTGATCAGGCAAATATTGTGAGCATGTATGCTTGTGTGTGTGTGTATTTGTCCTAAGTGAGTTACTCTGCTTGAATTTAATAGGATTTAATTGCTGCAAGGAAATGTAGATCGCACTGAAACCCCTTGTGTTAAAGATAAGAACAGCAAGGTGAAAAATGTCGTGATTTGTTCTCCCCCCCCCCCCCCCCATTTTTTTATAGTAATGAAACCTCTTGTGTTTGAGTGCAGAAAAGTGTGTGACCTCCATGTGATGCTCTGATAACACTTACTTATGGAATAAGTTTTGTTAGCTGCTAAAGACAACACAAATCCCTTTTAAATACCCAGCCGGCAGGTAAATAGCAGAGGTAAGAAAATGGTTTATTTCAGGATCTTATGTTCCCATACTGTCTTACAATGAAGCAGATGAGGTCCATGTACAGAACAAGTATGAAGGAAGGGGAGGGCTTGGAAAGGATGATACCTAATGCTTTGTGATTGACTTGATTGTACTAAGTGGGAATGGTATGCTCCATTTCTTTAAAAAAATGTTTTACTGATACTTAGAAGCCTCCTTTGTTATAAAAAAAAAATGAATCTAAGCAAAAGAAACATATTGGATTCTGTCTCAGAGAGATGAAATCACCTGTCTAAGGTCACAAAGATGGTAAATTGCAGGACTGGGGGATTTGATCTTCCCTGCTTTTTACTCTCAGCCCAAAGCTCTCTCTGCCATTTTGTCAAGTTTCTAGACAGCTTAGGCCAACAGTCACTTTCAACTACAAACTTGCAGAAGGCTGATGAGCTACACTGGGGGAAATAGTGTTTTGTTTTGTTTGTTTTTTTTTTTAGGTGAAAATACCATCAAGATAACTAGCAGATATGAGGCTCCGAAGTAGGATTTCTTCAGTGATATGTGCCTAGCATTTTTTTAAAGTCATCAAGCTCACATGGTTCTAAAAATCTGTGCTAAGATGTAAGACAGCTACTATTTTGGTATGACCCAGAAATTAATTTCGTGCATTCCCACGACACCAAGTCTTGGTGTACTAGTTCCAGTAATTCCCTGACACACACTACTAATGAAGTGCCCACCAAGTAGGACAGTGTTTTCTAACTTGTATGTCTCAAAGACCTCATTCCAAGCTGGGCTTTCCCCATCATCCTAGGTCTCTTCATAAAACTGCTACGGAGGGTCACTTCCACTCATCTATGATGCACTTCTCCATTCAATGTATTTTCTAGTTTTTCAGGGTTTGCTTTAGAGGGCTGACTAGTCACTGCTTCAATTCCTCCTTATTTTTCACAGTTGGATCCTGGCCTTACATGTGCAAATTCTGAAGTGAATATAAAAATAAATAAGGTTGGAAGAACTGAACTAGGAAATAGTAACAATAATAGTATTCAATGTGTTGTTGGTCAAATACTTGGGTAAACTTAAGTCATTCATCTTGGAACACATTCATCTTGGAACAGTAGAACTGTTTAAAAAAAGATAGAAAAAGACTTGTATTCCACAAGGTGGCAGAATATCTTTAGCTATCTTTTATATATAGATTTTTCTCCATCACCCCACTGCACACAAATACACAGACCAATTCTTCCTAGGACTAGGTCAATCAGGAGTAGGATGGGAGATGGGTCTTTCACGTAAACATGAAATATTCTATTTTTTTGTATTCTAAACAAATAATAGTAAAAACATTGTAGTACCACAAAGACAGTTGAAACACTTTAAAAAGTGGTGTAATGAGTAGTTGAAAACTTATTTTCATTCTAATTACCCACTGTTTGATAAATTCCAAATTTGATGATACAAATTGCTTTGAAGCCTTTTTTTTTACAATTACACATGATTTTAAAGAATGACAAATAGAATCACATTAAAATGTGAAAAGTTTATTTAGAAGACATACTCAAATGTAAAAGAAGTAAATTTATCAAAATGTATCAAAAAAAAAAGATAGGAAAAATCTTAAAAAGGAAAGCTTCATTAATCTTGACTCCTTTTTGTAGTTTTTCAAGCCAATTTTCAAAAGTCATTGCTGATAAATATCAAGTTTCTCTCCCACCTCATCCTGCCATTCCTTAATTTGCTTTGTGAAATTCATTGCCCAAAACACTTCATTTAATAAAATTTAAGAAGTATAAAGAAATATGTCTGGAATTGGAGTTGGTAAGATTCCCCACCTCTAAATTTAGTATATCCCATTTTGAAGATACTTCTTGTTTTCCATTTAGGAAGCGATGGAAATCCCCAAATTCCCAAACCATGCTTTTGGCACTAGACCCCAATTCGCTGTAGTGTGTGGCCTTGCAGATTCTCCAGGGGTGCAGCTGCAGGGGTGTTCTGTGTCTCTGGCATTTCCTGTGAATTGGTGCAGTTATAACGGCTATGGCTTCTTTATTCAGCTCTCTGCCATTTTGTCAAGAATCAGGAGAGGAGCGAGGATTCGAGCCTTATTAGTTTCCACAATGCAGCCATTCAGCACCATCTCATCCAAAATTATGTGCACTTTATCCAAGTTAAACATTATCTGGCAGAAGGTTAAGTCAAGGATCTTCTTTTGCTTAAAAAGTTTTACTTGAGGAATAATTAAGTTATAGATCTCGGCAGAAAAATTTTTTTTTATGTTCAAACTATTAAAATGACTTCAAGCACAATCCTAGAATTAAACTAGAGATTGCTAATACAAATGAAAATTTTTCATTTCTTATGCTTATATGATTGTGATGAGTTTGTCCAATTTTTCTTGGTCTGGTACACATAATATTAAGGAACTAAACAATAAATTAATCCCCATCATGGTTTAAAAGTGTGTTTCCTCATAAAATCAGTAATATAATACTTTTCAGGTGATCTAGAATTTTTGATGAGAAGAGGTGGTAAAACATTATTGAATGGATGAAATCTGCCTTTACCAAAACATAGCAAATGAAATGGTGGTCTTAGTATAAAAGCACAGTTGAGTGCTTATTCTTTGTTGCGTATTTAAAAAAAAAAATGTAACCTATCATATTCCTGCCTGAGCATCAAAAATCTACCAGAAAAGAACTCTTGATGTTCCTCCTCCAACTCTTTGGTAAACATATTGGTACAAATGGGAAAAGATCTCTTTTGGGAAAGCAAAGAAGCCACCTTAAAGGAAAACAGAATAAGTATGGGGGTGGCAACATGCTTGACATTTGCAGGGAAACCAAGACCCTAAATTGGAAAGGAAGGAGCAGAAATAGTATTTCAAGATGAAAGGTTTAAAAAAATGGAGTTCAAGGATCTCCATTTTATTGATGTTGGATCTGGAGTGTGAATTAATTTCATTTCATTTATCCCCCCTGTGGAAAAAAAATGCTCTTTTGGAATTTCTGATGGGATGTGAATTGATTCAGAGAATGAAGGCAGATAATAAAGATGGTTAGAAAATAGAACTTAACCAGAAATATAGCAGAATGCTCTTTCCTCAGAGGAGAGCAGCCTCAAAGTACTTATGGACTTTGAGGAAGGTTTGGGAGTAATGGAAAGGAAAAAATAGCCAATATCATTTTTTAATACTTAAAACAGGGGAGCAACTAGGTAGCTGAATGGACTAAGAGCCAGACTAAGAGATGGGAGATCCTGGGTTCAAATGTGGCCTCAGACACTTCCCAGCTGTGTGACTCTGGGCAAGCCACTCAACCTCCATTGCCTAGCTCTTACGGCTCTTCTGCCTTGGAGCCAATACGCAGTATTGATGCTAAGACAGAAGGTAAAATACTTAAAACATCACTGCCAGTTTTTGAGTTCACTACTGAACCTGGTCGAATTTCATAAGAATGTCTGAAACAAATTCAAACACAAACTTAAATGGACTCTACAGAGCATCATACAAAGAAGGGAGATAAAGTTTAAATAAGACAGTCACTCACTGCCTCTTGGAATTCGTGCTCTTAGTAAATAGTGGTTCACACAAACTCCCTAAGTTAGGTGATGCAAATATTATCCCTTTTATCAGTGAGGAGTGAGTCACCCAAAACTAAGGTTCTTCTCTAGGACCCAGGTCCTTTTCCCACAGCACTGCTTCTCTCAAAAGCCTTTCAAAAATACTGGGCCATGGGGGAGCTGGGTGGCTCAGAAATGGGAGGTCCCAGCTTCAAATCTGGGCTCAGACATGTCCTAGCTGTGTGACCCTGGGCAAGTCACTTCACCCCAATTACCTGGCCATGCTTCTGCTTTAGAACGATACTTAGTGTGGATTCTAAGGCAAGGGTTAATGAGAGCAAGAGAGCCACGTGTGTTCCTAACTTTGTATCATACCAATAGCACTCTAGCTGAAAAACTCAATAGAGATGCCTGCAGGGAAGGTTTTTCTGGGGTTGAAGAAATCATCTTAAAAAACTGTCTATTCCCGAATCCTGCTTCTACCGAAATGTGTCTCTTAAAGACAACCAGTCTGACTTTTAATCCGATAGTCTTCATCCTCCCTGACACGGCCGCCTCGGTCTCCTGGAGATTCCGCCTTCTCCCCTGGCCTGCCTAACGCCATTCTCTCACAGGTCTCTTTTTCTCCGGCTCTCCTCTTACTTTCTTAAAGTCATTCCAATCTCTTAACCTTCTGTTCTCGGTTCTCTGCGACGGCCTTTGCCCTGGGGATTCTCACAGACCCCTTTAACCATGGAGACCTCAAGGCCCGGCAGTCCCCCGTCCCCCTTGCCCATCCCCCGTCATATAAAGGAAGAACCTGGGGTGGAGGGAGGTGGTGACTTGCCCACAGATTTCCTGTCGGATGCTGGATTCGAACCTCTCATTTTCCCCAGAGCACTTTGTCCACTGCCACACGGCTTTCCTCTTCCGGGAGACCCATCTGTGCCTCTGGATCAGACTTCCTATCCCGGGCTGTCTCTGAATGTGGCACGTACCCCCGACCTCGCTTTATCTTTCCCTCCAGACTCGCACTAAACGATTCCTATCAAGATTACTAGTCATTAGCCGAGCCCCTGGGGTCAAAACCGGGGGCTTTTCTCACCTGCCTCAGGGCCCATCAGACTCCATTTTGTGGGATCTTCCCGCGGTCTTTCTTAGGTCTCTCCCGTCTGTGGCTCTCATTCTGAGGCCTCGGGATGGGCCTCCCTCCCTCTCTGAGCTGTCTGACACCCACACGCTGACTACGCCTTTCTTGAAACTTTGACTGAGTCGCACCTCCCCTAGTTCTCTCGCCTGTCATCTATAAAGGGCCGTCTCCTTAATCGGGCAAGGCCGGCCCTCGGCCATGTGCTACTGCCTTATCTTTGCAGGGTGACACGGACTCTGTGCTCCGGCCAAATCAGACTACTTGGCACCCCTAGTGGATACCCGCCATTTTCCTCCTCCTGCTCCAGTTTACTACTTCCTATTAATCCACTCGAAAAGGAAATGGCCAACCACGCCAATATTTTTCCCAGGCAAACACCATGGACAGCACTGGCCGGGTCCACAGGGTCCTCAAGCTTCACAAGGGCCAGGAAGACTTTCCTCCCAGTCACCTGGAGCCCTCTAAATGCCTTTAAAGTTCAACTCGAAAGCCCTAGCTCTTCTGGGACATCCTACCAGCCAGGGGACGGCGGCCTCCCATTCCTGCCCCATTCCTGGGGATCGCCCGTAGCCCATGGCCCTTCGTTTCTTGCCTGTTCACTCATTCGCCGGGCATAATTTTTAGAAGTTCCTTGTGTATGGGCTGTGGGTGTGAAAAGATTCCAAGGAGAGGAGCCATTTCCTAGCCAAGCTTCCTGTCCACCCCCGGGGCTCTCCCTAGAAGAGCCTGCTTGTACGGGAAAGAGCTCGACAGAGACCTCAGAATCTAGCACTCTAGCGGGTTAGAGCGGAATGCATAAGTTATTAAGCTTCATTCAAATAATCTTCTCTCAGAATCAACTCTTCTTTGGGCACCCCTGGGAACCGTCCTTATGCGACCCAGAAAAGAAACACTGCACTAAGATGGCTAATTAATAATGCTTTCCATTTATATAGATCAGCACTGTACTATAGCCAGGTAATTGTCAACCTAGAACTGGACTAGAATCCGAGTCCCCTGACTCAGCCTTGCCCACTGGGCTACCTTGCCAGGGCGCAGAAGCCTGAAAAGGTTTGGACAGAGAGAGGCAGCAACGGACAGCGTAAGAAAGTTTATGAAAACAGAATTTTAGAGAACAGTCCCGCCTAAATATCTTTTGAGGGTCAACCGACTGCTTCAATCAGCACCTTTACATGTTTCTGCTCCTTTCTAGAGGTTTTCAGGGAGACAGAAGAAAATCTGGGGTGGGTTCAAGAATCAAACAGGTCTGGAGAAGGTTCCAGCCAACCAGAGCAATTGATTTGCAATTCAGATGTACCCTCTGGCCATAGGCCAGCTGTTTTGAAACTGAGGAGCTATTTTGTTATGCTAGACAGCGGCATCACCTCACCGGGGGAGGCAACCACCATTTCCCAACATCCTGGAAATTCAAGATTTCCCAGTCACCTTGGGAGTGAGGTGATTCAGAACAGAGGACTCCAGGCACAGGAATGGCAGCCTGTCTGCTTTGGCTTTGGCTCAAAATCTCAAAAATGGTTCAGATCTCTGGCAGCCAAAGAAAGATCTAAAGGAGGGTTGATCAAATCTATTTTTTACTTTCTATTCTGAGGTCCCAGATGTCTGCGAATGAGACAAAGGCCTGAAGGCTAATATTTCTTTTAGGATCAGATGCACAGAGCTCTTTGAAAAACAAGCATTGGGGATTCACTTATTTTAAAACTTCTATGGCTTTGGGTTGGTCCTACTTCTAAGGTATTCCTGATGTGGGCCTAGGTTATGTCAAGGTCTGACGGTATGTCTCAAGATTGAGGTGAAGAGTTTTCTCATAATTGTGAATCTAAGCATCTTGTGTTTTACCCGAAAGGTAGCCTCATTCTAATCCACTTGCTATTGCTTCTGTGTTCTATTGATTGTGTACAGCTACTTACTTGGCAGGGCTTGTGGGACATTTCAGCCCTTCTCACTACCAGTAATGGAGTGGCCCAGAGTTCCTATACAAAGGCCAGGTAATTAAGGGCTGGAGGAGGATCCTGCAGGCACATGTGAACCAACTCAGGAAAAGAAAGATTGTTTTTTACCCTGTGTTTGAGTGAAAAGCTATTAAGATAATAGTAAACACATGATATATTTTGTTTCTTCAAAGTAAAAGTTTCTTTTCTGTGTTTAGAATACTGAGGATTAATGATATTTTGATAAGTAAATATTCATGACTCCTGTCAACATAGATCATAATTACTCCACAGTTTATGAACTCTTATGGCCCCAAATTCAACTAATCATTTGATGATGAGGATCTCTTCAATTAGCTGGGCTATTCCTTGGATGACAGATATAACACCGGGACAGTCAAAGTCTTTCCAGAGTCGGTAGTCCACTTTGGGAACCCCAAATTATTTTTGTATCCTAAAGTAACATTGCAGTAAACCTTTAGTGGAAGAGACACCAAACAGTCCACAGACATTTATTAAATATCTACTACGTGCCAGGCACTGTACTAGGCACTGGTGATACTAAGATAAAAATGAAGCTCTATGGGAGCTTTCTATCTATCTATATTTTGATCCATCCATCCATCCATCCATCCATCCATCCATCCATCCATCCCTCCACCCCCCCCCATCTATCTATCTGTATCTATAGTAAGTATATTAGATGATATTATAAAATAAGTATTGTTTTATTAGTTTAGGGATAAGAAGTAAAGTGGCTGACTTGAGAAAAGAACTGGAGTTTGAAGCAGAGCTGAGAGAGCATGTTAATTTCAATTGTTGACAGTTATAACTGGTTTTCTATGTCAATTACTCTCTCTGGCAGTTGGACGACACACTCAGAGACTCTCTCAGGGCTGGAGGAGGTAACATCTTTGCCTCTCTCTGTCTGAGGGAAAGACCTGAAGGAGCTCAGTGTTTTCCTTTCCCAACTTGGGAAACACCATTGACTATCTATTGTGGTTTTTATAGATTGGTTTATATCTCAGAAGACCAAAGAAAGATCTGGTCTTTGGTTTGACCTCTGAGTCTTAACGGTTCCTTGCATGACCAGGAAGTTTATTTGGGTGGATTTAGAATCCCTTAGAATTAAACATCCTTTATTATCCTTATATATTTCAATAAATATTTTATGTTTATAATAAATAAGTCTC
Organism: Monodelphis domestica; assembly: GCF_027887165.1. Classification (NCBI taxonomy): domain Eukaryota; kingdom Metazoa; phylum Chordata; class Mammalia; order Didelphimorphia; family Didelphidae; genus Monodelphis; species Monodelphis domestica. Next base: position 213,883,055 of record NC_077227.1, read on the forward strand.
TTTAGTGTCTTTGTGTCTGGCCCTGAAGAGAAGTTCACGTTTGAGTTCACATTAAGTCACTTAAAGACACGTTTGAGTATATCTATCAAAAGTATATGAACAGTTTTGAACCTGTATTGGTGAGTTTTCCCAGCTATTTTTAAAACTTGCCAAATATTATTTTTAAGGTATCTATCAATCTATCCATGTATCTTTATCAATCCATCTATCCATCCATTTATCTAGCTATCTGTCTACCTATCAGTCCATTCATTTATCTGACTATATTTATCTTTTTGCATATATATACATATAAAATAAATACAAGATAACTGGTGTAGAGGTGCTAGCATCTAGGAAAACAAGAGAAGTTTCATGGAGGAGGTGGTAGTATTTGATTGAAGTAAGCTTTAAAAGAAATGAGAAATTCTAAGAGGGAGTAGTGAAAAGGAGTGGATTCCAGATATGAGGGACAGCCTGTGGAGTGGCAAAGACTGGACTGGAGATGGAATGCCATGTGGGAGAAATAATAAGAAAGCTAGGTTTCTTGACAAAAAAGCACATGAACATAGTGATCTATGAAACTGTAAAGGCAGGCAGAAGCTGGGGCATGAAAGGTTTCAAGATGCCAAGCAGAAGTTCATTTGCTCTTACAGTAATAGTAAGTCACTGAAGTTTGTTGAGTTGCAGAACAACATGGTAAGACCTATGCTGTAAGAACATTACTTGGGCATGATACAAACTGATTAAATATTATTGAAAAAGCTGAAATAGTTTGGGAAAAACCTATGAAAAGGTCCTGAGAAGAGAAAGTAGTAACAGACACAGCAAAAATGGAATATAGATGTTATTAAGTCCTGATCTCCTCCCTGAAACATGAATTCCCTTTATGGTATCCCAGACCAGTGGTTATCAGCCTCTATTCAAACACTTTCAGTGACAGGGAACTCATTACTTCTAGAAGAAGCTCATTTTGTTTTGGAATAGCTCAAAGTATTAACTAGATCTTCCTGGATGGAGCTGAAACCTGCCTCCTTGTAACATTCATGACTTGGCACTAATTCTACCAGACTTAGTCAAACACCACAACTTTCAGGTATTTGAAAACACACCAAAAAATTGTTATCATATTACTGTTACTATCCAAATATAAATCATGTATTTTCAAAAGCTAGACTGCTTTTCAGAGGAGCCTCTTATTATCTCTAAGTGATAAACAGAATTTTTAAAGTAAAAAATTAACTTGAAAGTCAACTTGCCTCCACAACATTAAAAAAAAAATTCTATTTCTAGGCTCCTGCCAAATATCAATGTGTTGGAAAGATTTCTGTGCAAATGATACTTCTTGGGGGGAGGGGGGGTCTTTGCTATTTTGATTTAAGAAGGAAGATCAAGGAAAGAAATGAAAGAAAAGTAAGAAAAGACAATTAGCTCTTCTACCAAAGGGAATGATGGCAAGCAGGACAATCTTTCTAATCTTCTATCTTGTCTGGATTGCATCAGTATTGATGATCTCGGTCTCTGTGTTGAGGATCAAATGAAATACTAAATACTAAACATAAAGGGTTTTGCAAACTCTAAAGCACAAGGTAAATGTGAGCTATTATTATTATCAGTTTTATATTTGGGAATCCCTATAAATTCAGTTGCTCTTAAGAGGAGTGCTCTGGATATATCCTCTAAATTTTGCCCAGAGCCCAAGTCATTCTAGATCAGGGATTCTTGTCTTTTTTGTGTGTCTTGGATCCCTTTGGCAATCTGGTGATAGATGGATCCCTTCTTAAAATAAAGATTTTTAAGTGCTTAAAATAAAATATATAGGATTATTACTGTATTAAGGATAAAATTATAATGGAACAAGGTTATTAAGATATTTTAAAAGTTCAGAGAGCCCTGGCTAAAGACTTCTATTGTATGTTTGCTAGATGCTAAATAAAAAAAAAATAAAAGTGATATACAAATGACTACTTTGTCTAGAAATCAAGTTAATAATACTTTTTCTTTTTGTGAGGGAGAGGCATTCTATCCATCGCTGAGAATCTGGACCTGTGGAGTAACACTTACCTGCCCCATGTAGTCACAGAAGAAACACCGTATGGCAGAAAAAAAATAGGTACATAGTATTAAAAAGGATACATCTAATTCACTCTGAAAAAAAGGGAGAAAATGGAAGAGAAGAGAGTATTGTTACATATGGATACTGACCAGAGAGGGCTTCCTTAACATAGAAAACTATTCTAATTTAGGAAACAAAATTACAGAGTTCTGACTTTGAGGCATTTCTGAGGATAGGTTGTCTTGAGGAACTTGAAGACAGAACAATTCATGTCACAGAGCTGGCAGAAAGTTATATCATGTTCAATAAGAATGAAATTTTTAAGTTAGAGAAATCTCTGGCTGAGTCCTGATATACCCTTGGGAGCTGTTTCCTCAACAGCATCCATGAAAGTGTTTTGCCTACTGAACTACTAAACACTAGTTGAGGCTAATCTTATTTTTCTGAAATCTTGATTCTGAGAAGTTTCTCTCAGAATGAAACTGATCTCTGGATTGAAAAGTTGGAAATTCATTAAGAGCAAAAATAGGCTTGGCAAAATGTTCAAAACTCCTAAATCTAAAAATAAATCTCAGATGACAAGACGTCCTGCTTGAGTGGGACAGATGTTATTTTCTTTCCCAATGTGTTTTTTGCTCTTCTCCTCTTTCTGTTGTTGTCATCCTAAATGGGGCACATGTTGGGATTATATAAGGACTGTCCAGTCATCTCTTTTGGACTCAACCTCTATTCTTTACTTGTGTGGTTTATGTGGTCATTGTATCTCTCTGTGGATTATAGCCCTAATGCCACAACCTGTTATTTTACTTTCTCTGTCAGAGAAGAGTAAAAAATAAACAATGAAACAAATAAATAAACTGAAGGCAGGGTATAGTGCTCATTTCTCCTTTTGATTCCTCCAAAACTATGGCTCTGCCACTTTAGGTCAGGCTATTTCTTAGTGAGATAAAACCTCTATGGTTACAAAATGCCACCTCTGAGCTCACAATCTAAATTTTTATTTGGAATCACATTGAAACAAGTTTGGTCCTCTGAATTACTTTTGATAGGGTCAAATGACACTGCAAGAGCCTTGTTTGCCTTTGTGTTTTTGGCTGCTCTATTCCACTACCAATAGGATGATGAGATAATACATATAGAAAGCTGGAAAAAGCTTCAGAGACCACCTGATCCCAGAGAAGTTAAGTGGCTTGCCTAAGATCACAGAGACAGTTTTAATAATTTCAATTAAATTAATTAGTCATTTTTATAACTATCAAAACAAATTAGAAATAGAAATATATAAAGAATATGAATATATAAAATTATCAATACTGTTAACAATAAAAACATAAATTAATAAATTTTAAAAAACAAAGCATTTTCTCTCCTGCCCCACCCCCATTCTTCCACTAGGGTAACGCAAAACAATTTCTCATACTGGCCATGTCCAAAAATGGGTACTTCATTTCATATCTTGGACATCCTGAGGACCCACAGATAGTCAAGTGGCAGAGTCAAGATTTGAACACAAGTCCTCTGACTCCAAATCCAGTGTATTACCATGATATCTCCATCAGTGTTTTAAATCATATTGGGCTTGCAATCTACTAAAATAACCATTTTTTTTTTGTGAACAGTTGCTTAGGCACACCTCCCCCATTTTGTATTTCTGATGCTGATTTTTTTCAACTCCAGTGTAAGATTTCATAAGATTTCACATTTATCTCTTAGACATCATTGTACCAGAATTGGCCCAACATTATATAGTCAACTGAAATACTGTTGAATCCTGATCCTATAATCCAGTGGGTTAGCTATTCTTCTAAGTTTTGTGTCATATTCGGATTTCATAAGAATGTAAACCATGCCTCTAAGCCAAGGCACTGATTTAAAAACTAAACAGGGCAAAATGCCCATCACTGAGGCACTCTTCTAAAGAACTTCTTTCCAAATGAATAATAAATGATTGATGATTTACTTTTTTTTAACCCTTACCTTCTGTCCTAGAATCAATACTGTGTATTAGTTCCAGGACAGAAAAGTCATAAGGGCTAGGTAATGGGGGTTACATGACTTGCCCAGGGACTCACAGCTGGAAAGTGTCTGAGGCTAGATTTGAACCCAAGATCTTCCATCTCTAGGCCTGGCTCTCAATTCACTAAGCCACTTAGCTGCCCTTTAGTAATTTGTTTCTGAAGTCCAGTCATTTAACCAGTCTTGAATTCACCTAATTTCAGGCCCACATGCCTTATCTTGTCCACAAAAATAACATGAAAGACATTGCAAATGCATTGCTAAAATTTAGGGAAATGGTCTTTACGGTACTAACTCCCAGTCCAGTAACTGGTTAAAAAAAGGAAATGAGGGTAATATGGTATGATTTGTTATTGAGGAAGCTTTGTGGGCTCTTTGTAACCACTACTTCCTTTTCTAGATGTTCATTAATTATGTCTTTAACAATATATTCTAAAATTTTGCCAGGAATTAGAGTCGAGCTCCTTGGCCTAAAGTTTGCAGATTCTATCTACTCTTTTCCCTTTTTGGAACATTATGCCTTTGGCATTTCTCCAGTTCTCCAGCACTTCTTTCCCTCTCCATGGACTTCCACAGACTCCTGGCAGTGACCTAGTCATTGCATCTGCCAATTATCCCGAAGCGCAGTGAGCCCCTGGGTACTTTCTTGCTATCAATGTCCCAGGAATTGGTTCTGTTCTGTCCTTTCCTATCCAAAAGGCATTCTTCATGGCAGAGAAAAAAACAAAATGAGAATCCAGCAGCATTGCCGTCTGTCTTATTGTCCCTATCTATCTCAAGCAGCAGTCCGATCCTTCCTCTGGATCTTCTTTCTCCTAATTAAAAAGAGAAAAACCAACAACCTTTGCCCTCTTTAACTTTAATTGCCACTCACTGAGTATGATGTATCTGAAACTTTTTTTTTATTAAAATTTACTTTTTGCAAATGAAAATGTGTCTTTTTACCCTCCCTTCAGCCTTTCCCTTTCTGAGGAAGCAATAAAAATACAACCACAGTTACAACCATGTACAGTTAAATCAAAATAAATTTCCTCGTGGGCCATGTCTAAAAAGAGAAATCTCAGTCTATCCTCGGAGTCCATCATCTCTGTCAGGAATCAGGTGGCACACTTCATCATGAGTCCTCTAGAATTGTGGCCAGTCATTGTGTTGAACCATGTTCCTAAGTCTTCCAAGCGTGTTTGTTTTTACAAAACTGTTGTTACTGCATAAATTGTTCTCCTGGGTCTGCTCACTTCACTTGGCATCCATTCATATAGTCTTTTCAGGCTTCTCTGAAACCACCCCTTCATCATTTTTTACAGCCCAATAATATTCTTGAAGCTATTCTTTGACTTGGTGCACCCACACTAACCTCTGTAGGCAGTGCTCGGTTTCCGACCCAGAATTGTCTCTGTGTCTTCTGAGTGTTTTTCTTGAGAGTTTTTTCCAAATGTCTTAGGAGGACCACTACTCTAGAACGGCCATCCATTAGATCCAATCTAGTCTTCCTCTGAGCCTTCTGAAATGTGCTCTCCAAAAATCGAGGGTCCATTTCACACTAGGCCTCGCTTTTTTCTTCACGATGGAGTTTTCACTTTCCAAGGTTTCCATCACTTCTGTTCTAGCAATCAGTTTTCCCCTGTTGAGAATTAGGTCCAAAATAGAATGTCCCCTTTTTGATTGCTCTACTGCTTGAAGAATGAATTTATCATTGAACCAAATCAAGAAATTATTACCTTCTCTGCTTTTGGCAGAGGCTCTAGCAAAAGCCTGTGCCACGGAAGTCCCTTGGGCTGGGGATGTGTTCCAGACTCCTCATCTACTTCCTCTTTGTGTCCCAGTGGTGTGTTCAGTCTGTAGCAAAGTCCACAGACAGCGTCACGACTGTTCCTGCTCTGTTGATCTTTGCCCAGATGCTCCCAACCCTGCTTCCACCTCTGCTTCCTAAATTTCCTCCCTAAAGTATTTTCCTCTGGTGCTGCTCAGCTCCACTACCCTTTGCCTATTTGTTTTAGTCTGAATCAATCATATCCTTCCAGAACCAGGCATCTTATGCTGACTCTTAAGGACACAGCTGTCTCCTAAAGGGAATTTAATTTGGCCCTTGAACCACGAGTTTGGAGAGAGAAAGTCTTTAAAGGCAAAAAATTTTTAGACCACAAGGGTAATGTGGCTTTCAGTCAGGAAGGGACTGCAGGCAAAGGTAAACGATGTATTACTCCTATCATATAGAAGAGTTGTTTTAAAGCATGGTACTTTTTAAGCATTTTCATTAGCATTCTGTGACATATTATATGGGCAATAAATAGGGTGGACAGTCTGTGGAGAGAATACAGATCTATTTTTACCCAAGACATTAAATTAATGAAGACTCTTCCTTGATCATATCTCAAGATGCTCTGTTAGGGATAGCTAGGTAGCACAGGACAGAGAGCCAGGCCTAGAGTCAGGAGGTCCTGGGTTCAAATCTGGATTCAGATACTTCCTAGTTGTGTGACCCTGGGCAAGTCACTTAACCCTCATTGCCTAGCCCTTACCACTCTTCTGTCTTAGAATTGACATTAATAGGGGCACCTGGGTAGCTCAGTGGCTTAAGAGCCAGGCCTAGAGATGGCAGGTTCTAGATTCAAATTGGGCCTCAGACACTTCCCAGCCGTGTGACCCTGGGCAAGTCACTTAACCCCCATTGCCAAGCCCTTACCATTCTTCTGCCTTGGAACCAATACACAGTATTGATTCCAAAACGGAAGGTAAAGGTTTAAAAAAAAAAGAATTGATACTAACAAAGAAGCCAAGGGTTAAAAAAAACAACCTGTTAAGTATACCTATAACTCAGGCAATGACAGGCCTTCACTGAGAAAAGTGGTCCTGTTTTTAAGGGGTTCTAGATGAGGAATCTCAGTTTCTTAGACCTAATTCTATTATTAAAATGAAACATTTTTTAAAGAAAAGAAAGCTCTCAGCCACGCATAGGTTTCCTTGGTTGAGCTAGTGTAAGGAAAACTAATTGGGCATCTTTTCATTCTCAAACTACCATACGCACAACTAATTCAAAAATTCAAAGGACCAACCAACAGATAAAGAAAACCGCTTATTTTGCTACAACACTTACCACTCGGCTGAAATACATGTCCAAAACTTCCACAAAATTATGGATGAATTCATAGACAGCCATTTCATTCTGAAATGAAAAGAAAGCTGATGGAGGCTGCTTTTATTTTGAAAAGAGTCAGACCCAGAGTTAACCTCTAGCTGTGTGTGTGAGAGAGACAGACAGGGGCAGAGACAGAGACATAAAGAGAGATAGAAAAAGAGAGACAGAGAGACAAAGTCTCTAACTTCCAGAGAAAACTGTAAATACAGGAAAGTAGGAAATTCTCATTCTCCAGCCATTTCTTCTCAAGTTCATAATGAACCTAATAGAAATAGCAGGACTCGGTGTCTAATGATTACAAGAAGAGAGTGAGGAGTGCCAAATTCACCTTGAACTCACTTCTGCTTGCGGTTCAGATAACTCACTTGGAAAATAATCTGTATGCCCCGTATCACAGCTAACTGATGGACAAGACTCCTGGGTGCCTTCTCTCTCCCCCTCCGAATCCTAGCTTGAGCCCAGAAGCAAGGAGGGGAAGGATGCCAAAGAGGGCACGAAAGCCGGGGCAAGACAGGAACGTGACTGCCACACAGCTAGACTTGCAGAGAACATTGAAAGCTGCCCATCACCTAGGACAGATGCTCCTTCCATCCTCCTCTTGTGCCTTTGGTTCTCTAATAGAAATCAAGGCTTCAGATAACTGTGAGAAACTTCAGTGGTAATTAGGAAAGAGACGCCAATTTAGCAAAGGTGGGCCGACTAGTCCAAATGCTCTTGAATTCTTCACGGTCCTTTCTGTGTTTTCTTACCTCAGTGTCATTGATGCCCACCACGATGAAGAGAGCTGCGTACTGCCGGTAGATGAGCTTAAAATCCTTGTACTCGATAAAAGAGCACTAGATGGAAGCACACGTAGATGTCAGATCCTTACCAAAGGGGTTTCTGCCCAAGAATGCGCCCATTTCCCACTCAGTGGGCGTGCCTGTCAATACACTCCCAGAAATACGGAACATACCAAGGATTGGCCAACCTTGGTTTCACTTTTTTCTCTACAATATTTAGGAGACTACTTTGGATGCTTTCCAGGGGGAGGCAATAAGTGGTCCAAAGGGAAGAAAAGTGAATCTGTCTACACAGGGACCCATCTGTAGAGGCTTTTTTTTTTCTTGTTTCCTGGCTTGACTTCATGGATAGCTCTGAATATACATTTAATGAAGAATCTGAAAGAGGCAACAGTTTTGCTCATGCTGATTCCAATATGAAAATGACTAAACTAACCAGGAAGGGCAAGATTTTTTATTCTTTCTGTTTTTCCAAGCCTCACAGAAAACAACTAAAGACTCAAAGTTTCTGGAAATGTTTAGGAGTCATCAAAGAGCTATAAATTTCACAAATATGTGAAATTTATATATCAAACAAAAAAATCTTGATTTTTTTTTCCAGGTAGGCAAAAGAGATAGGTATTTATTTCTTCTATTAATTATTTAAAGATGGCTTTTGTGTACAGATGCTAGACAAAATCTCCTGCTGTAAACATAGCTTCATATGAATAAATAACCACTCTACCATCACTATCATATGAAAAAAGACCTCCCCTTTTATTTGCTCATGTACTAAAGGCATTGTAAGGAAACGAGGAGAAACTATGATGACAGACATCCAGGGAGAGGCAGCTGTAAGGATCCCAGGACTCTTCCCTTGGAATTTAGGGTATGGTTAACCAAATCTAGTCTGAGAAAGCACTTTAAGGCTTTTGGCAATAGGAGACTGTGTTACTCTCAAGGGGCTGGATGCACCTGTGCAATAAAGCTGCAAATTTTCATTATGGAAACTCTGCAGTTAGAGATTCATTTGAATATGGGGAGAGGGAATTCAGGGATAGCCACTTGCTGCTGGCTTTTTGAACTCAGAAAAAGGGTGAAATGCACAGTTCTCTGACTGTGGAGCCACTACCATCTCTCCACACAGCTGAGCCCTTCAAATAAAGATAACCCACTTGTGAGAATCAAACATTTTTCTAAAGACCCTAAGGAGTTGCTGGCATAAAAAGCTGCAGATAGAATAGAGGTCACCTCAGAACTATGCACACTCATGGCACTCACTTGTGCCAAAAAATTCGCCAGGTTTTTAAGATTCAAGGCGGCTTCTAATATGATTTAGGATGCTTCAAAAATTGCACAAGCTTTTTCCAAGGGCCAGTTTGAAAATAATGCTTTAATTTGGTGAGTTCTGGCTTTCAGTAAAAAAGTTTAACTATGATTGTTTCTCCTGATCTGTTTATATTCACTTATGTTTCTTTGGCTCAACATTGCTCTTGAACAGTTAGTTCTGTTTTTTTTCTGACTAGGCATTGCTGAGAACATGAAGTAGGATGTACCATAAGCCTCAGTATAACTTGGAGAGGCCTGATAAATAAACTTAGATGCTAAGAAAAGAAAACCAGAGTTTCAATACACAAGATATGAATACTTTATACAATTTAATTTTTTATGTTTATCTCAGTAATGGCCTAGCTTAAGACTTAAATAGGTAATTGTGGTGATGGCAGAGATAATCTAAATCAGCTTCCCATTTTTGCCTCAATTTTCCTGATAATTCTGTTTAAATTCTTCATTTCACTTTCCGTTGCACAGATAGGGATTCAGATCTGATTTTGTTTTTTTAAAAATATGAGATCCTGATCTAATGAAGAGTGCTTAATCTAGAGGGAGAGGAACTGAATCTCAGGCCCAGCTGCTATTCAATCCCTATATGGGTTACCTTGGGCAAGTCTCTTAATCATTCTGGTGCCTCAATTTCATCATCTATAAAATGATATGGTACAGCTAGATAACCTCTCAAGTTCCTTCTGGATCAAAACTATTTACCCACAAAGCCTCACTTTTGCAGGGTTGACAGGTTTATCTACTTATGAGTTTTTTCTACTTTTCCTTCATTCAGAGATAAAAGAAATCCAAAGTTCGAATGCTTTGATGGTAATGGGTGTTACATGAAATCAAGTTTTAAAGTCCCATTTACCATAAAAGTAGGCACATAGCAATGAGTAAACAAACAAGAAAGAATGTTATAAAACAGGTTCGAAATGGGCAAAAGGGTTTTCATTATCATTTCAGTCATTTGAACACTGTCTTTTGACTTTAAGAAAAAGTAATCCTAGCAAGACTTGTAAGGAATCATTTCCATGTTAACCAAAAAAAAAAAGAGCTATCGTTTTGGGGTAAGAGGAAAGCATCCGAATTGATATTCTTAGTACACCATATTCCAAATGGTGACCATACAAGGAGTTTGCAGTGTTCTTTGTCCCTAAAGAAAGAGAAAAGAAATACGTTTGAGGCCCTGCACTACTTCTGGGAGTTTGCACCTTTTTGGTGGAGGGAAGCATTACCTACTGAGAAGTAAAAAGGTAGCTTAAAGAAAATGATATCCTTCAAAATCCCATGATAATATGTCTGCCACAGCTGCCTTATTGAGATCAATAGAACTGTAGAAACTTACTTGTTCCTTGGACCGAGTTAAGCATGTTTTGATGACATCTGCTTCTAGAATGGTTCTCTTATTGATTTCCACATGTTCATAATATCTAGAAAGTCTAGTTTGTCCTTGTTTATTCACCATGAGGAAAAATTTTATCATTTTCCCTGTAGAGTATTTTTTGTTGATATAGCACAGAAATAGCTGTAATTGGCACAGCGTACCTGAAGGGGAAAAGACAGTAGTAAGGCCAGTTCAATTTAACAGACATTTATGGCATACCTACTAAATACAAGGCCCTAGACCTTGGGCAAGTCACTTAACCCCCATTGCCTAGCCCTTACCATTCTTCTGCCTTAGAACTAATACCCAGTATTCCATCTAAGATGGAAGGTAAAGTTCTAAAAACTAAATAAACAAAAATACATACATACACACATACATACATACATACAAGGCTCTCAGCTAACTATGAGACATGCAAGAACAAACTTTTTAAAAGGTCAAATTTCTCAAAGATTCCCAATATGTTTTCTAATTATTCAAGATGAATAAAATGCTCTCTACATAAAATCTTACTCCTTGAGATAAATGGCATCTTCTGATTTAATTTTTTCTTAAATGTATACTAGCACCCTATAAAAAGCTCTCCTCCTGATATCTCCTTAGAATACTGAAATGATCCCAGTTCTCAAAGGCTATGCCAGCAAAATTTAGGTGCCAGGAAACTTTGCCAAGTTGGAAACCCTTCAAATATGGTCCCCATGACAGACTGCCTACGCCAGCCTACATGATGAATTATTTGGTCAAAGCAACCAGGAAACAATTTTTTTTAAGGCCCAGTTTTCTGTGGTCACCTTCTCTTCTTTCAGTGACTGTCATGACCCAGATGTCTATCCATCCATCCATCCATATGCATGAAGTATTGCTGATTTAAAAAGGAGTTCCCTGTTCAAGATGTAATGAGTTGTTAAGCCACTTGTTAAGCCGCTTTGGCTGGTTGGCCAAACCACTACCATCACTTGGATCACCACTTCCCTTCCTTCCGTGGGGGCAGCGCTGGAAGGACAGCTGGCTTTGGAGCCCGCACCCTGCTCCCCACTAGTCCTCATAGCCATCACCCCTGGAGAGACCCAACCCCAACTACCTGACTACTCCATAAGTGGTGTAGCCATCATCTCCCTTAATATTAATAGCCACAGCCATGGAAGGCCTGGAAAAAAAAAAGTTCTTGCCACTGGAGTCTTTGAAATGATTAAATGATTCAAAATTAGAAATGGATGGAGCCATCATTGGAAATTACAATAAAGAGAAAACATCCCCAGGTGTCTGGCCGCTGGACTCTGAGGATCCCTGAGCCATTCTATCTGCCCCTCCGGCAGAGCACTCCTAGATGTGTTATTTCACCCTCTTACTGGAGAGCTTATAACTCTATTTCAGTATATCTTATTTCATTTGAAATACTCTGTATTTTGTTTTATGCATTTAAAAACATTATTCTGAGAAAGGGTCTAGCCTTCACCAGACAACCTTTCCAAAAGCAGTCCATGATGGTGCGCAGGTTCGGAGCCTTTGCCCTGTCGGAATCTGAGGTTCTTGGAAGGTGACAGAGACTGTTCTCTTTTCTTTCTCTATTCTCAAAGTGTAGCAAAATTCTTGGCACTGCGGTTTAATAAGCACTGGTTTATTCATCCATGAACTCTTTTACTTATTATTTAATGGAGTAACTGAAATATGCCAAAGTGACATTCTAATCATAAGCATAAGGACCATGATGAATATAACAGATTCTGTGCCAACATCAGTTGCAGAGGATGAAGAGGTAAAAAAATTCTACAAAGAACTCGAAAAGGTCTTCCCAACAAAGTCTACATTGATGCTCAAGGAATTTAACGTGAAAATGGGTACAGGGGATAGAGTATGGTGAGAAATATGTTGGAAAAATATGGGTTGAGATTAAGAAATGAATGGGGGTGGGGTGGGGAAGGCAGCTAGGTGCTTGGTGGATGACCCAGAGACAGAAGGTCTTGAGTTCAAATCGGACCTCAGACACTTCCCAGTTATGTGACTCTGGACAAATCACTTAACCCTAACAGCCTGGCCCTTATTGCTCTTGGGTCTTAGAATTTGTGGGTTTTAAAATGTTGTGGCAGGGGCACTGCATTCTCCAGCGAGCCCCAGGGGTCCCCCCCAACCCCTATTTCCAGGTGTGGGATTGGTCTATATAAGGACCAATCACGTGCCTCGGAGGGGGTCTGAGAGAGGCTAGTCAGTTTCAGGCAGCTGGAACTCTCGTTTTCTTTCAATTAAAGTTTTATTGTTTAAAAAAGGAAAGAGCTTTTATTTTAATAATTTCAAATTGCTACTAAGATAGAAGGTAAGGGTTGAAAAACACAAAAACGTGGAGGTAGAAGAATAGTACCAGCTACAAAGGAGCAAAGAGTCATGGAAGTAAAAATGAGTCTGTATAAATTTTGGTATAAGACTCTATTAAATCTCAATAGACGCAGAAAAAGCCTTTGATAAAATACAACACCCATTCCTATTAAAAACACTAGAAAGCATAGGAATAGAAGGGTCATTCCTAAAAATAATAAATAGTATATATCTAAAACCATCAGCTAATATCATCTGCAATGGGGATAAACTAGATGCATTCCCAATAAGATCAGGAGTGAAACAAGGATGCCCATTATCACCTTTATTATTCAACATTGTACTAGAAACACTAGCAGTAGCAATTAGAGAAAAAGAAATTGAAGGCATCAAAATAGGCAAGGAGGAGACCAAGTCATCACTCTTTGCAGATGACATGATGGTCTACTTAAAGAATCCTAGAGATTCAACCAAAAAGCTAATTGAAACAATCAACAACTTTAGCAAAGTTGCAGGATACAAAATAAACCCACATAAATCATCAGCTTTTCTATATATCTCCAACACAGCTCAGCAGCAAAAACTAGAAAGAGAAATCCCATTCAAAATCACCTTAGACAAAATAAAATACCTAGGAATCTACCTCCCGAGACAAACACAGGAACTATATGAACACAACTACAAAACACTCTCCACACAACTAAAACTAGACTTGAGCAATTGGAAAAACATTAACTGCTCATGGATAGGACGAGCCAATATAATAAAAATGAGCATCCTACCCAAACTTATTTATCTATTTAGTGCCATACCCATGGAACTACCAAAATACTTCTTCACTGATTTAGAAAAAACCATAACAAAATTCATTTGGAACAACAAAAGATCAAGGATATCCAGGGAAATAATGATAAAAACCACATATGATGGGGACCTTGCAGTCCCAGACCTTAAACTATACTACAAAGCAGCAGTCATCAAAACAATTTAGTACTGGCTAAGAGACAGAAAGGAAGATCAGTGGAATAGACTGGGGGAAAGCGACCTCAGCAAGACAGTATACGATAAACCCAAAGATCCCAGCTTTTGGGACAAAAATCCACTATTCGATAAAAACTGCTGGGAAAATTGGAAGACAGTGTGGGAGAGATTAGGAATAGATCAACACCTCACACCCTACACCAAGATAAATTCAAAATGGGTGAATGACTTAAACATAAAGAAGGAAACCATAAGTAAATTGGGTAAACACAGAATAGTATACATGTCAGACCTTTGGGAGGGGAAAGACTTTAAAACCAAGCAAGACATAGAAAGAATCACAAAATGTAAAATATAATTTTGACTACATCAAATTAAAAAGCTTTTGCACAAACAAAACCAATGTAACTAAAATCAGAAGGGAAACAACAAACTGGGAAAAAATCTTCATAGAAACCTCTGACAAAGGTTTAATTACTCAAATTTATAAAGAGCTAAATCAACTGTACAGAAAATCAAGCCATTCTCCAATTGATAAATGGGCAAGGGACATGGATAGGAAGTTCTCAGATAAAGAAATCAAAACTATTAATAAGCACATGAAGAAGTGTTCTAAATCTCTTATAATCAGAGAGATGCAAATTAAAACAACTCTGAGGTATCACCTCACACCTAGCAGATTGGCTAACATAACAGCAGGGGAAAGTAATGAATGCTGGAGGGGATGTGGCAAAGTAGGGACATTAATTCATTGCTGGTGGAGTTGTGAACTGATCCAACCATTCTGGAGGGCAATTTGGAACTATGCCCAAAGGGCGACAAAAGAATATCTACCCTTTGACCCAGCCATAGAACTGCTGGGTCTGTACCCCAAAGAGATAATGGACACAAAGACTTGTACAAAAATATTCATAGCTGCGCTCTTTGTGGTGGCCAAAAACTGGAAAACAAGGGGATGCCCATCAATTGGGGAATGGCTGAACAAACTGTGGTATATGTTGGTGATGGAGTACTATTGTGCTAAAAGGAATAATAAAGTGGAGAAGTTCCATGGAGACTGGAACAACCTCCAGGAAGTGATGCAGAGCGAGAGGAGCAGAACCAGGAGAACATTGTACACAGAGACTAATACACTGTGGTATAATCGAACGTAATGGACTTCTCCATTAGTGGCGGTGTAATGTCCCTGAACAATCTGCAGAGATCTAGGAGAAAAAACACTATTCATAAGCAAAGGATAAACTATGGGAGTGGAAACACCGAGGAAAAGCAACTGCCTGAATACAGCGGTTGAGGGGACATGACAAAGGAGAGACTCTAAATGAACACTCTAATGCAAATATTTTCAACATAGCAATGGGTTCAAATCAAGAAAACATGTAATGCCCAGTCGGCTATGGGGGGTGGGGGGAGGAAAAGAAAATGATCT
The DNA here is from genome assembly GCF_027887165.1 of Monodelphis domestica. Classification (NCBI taxonomy): domain Eukaryota; kingdom Metazoa; phylum Chordata; class Mammalia; order Didelphimorphia; family Didelphidae; genus Monodelphis; species Monodelphis domestica. The sequence goes on from NC_077227.1 coordinate 213,898,439, forward strand.
ATGTCTTTAATGAATAATGCTTGGAAATGATCAAATAAAATATTTAAAAAAAAAGAAAGAAAAAAAGACTCTATTAAGCTAAATCAACTCAAGTATTTATTAATAAGTTGGAAGGTCAGGCAATAGATGAAAAAAATGGAACAGATATAAATTTGTTAATGATGTCAGTAAAATCACCACATTTGGACTCAAACGACTCATTCCCCAGTTTACTATACAAGGAAGTAGAAGTGACACAAAAAAAATGAAGTTGAGAAGAGCACCTTAATGAGATGAAGTATATGAGGAAGAGATTTGCACTGGAGGGAGTAAAATTTCAAAAGTACTGATTTTTGAAATATCAGAGGTGAATATATCAAATGCTTAAAAATTACAGGTGGTATTTATTACAATCAAAAGAATGAGGGAGAGAGGCATCAATAACTATTCATCTATATAACTACTTTGTCACCCTATTTACTTTTTTTTCATCCTTCCCTCCCTCTTAGAAAGGATACCAAGGATTAATTCTAAGGCAGAAGAGCAGCAAGAGGTAGGCAGCTGGGGTTTAGTGACTTGCCCAAGGTCATACAGCGAGGAAGTGCCTGGGGCCAGATTTGAAACCAGGCTTTCAGGTATCCAGGCCTGGCTCCTTATCCACTGAGCCACTTAGTGGCTCCCCTCATTCACTTTATAAGAATAATTTCCATACACATGGAGGACATCCTTAAATAACACCATAATAACAATGATGATGATGACATATCATATTTATTTATTGCTTTAAGTTTCACAATGTGCTTTAAAAACATTATTCATTGATCCTCACCCAGCCCTAAGAAGTGGGTGGTATGAGCTCGTGTAGACAGTTCTCTATAGCACAGCACATCTTCCCACTAACTTAACTGACAGAAAGATTTAAAAAAAAAATAGAAAAACCTGTTGTGTTTACTCCTTTTTAATTACTTCAATGTATTTAACTTGTTAGATCAGAATTTAGCCTTAAGGGCCCTCCTACACCAACAGTTAGCCACATCTGTGTTCACACCACACAAGATTCTTTGGTAGAAGCAATCACAGGTACATTCTGTACAATGATCTTCTGACGTAATATCAAAGTGGCATAAAACTGTGAACTATATGCTTGCCAGAGATGTTTGCAATTGTCATAGAAGAGATATTCTCATTAGGTGATGTCATGCAATTTTTTTTTATTTTGATTTTGACTGCAAACCCTAGAATGTACAGGGTCTCTACCCTGGGATCCACAACCACTCAAAAGAGATCAGCTTAACAATTCAAACAAGCTGGATGGAAGTCAAAAAGACCTATAATCTACCCAGTTATGTCACACATGAGAAATTCATTGATTTTTGTCCATTAATATATGTATCTTGCATAGATTTGGGCCCAAAACAGAAAAAAAAAAGGGAATTCAAATGGGCTGTACTTGGAAAATTGTGCAGGGCTTTTAATAATCCAAAGATGTTCTCAGGTACATGAACCAATCTTTTTAACATCATCATGCTTCCAGGGATGCTACCTGGCTGTGACTAGTAGGAACACCATTATCTCCAAAGACTCAAAACTGTTGGTAAGCCAAAGGGAAGTAGAGAGATCCTGTGGACATAAGTAAGCTATAGCATATTACCTAATGAGAATTTAAACATGGAAGTAATTTTTTTAAAATCCTTTTTGGTTGCATGTCCAATTAATTTGCTTTTCCTCTATTTTATATATATATATATATATATATATATATATATATATATATACATATATATATATATATATAATTTTAAACCTTACCTTCCATCTTGGAATCAATACTGTGTATTGGTTCCAAGATTGAAGAGTTTTCCTCTATTTTATTAATGGGTGTGGCTCTGATTCCACTGAGTTACCTAGCTTCCCCCTCTTGTAGGATTTTGTACTCCTCAATACTATATTTAGAGATGGTTCATTAATAATTTCAGCATTAGCTATGGATTTTCCAGCTGAGGTTAAAAATCCTCTTTGGAGCCATAACATCCCGACTGAGTAACAAATGCCGAAAGCATATCTAGAATCCGTATAAATTGTTGCCTTTTTATCCTTGGCAATTATACAAGCTTGTTTTAGAGCTATGAGTTCTGCTCCTTGAGCGCTAATGTTAGAAGGTAGTGAAGCTGACCATTCAGTGGCAAATTCTGAGACCAAGGCAGCTCCAGTGTAACGTATGCCATCCCTCATAAAAGAGGAACCATCGGTAAATAAAATCAGATCTGCATTGTCTAAGGGAGTGTCCAAGAGATTATCTTGAGGCTTTTCTGCCATGGACACTAACGTTTCACAGTTATGTAGTGGTTCTCCTGAAGTAGGTAAATCTGGAAGCAAGGTGGCAGGGTTAAGAGTTGAACAGCGTTTCAAGGTAATATTTTCACTATTTAATAAGGTTATTTCATACCTTGTAATTCTCTGATCCGAGAATGCCTGTGTTCTATGTTTTATCAATAATGCTTCAATCTCATGTGGGCACATTATTGTTAATGGACATCCCAATACTAAATCAACGGTTTTTGTTACTAGTAAGGCTGTAGCAGCTACTCCTCTAAGGTATGGTAGTGCTCCTGCTGCTACTGGGTCTAGTTGGGCAGAATAATAAGCAATTGGGCGCTGAGAAGGTCCCAAAGTCTGAGTTAACACACCAGAGGCTACTCCTCTTCGCTCATACACATATAAAGTAAATGGCTTGTTGTAATCTGGGATGCGTAGAGCAGGGGCAGACATGATAGCCTTTTTTAGATCTGATAGAGCTGACAAGTGTTCAGGCTCTAATTTGAGGGGTTCAGGAACCGAATCCTTTGTTAATGCTATAAGGGGTTTAGTGATTTCCCCATTGCAAGGAATCCATTGTCTACAAAACCCTATTGCTCCTAAAATTGCTTTCAGCTGTTTCTTAGTGGTAGGAGCACTCAATTTTTGAATGTTCTCAATTCGTTTTGGAGAAATATAACGAGCACCCGTAGTCAAGATGAATCCCAAATATTCTACTTTTTGGAGACACCAATGAACTTTATCCTTAGAGATTTTATGTCCTCTTTTGTGCAATTCCAAAAGAAGGTGTTTGCTATCTTCTTGACATGTTTTTCGCATCTGTTGAAGCCAAGAATAGATCATCTACATATTTGATTAATTTGCTATTTTTAAATGATATTGTCTGTGTCTTGGCTCAAAATTTGCTCAAATAAGCTTGGACTTTCGACATAACCCTGTGGCAGCCGACACCAGGTATATTGTGAGCCCTTCCAGGTGAAAGCAAAAATATGCCTGGAGTTTTCATGTATTGGTATGGAAAAGAAAGCTGAACACAAGTCTACTACTGTAAAGTATGTAGCTGTGCTAGGAATAGATGAAATAATAGTATGTATGTTAGAAACTACGGAGTGTCTCCTTATAACGTGATTATTCATTGCCCTTAGATCCTGTACGAATCTATAGATGTGCTTGCCATCGGGCCCTTTTTTTGGTTTTTTAATTGGCAGGATGGGCGTGTTGTATTCAGATTTGCAAGGGATTATTATTCCCTGTTCTATTAATGAGTTAATAACTGGTGTAATACCCTCAATTGCCTCCTTTGAGAGGGGATACTGAGGGATAGAAGGAGGTGGGCTAGATTTAGTTTTTATCTGCACAGGAACAGCAGATTTAAGTAAGCCTACATCAGAGGAAGATGTGGCCCAAAGAGACTCCGGTATATCTTTAGGTATTTCAAAAGTGGAAGGCTCTTTTGCCTCCTGGTTTTCCGAGAGAAGTACAGGGAGTAAATTTAAAGATTCCTCTGGTACTTCTAATGATAATGAGCCATCTGGGGAGCAGGTTATTGTGGCTCTGAGTTTGCATAGAAGGTCCCTCCCCAGCAAATTTAAAGGGGAGTCAGGCATCAAAAGGAAGGAGTGTTGTACCTCTAGGGGTCCTACAGACACCATTCTAGGAGGAAGGCTTTTAACTCTTTGGGTTATTCCTGATACTCCCATTACATTTTCTGAGCCAATAGAATAACATTGTAAATCAGGTGTTCTCTTTAATACAGACCAGGAAGCTCAGGTGTCTAATAGACAATCATAATAGGTGTTACCCACCTTTAAGGTAACATGGGGTTCATTAGTATGGGGAGGGCAGTGGATAGGGACAACGGGTAGTAGGACATCAGGGTCCGGGAAATCAAAGGTTGTATCCTCTGATTCCTGTGCCCCAGCCCCCCCCCCCCCCCGGACACCATCATTGTGTTTGGGATATTCCTTGGGCACCCCCCTGAAGGGCACCTCTCTGAGGGTCATTAGTACCTCGAGTATTTTTTGGACGAGCGCCATTTCTTATATATTGTTGTTGTTCATTAACATTATAATTTTCTTCAATTGGAGCATTGTCATTATTTTCCCAATTCCTATTTCTATAATTCTGGTTTCTAAAGTTCTTATTTCTATATTCATTATAGTTATTTCCATAGTCATTATTATAATTTCTAGAATTCTGGTTTCTATAACCATTATCATCATTTCTATAGTTATTATTTCTAAAGCTATTATTAAACTGTGTATTCCTTCCAATCATCTTAAGAAAGGTTCTACATTCCATCATTTTATGGCCCTTCTTCTCACAGAAGTGGCAAGTAATGGATTGATAATTGGATTTCTGGAGAGGGGCAATTGTCATTGGTTCATTATCATGCCGACTTTCTAATTTAGTCATCCTATCTATTAAATATCTTATTTTTTTCTTCACTTCCTCCATGTCATCATTATTTTCTTCCTCCTTTTCCTTGTTTCCATTTAAAACATATATAGCTGTTTTTCGCAATTCTTCAAGGTCCATATCTGACCATCTTGGGCATTGTGTTCTAAAATAATTCTTAATTGCTTTGCAAGAGTTATTTACAAAGATTCTTCTAACTTGTCTTAAACTACTCTCTTTAGTTAAGTCCCAATCTAAGTATCTGTCCCCAAACTTGATAATTCTATCCATAAATCTAGGAGGTGTTTCTTCTTCCTTTTGCTTAATTTTTTCCAGTTCCATCCACTTATCTGTATTGTCTGCACATTCCTTCATTGCCGTGAGGATGGCCTCTCTACAACGGTATAGTTGTAGATAATCCTCAGGATTGTTATAGTCCCATTCGGGATCCTGAGATGGCCAATGTGCTGCATTACGCCCCCGGGTTTTGTTGACATGATCAATTATTTTATTTTTTTCACGTTCACTTAAAAAAGCCTGTAGTAAGTTCTCAACGTCCTTGTAAGACGGATTATACTGAAAAAATATGTCTCCCATCTTTTTTGTTACTAGAAAAGGATCTTGTTCATATGTGGGGATATTTTGTGTAAATTCATTTATTTCTTGGGGAGTAAAAGGTATCCTATGTCTTAAAGTCACCACATCCCCATTCCGTCCTATTTCAGGTACTTCTCTTAGAGGAAACAGGCCTCTAGTTGAATTTTGTACCTGTGGGTCAGTTTGACAAGGACAGGTTTCTCTAGGAGGACAAGATCTCCTTTGCGTTGGAATTTGGTTTTCTGTAGGAGAGGGAACATGAGAAACTGGGATTGCAGGGGAAGGGTTTTGGGGATTAAATTCAGTCAAGATTTGCACTACACCAGAGAAGCAGTCTGTTAACTGGGCTATAGGGAAGGTGTTTTCCATCTCTATTTCAGGGAAGGAAATTTTCTCATTCAAAGGTTCAGAAACAGGTCTGTTTCTGGTAGAGTGGGTGTTTGCTCATTGATCCTGTAAGAAACATTTTAGATCTTCTAATTGGGCTTGCATTTTATCCTCAATATTTTCTATTTTATCCTCAATATTTTTTATTTTAGCATCTCTAAATATAGTATTGAGTATTTTATCCTCAATTTTTTCTATTTTATCCTCAATATTTTCTATTTTATCCTCATTTTTTTTATTTTATCCTCAACATTTTCTATTTTATCCTCAACATTTTCTATTTTATCCTCATTTTGTTTTATTTTATCCTCATTTTGTTTTATTTTATCCTCAATATTTTTTATTTTTTCATCTCTAAATATAGTATTGAGGAGTACAAAAATGACAGTACCTATTAATATAAAAATTTGGAGGTATCCTTCATTCCTCAATGCCCCTACTTCTTCAACTGCCATATAATTGTCAAAGAATGTAGTACTCATTTTTATATATATATTTTGTAATTTCACAAAACACGTGGGGAGCAGGGCAAAGCAACAAACTTTCCACAGGATTTTTTTTTTTAATGCAGGAAGTTGTTCCTTAAGGGAAAGGATATTTAGAAACAGTTCTTCCAGCCAGGACTTTAGAGTCCTGTTGCTGAGATTTAAAACAGCTGTTTTCTGTCTATCAGAGTCACACAGCTGGGAAGTATCTGAGGTCCGATTTGAACCCAGGACCTTCTGTCTCTAGGCCTGGCTCTCAATCAGCTGAGCTACCCAGCTGTCCCTTAAGATTAAAGGGAAGAAAAAGAAAAACTGCTGATTCCAATTTAACTTAAGGAGAAAAGAGAAGAGAGAAAAAGTTTTTTATACTCACGTGTTCTAGCAGCTGTGTCTTTAAGCCAAGTTTTTTGTTAAAAGGGACTAAGTGGTGAGACGGTATAGTAAAAAGGCAAGGAATTTCAGAAGTTTATTGAGAGAATTCTTTAGACTCCCGTGTGGTCAGCCACAATGTGACAAGGAAATCACTTTAAAAGACTGATATATATTAATTTAAGGTCGCCAAGGAATTCAGCTATGTAATTCCTAAATGAAAACTCAAGTCAGCCGTCAACCTTTTATAGAGTTTAATTACAAACAGGAGGAAGAAAGGAATTAGAGATAGAGAGAGAGAGAGGGAGAAAGGGGAGAGAAGGGAATAGGGCTTAAATACCCCTTCTGTTTAGGCTGGGCCAAAAGGCCCAAGCCCTTAGATAGCTGAGGCAAAGAAAGGAGATCAGTCCCTATTACTCACGTGACCAAAATGGAGAAACAGTCTCAGGGGCCTCCACCTCCAGCTTCCTTCAGAGCAAGCTTCTCAGAGCACCTCTCCAACCACTCAGAGCCAAAACTCCCCAACCAACCACCTCAGTCCTCAGACCCCTCTATCTTTAAGGAAACCATCCAAGTTCCCTCCCCTCAGTTCTCACATCTACCAATTACTGTCCATGTCTCCCTGTGCCAATGGTGGCTCTAGCTTAACCCAGGACCGCCCAGAGGTCTGTGGCTTTGCATATGTCTGTTGAAGGTCATATTCTCAAATAATTAAATCTTGATCTTTTGCTACAGCCCTTCCTAAATCCTGTTACCCTGAGTAGGGTAGAGATTGGAATAATTAAATTTTGATCTATGCTGCAGCCCTTCCTAAATCCTGTTAGGACTGAGTAGGGTGGAGATTGCAATTTCCAAGACCTGGTTCTGTCATTCCAAGTATCTCCATTGTATCAATTCTAAAATCAATCATGACTCAAAGAAATTCCTGTTCTATGCTTAAGCATAGGTCAAAGCACTTTCCATTGTTCAGCAAAAGGTTTCTGTCCTAAAGTAATCTTAAGAAGGGAGGAGGAGGAACCTCCCATGCCAATGGGGTTCACATTCCAATAGACTATCAATAGGAAATTTTTCAAGTATGAAATTTCCCAATGGTGAAATTTCCAACATTTATAAGTCTAAGAATTTTTAAGGTTTACAGGTAAGTGACTTCAGCAATACAGTCTATGATAAACCCAAAGATTCCAGCTTTTGGGACAAAAATATACTATTTGACAAAAATTGCTAGGGAAATTGGAAGACAGTATGGGATAGACTAGGTTTGGATCAACACCTCATACCCTACACCAAGATAATATAAACTCAGAATAGGTGAATGACTTGAATATAAAGAAGGAAACTATAAGTAAATTAGGTGAACACAGAATAGAATACTTGTCAGATCTTTGGGAAAGAAAAGATTTTAAGACCACGCAAGAGTTAGAAAAAATTACAGAATGTAAAAGAAATAATTTTGATTACATTAAATTTAAAAGTTTTTGTTCAAACAAAACCAATGCAACCAAAATTAGAAAGGAAGCAACAAATTGGGAAACAATCTTAATAACAAAAACCTCTGACAAAGGTCTAATTACTCAAATTTATAAAGAGCTAAACAATTGTACAAAAAATCAAGCCATTTCCCAATTAATAAGTGGGCACATGAATAGACAATTTTCAGATAAAGAAATCAAAAGTATTAAAAGGCACATGAAAAAGTGTTCTAAATCTCTTATAATCAGAGAGATGCAAATCAAAACAACTCTGAGGTATCACCTCACCCCTAGCAGATTGGCTAACATGACAGCAAAGGAAATAATGAATGCTGGAGGGGGTGTGGCAAAATTGAGACATTAATGCATTGCTGGTGGAGTTGTGAATTAATCCAACCATTCTGGAGGGCAATTTGAAACTATGCTCAAAGGGTGCTAAAAGACTGTCTGCCCTTTGATCCAGCCATAGCACTTCTGGGTTTGTACCCCAAAGAGATAATAAGGAAAAAGACTTGTACAATAATATTCATAGCTGCGCTCTTTGTGGTGGCACAAAGTTGGAAAATGAGGGGATGCCCATCAATTGGGGAATGGCTGAACAAATTGTGGTATATGTTGGTGATGGAATACTATTGTGCTAAAAGGAATAGTAAAGTGGAGGAATTCCATGGAGACTGGAACAACCTCCAGGAAGTGATGCAGAGTTAGAGGAGCAGAACCAGGGGAACATTGTACAGAGACTGATACACTGTGGTACAATCAAATGTAATGGATGTCTCTACTAGTAGCAATACAATGATCCAGGACAATTCTGAGGGATTTACAAGAAAGAACACTATCCACATTCAGAGGAAGAACTGTGGGAATAGAAACACAGAAGAAAAACAACTGCTTGATCACATGGGGTGATAGGGATATAATTGGGGATGTAGACTCTAAATGATCACCCCAGTGCAAACATCAACAACATGGAAATAGGTTTTGATCAAGGACACATGTAAAAACCCAATGGAATTGTGCATCGGCTATAGGAGGGGTGGGAGGAAGGGGAGAGAAAAAAACACGATTCTTGTAACTAGTAACTAGGGGAAAATATTCTAAATCGACTAATTAAATAAAATGTAAACACACACACACACACACACACACACACACACGAAAGGACAGCAATAAATGTGTCTATCCTTAAAATAATAAGTAGTATCTATCCCAAACCATCAGCAAGTGTCATTAGCAATGGGGATAAGTTAGAGGCCTTCCCAAAAAAGATCAGGATGTCCATTGTAATCACCATTATTTAATATTGTAATATAAATGCTAGCTTTAGCAAATAGAAAAGAAAACGAAATTGAAAGAATTAAAGTAGGCAATGAGGAAGCCAAAAGATCATTCTTTGCAGCTGATACGATGGTATCCTTAGAGAATTATAAAGAATCAACTTAAAAACTAGTTGAAATAATTAATAACTTAAGTAAAGTTGCAGGATACAAAATAAATACACATAAATCATCAACATTTTTATATATTACCAACAAAGTCCAGCAGCAAGAGATAGAAAGAGAAATTTTATTTAGAATTACTCTCCACAAGCATTGGTGAACTTCTTAGAGATCACGTGTCCAAACCGTACCCTCAAGCCACCTGTAAGCCCACCCAGAGATATACCCCAGAGAGCAGAGGAAGTGCTCCCACCAGGTTTTGGACAGAGGGGCAGGGCATGTGAAAAATGTCCTCGGGTGAGTTGGAGAGGGAGAGGGGAGCAGCCCTCTCTGTGCTACCAGGACATGTGTGCCATGTCTTCTTCAACATGACTCTGGACAATATAAAATACCTAAGAACCTACTTGCCAAGACAAGCCCAAGAATTATATGAACAGAATTACAAAACACTTTCCATACAAATAAAGCCAGATCTAAACAACTGGAAAAATATTAATTGCTCATGGGTAGGCAGAGCTAACATCATAAAAATGTCAATTCTACCTAAATTAATTTACTTATTTAGTGCCATACTTATCAAACTATCAAATAATTCTTTTTAAAAACTAGAAAAAAACAATGGAAAAATTCACCTGAAAGAACAAAAGGTCAAGAATATCAAGGGATTAATGAAAAAAATGTGAAGGAAGGAGGCCCACCAGTACCAGGATTTCACTATTATAAAGCAGCAATTATCAAAACAGTCTAGTACTAGCTAAGGAATAGAATGGTAGAACAATGGAATAGATTAGATACACAATATACAGGGGTAAATGACCTGAGGAATTAGTTTTTGATAAACCCACAGGCTCCAGGTTTTTGAATAAGAACTCACTAACAAGAACTGCTGGGAGAATTGGAAAACAGTATAATAGAAACTAGGTATAGACCAATATCTCACATTTCTATACCAAAATAAGGTCAAAATAAGTATATGATTTAAAGTGTGATACCCTAAGTAAATTAAAATAATACAGAATAGTTTACCTGGCAGACCTTTGGAGAAGGGAAGAATTTATGATCAAATAAGAGATAGAGAAAATTATAAAATATAAAATGAATAATTTTGATTATATTAAATTTAAAAGCTTTGGTACAAACAAAACTAATGTAATCAAGATTAGAAGGGAAACAACAAACTGGGGGGAAATTTTTATTACACATTTCTCTGACAAAAGTCTAATTTCTCAGATCACTAGTGAAATAAGCCAAATTTTAAGAATATAAGCCATTCTCCACTTGACAAATAGTTAAAGGATATGAACAAGCAATTTTCAGATGAAGAAAAAATTTGAAAAAATGTTCTAAATCACTCGATTAGAGAAATGTAAATTAAAATAATGCAGAGGTACTACCACACACTTATCAGATTGGCCAATATGACAGCAAAGGAAAGTGATAAATGTTGGAGGGGATGTGGCAAAATTGGGACACAGATGCAGGATTGTTGGATCCAATCATTCTGTAGGGAAATTTGGAACTGCCCAAAGGGCTATAAAACTGTGCACACTCTAATTCTGTCATACCACTACTGGATCTATATCCCAAAGAAATAATAAAAAGGAGAAAGTCCCCACTTGTACAAAAATATTTATAGCTGCTCTTTTTGTGGTGGCAAAGAATTGGAAATTGAAGGGATGTCCATCAATTGTGGGGGAATGGCTGAACAAAATTGTGGTACATGTTGATGATGGAATACTTTTATCATTTCTTTTAATGATAAGTGAAATAATTTCAGAAAAAGCTGGAAAGATTTGCATGAACTGATGCAGAGCGAAATAAGCAGAACTGGGAGAACATTGTACACAGTAACAGCAATATTATATAATGATCATCTGTGAAAACGTGGCTACTCTCTGCAATGCAATGATCTGGGACAATCCTTAAAGACATGATGGGGAATGCTATCCACCTGAATAGAGAGAACTGTTGGAGTCAGATGGCTATGGATCAAAGCTTACTATCTTCATATCAATGTATTTATGGTTTTATTTTGGGGTTCTGGTTATGTATGAGTGTGCTCTCACAACAGTGACCAATATGGAAATGTGTTTTGTATGATAATAAAAGTCACATTAAAAAAAAGTTTTTCCCGTTGGGGAATTTGTATGCAACATCTGGAACCAAGGAACTTGAAGTGGGGAGGGCAGAAAGGGAGGGTGTATAATATCTGTATGTTCTATGTTATTGTTTTCTCAGGTCACTTCTAAAAAGTATCAGGGCAGATGTCACTCCTAAATCTGAGGCAACGTGGCAATTAACAGTGACAACAGCTGTAATGAACACAGATATTTAATATACAGTTCATCTGGCAAGGTGTGGAGCTGCTTTTATCCAGTTTATATATCCACTCAGAGAACAGGATGTTATTCAGAAAGGTTCCCATTTGTGCAACAACAGCTGTGCCAGTGGGGGTGTGCTGAGGTCACTTATCCACTCTTCCAGGAAGATAAACTCATGGTTGTAGGTGGGATTGCAACACAGTCTTAGCGCATACTGGCCTGTCTTTGAGGCCTTTACTCTCTCCAAAAGCTTGTACTGTGAAATGGCAGGTTACTCTCTTCTGAGAAATCATCCATAACAAAATTAAGATTGGCTCCTTCCTTCCTTTCTTCCCTCCCTCCTTTCCTTTCTTCTTCCCTTCCTTCCCTCCTTCCCTTCTTTCTCCCTCCCTCCCTTTCTTGCTTCCTTCTCTCCCTTCCTCCTTCCTTCCTTCTCTCTTTCCTTCCAAACTAGATATTTTTAATTTAAAAATTTTATTTAATAAATTAATTCAGAACATTTTTCCATGGTTACATGATTCATGTTCTTTCCCTCCCCTTCTCCCCACCCCATAGCCAACATGCAATTCCACTGGGTTTTACATGTATCATTGATCAAGACCTATTTCCATATTATTGATATTTGCACTAGGGTGAACGTTTAGAGTCTACATCCCCAATCATATCCCCATCGACCTATGTGATTCAAGCAGTTGTTTTTCTTCAGTGTTTCTACTTCCAGTTCTTTCTCTGGATATGGATAGTGTTCTTTCTCATAACTTCCTCTGGATTGTCCTGGATCATTGCATTGCTGCTAGTAGAGAAGTCCATTACATTCGATTGTGCCACTGTGTATCAGTCTCTGTGTACAGTGTTCTCCTGGTTCTGCTCCTTTCACTCTGCATTAGTTCTTGGAAGTCTTTCCAGTTCACATAGAAATCTTGCAGTTCATTATTCCTCTCAGTACAATAGTATTCCATCACCAACATATACCACAATTTGTTCAGCTATTCCCCAATCAAAGGGCATCCCTTCATTTTCCAATTTTTGGCCACCACAAAGAGCGCAGCTATGAATATTCTTGTACAAGTCTTTTTCCTTATTATCTCTTTGGGGTACAAACCCAGCAGTGGTATCAGCCTAGATATTTTAAAGCTCCTTTTATTTATGCTCAATGGAATGAGGTATATGGGGCCATGCCTTTTCATGATGGGATTAGAGCTTTTTCTTATTTGTTAAAAATGCCCACAGCCAACCTTTGCCTTTAGTCAGGTTGGTTGGAATCTGAGATAAAGTGAGGTGTAAAAGGAGCTCACTGACATACCTCAGCGGGGCATCAGATTCTGTCCCGTTTCCCTAAAGAAAAGCTTCTCCGGATGAGCATTCCCAATGTGGGCTTGCGGTCCTGGTATGCATTAAGAAGCATGATTTTAAAGAAGCAGCTAGAGGCAACTACAGGGCTGTGAGCACAGTACTTTGTGTTGGTCCATAATCAAGAATCCTTTTCATATGTGATGCGGCTCCATCATGAGAACAGAATGGAATATGGCACTTGCTGACTGCCTTTAAAATACAATATGTAAACAGACACACTAAAGCATCAATGTCTCAGGGAATGGTGGATGCTTCTTGGTTGAGGTCCCAGTTATTTATTAGGAAGGAAGGAGATTAAATGATTATGAAATTCAGGAAGAGTAATAGGGAATATGTTGAGACAAGTGCAGGGAGTGGCAAGGGAGCAGGAATTAACTTCCCCTGTTTATTGTTCGCTTTTCTATAGGACTTTAAAAGTTTACAAAGCACCTTCCTTGTAACCACTCTATGAGGAAGGGACTCCCAAGATTATTGTCTTCATCTACTAATGAGGAATCTGAGGCTCCATGGATAGAGAGCCAGGCCTGGAGTCAGAAGGCCAACTCTTGTGTTCAAATCTGGTCTCAGACACTTCCTTACTGTGTGATCCTGGGCAAGTCACTTAACCCCAACTGCCTCACCCTTGCCTCTCATTTATATTAGAATTGGCACAAAGACAGAAGATAAAGGTTTAGAGAAAGAGACAAGGGGAGGGGGGCATCCTTGGCAGAACACTGTAGCAGGAGTCAGGAGGCCCTGGCTTCTTTAATCCTGACTTGGCCATAATGCATCTGGATGATCTTGGGCGAATCATTGTCCCTCTGAGGGGTGCAGGGTCTTTATTCATGAGATTGAAGGGTTGGGACTAAGTGACTTCTCATGGCTTTTCCAGCTTGGATAGTCTAAGCAAGGGTTGCAAGAACCATGAATCACTAAAGGAAAAGAAAACAAGGTGACTGTGGCTGAAGCTAATCAAGACATTTTTAGGAAGGGAAGCAAAAAGTCTCAAAAGTTCCACCTGGCAAGGTGAGCGGGTTCATACGTTGAGAACATCTCAAGACTGAGAACAAATGTGCAAAGAAAAGAGACAAAATGCAAGCTGAAGGAGTTGGAAAATAATGCCATTACTTGTTTTTGTGGGTTGGTATCAGAGGACATTAGTACTGGAAGGGAACTTGTATGAAATCTCATACAACACCCTTATTTTATAGACAAAGAAGCAATACAAGAGAAGACAAGTGACTTGCCCACATTTATACAGCTATTTAGTAGGTAGAGCTGGGCCTATCTAGTCTTTATAGCTCCCAAAACTGCTTTCAGTGAACTAGAATCTTTGTGCTTGGCTAAATTCATTTAGCAGGCAGAAATATTTGACACCTCTCATAATTATAAAGGTTAGTTTTAGTAAATAAAATGATGGAATCAAACATTTCTTTTTCTGAAAGAGCTGCAATATGAATCTCAAAAAGGCCAAAATAAATCATTTAAGTGGACAATATGTACTTGTTAAAAATGAAAACTATATGTAAAATATATCTAAATTCCTATTGAACTATAAAAATTTTATAATTTTAACTATTTTGGAATTGTGAAGAATGTATTTCTTACACACAGCAAAGATATACTTAGTGGAGCTAAAAATAAAATGTAAATTTTTCTTTGAAACAATACTATTATGTAATAGTATCTCAAAAGTATACATCCAGCAACCCTGATCTTATGTGAAAAACTAAAATACTAACTACCACATTAGGTCACAGATAATAGTTGACATTAATAAAGTATTAAAAGTCTTAAAAAACTTATCTCCATTTTATAAACAAGGAAACTAAGGCTTGGAGAGTTTGTAACTTGCCCCAAAGTCACAAGTAAAGTAAGTAAGGAGGCACAATTCTAACTACAACTGTCCTGATTATAGGGCTTGCATATTTTTCCACTCACCATACTATTCCTTTCCACATTAAGTTATAATTCCTAAAATGAGGCCTCTTGGGCAGGAAAATACAGCTATCTACTGAAAAATAATGCTGACTATAGGCCACACTTGGCTTTTATACCTGCCAGATTTTGAGGAGAGGTGTGCATACTATTATAGTACGTATCTCTAAATAATTATGGGAAATCCCCCTCTTTCCTTCATGCCTTCCTTGATGCCCAATCAAAATAATTTATCTGGAGTCAGAGAATTTAGATTTGAAACTAAGCTCTAAACTAAATCCCTGTGGGACGCTGGGCATTTACTTAACTTGAGTCTCAGTTTCTTCATCTGTAAAATGAGGGAGATAATCTCTAAGGTCTCTTCCAGCTAAATTCATCATCCTGTGAGACAGTACTTTAACAATTCAACAATGCTCGCTGGAGCAGGAAGTGATAGCCCTAAAAATCTCTTCATGGTGGCCAGCAGTCATTTAAAATGTACTAAATATATTATTTACTTAGACTTCAAAAATATAACGTACTTTTTCTGGTGACCGGCTTTTTGTGGCAGAGACACTCATGGCCTAGTTGTAACATTCTTTCCCTCCAATGACTGTGTGTGCACTTAAATATCTGCCTAGGTGTGACCTTGATTCAGTAGTCTGGAGGCAGGATTTTTGTTTTGTTTTCCTAGTGCTGGGTGGGCATCTTGTCTTGAACATAGAAAGGGCTTAAAGTTTGTTAGGCTGAATTGCTAGACAATCCATTGGACCACGTGAACTTGTAATACATCTTTGCAGACGGGTCCTATAATTCATCTAGCTCACAAAAATTACTTGCTTCTTCTGGATTTAGTAAAACGATGGCATGCTAATGAGAAGCTTGGTGGTGCCATGGACAGAGGGCTGAGTTTGAAGTTAAGAAGCTCTGCATTCAAATCTGACCTCAGACAAATACTTGCTGGGTGGCCCCTCAGTTTCCTTAATTTTAAAATTGGGATGATGATAATAGTGCCCACCTCCCAGGGTTGTCATGAGGATCAGAATGTGATAAGATTTTGTTGTTGTTGGAAATCCTTATCTTCTGTCTTATAATCAATATTAAGTATTGGTTCCAAGGCAGAAGAGTGGTATGGGCTTGGCAATGGGGGTCAAGTGACTTGTGTAGTGAAAATTTCACCTTTGAAGGTTGTTATAATATTAAAACTGTGGCCGCCAAGGAATTTACTTATGAAATTCCTAAAATGAAACACTCAAGTCAGAATGGAATTTATGGTGGTTTAATCACAACGGAAGTAAGAAGAGAGGGAGAGAAGGAGAAAGGAGGAACGGGAACAAGATTAACTCAACCTTCTGGCAGAAAGCCAGAGGGAGTTTAGGCCCAAAGGGCCAAGGTGGAAGGAATCAGTCCTTGACTCACGACCGATCTGAAGGGAAGCGGTCTGCGGGCCTCCACCTTGCTCAAGCTTCTAACACGAACTGGCATCTAGCCCTGTCCACAGGAAGTGAGCGAATTCCAGAGGCTGTTTCCTACCTCACTTCCTGTGCCTCACAAGTGCCAGTGGTGATCAACCTTGACTTAGGACAGCCCAGGTGGGCAGTTAGTTATTTCTGATTTGTCATTGACTAGCACATGCCTGTGTAGTGTGGGTGTGCACAATTTTTTGGGTGCTAGACCAAGCAAGATGGAGATTTTAAAATTCACACTTGCTCAGGGTCACACAGCTAGAACTACCAGATATGAACCCAGGAATTCCTGATTCCATGCCTGGCTTTCTATCCCCTAGCCACCAGGCTGCTTCAGGATTTATTTATATCAATGAAATCACAGATCTAGCCCAAAAACAAAGCAAAGAAAAAACAAAGGGGCCACGCACCTCACAGGACTCTTATGAGGATTTGATGAAAAATGTATGTCTAGTGCTTTGTAAACTCTAAAGAGCCATATTAATCAATGATGTTATAACTAGTGGGGCTCATCCTTCTGATCATAAATGCACATTTTCTAACATGAAAAAAAGGGAGATGTTAATGTTATACGTCACAAAATCCATTTTAAAAGTCCTTTTTACTTAATCAGACATCGTATTTCTTTGGTCTTTGGGGCCCTGCTAATTCAGCAGATGAGATAGGAAGGTATATCAGCTATTGCATAGATACTGCTGCCCATCTCTGTCCTCAGACCTTCCTTCCTTCCCCTCAGTCAGAGCTCCTTCAGTTCCCAGGCATGGTCCCCCTCCAGATGGCGCCCCCTTATAAAACACATCTTTTTCTTCCTCAGATATTTCTCCCACAATGTAACCTGTGGGTCAATGTAGCTCACTAGGCTGAATGTCAGATCAAATGAAAGGACTGCAGATGTCTACTCATCAGGTATCAAGTAGGGAATGAATGACAAAAGATCTGCATGCTATGTGCAATTTCTTTAAAACTTCTCATGGTTTTGTGGAACATAAAAGGCTTCCTTTTTAGATTTGCAGTTGCAGTGCCTATAGGCACTCTGAGAGTGCTTCATGATTGATAGGTTAAGTTTCATCACCCAGTGAAATCGCTTTCAATCCAGTTTTCTGAGGCCACATTTTAACCCTTTGGTCCAGTCATAGCACTGCTTGATTTGTGCCCCAAAGAGATAATGAGGAAAAGCACGTGTACAAGAATATTCATAGCTGTGCTCTTTGTGGTGGCAAAAAACTGGAAATGAGGGGATGCCCTTCAATTGGGGAATGGCTGAACTAATTGTGGTATATGTTGGTGATGGAATACTATTGTGCTCAAAGGATTGATGATCTGAGAGAACTTCAATGAACTTATGTGGAGTGAAACGAGCAGAACCAGGAGAACATTGTACACAGAAAGTGAAACATTGTGGAACAATCCAATGTAATGGACTTTGCTACTAGTAGCAATGCAACAAGCCAGGACACTCTTGAAGGACTTATGTAAAAGAATGCTATCCACACTGAGAGAAAGAGGTATGGGGGCAGAAATGCAAAAGCAAAACATATGACTCATCACTTATCACTTGGGTATGTGTTTTAGGGTTTGAGCTTTAAAAAATTGCTCCATGGCAAAAATGAATAATATGGAAATAGGTATCAAGTGGCAACATTTGTACAACCCAGTGGAATTGCCTGTAGGCTCTGAGAAGGGGGAGGGAAAGAAAATGAATCATGGAGTCATAGAAATATATTTAAAATTTAAAAAAAGTCATATTTTAAACAACAAAAAAATAGAAACAGAAAATTAAGCATCCTTCTCTTATATGTAAGAGGAGAGCATTGGG
Organism: Monodelphis domestica; assembly: GCF_027887165.1. Classification (NCBI taxonomy): domain Eukaryota; kingdom Metazoa; phylum Chordata; class Mammalia; order Didelphimorphia; family Didelphidae; genus Monodelphis; species Monodelphis domestica. Next base: position 213,916,729 of record NC_077227.1, read on the forward strand.
CTAGATAATAACTTTCAGTCCTAAGATTCTATAATTTTATGGCTAGATCCTGATTTCTTGAAGACATGTCATATAAAGTAACTTTCTATAGCACTTTAACCTGTACTAAGTACTTGTCAGTAACATTTGCTTGAAAATGTCGAGTCTAAATGATCTAATTTTCAAAGAAGCATCCAGCTGTAATATAGATATTTATTGAGAACACTGGATTCATCACAACACTTATAGTGACATTTCTAAATGTCATGTTTCCTTAAAATATGTGCTACTTTGCAGAATAGATGTGCTGACATCAACTAACCAATATGGCAAGAACACAGAAAACATCAGAGCAGCAATTAGTAATTCCTATTTGCCACTCCATATTGACTTTGTTCTGTGAACAAAATTTGTCCCTATCTCTCTGAAAGAAAAGAGAAAATAAAGCTGGTTAGCAGTTAAGAAAAAATGGATTTTTCACCTAAGTTTAGGGCAATTTGCCTTTCCTTTTAACTAGACAATTGATTATCTTTTCTTTCCTTCACATATACTAACATAATTATTTTTTCTTTTCCCACCCAGTTTTTTCCCCTTTCTTTTTAGTTAAAGAGGATCCTCAAGTTCTTGGAAGACACTGTTGATGTGGTAATATGATCTCAGGAGGTCATTTCTTTAGTCTACTGGCTTATCTCTTTTCTTCATTAGGATTCTAAATATGTGTTGTTTTTTTTAAACCCTTCCCATTGGGTTTAAATGACTTGTCCAGGGTCACATAGCTAGGAACTGTTTTGAGGACAAATTTGAACCAAGGACTTCCCATCTCCAGGCCTGGCTTTCTATCCACTGAGCCACCTAGCTTTCCCTAAAAATGTATTTATGCTGCTTTCCCCAAGGTTTCTTTACATTATTGGGTTCCTGGCTTATATCCCTTAGGAGAAAACCAAATCAAGGACAACTGACCCAGCTGTGCTTCCCAAAGAACAAGTTGAACAGCCTAATTGGTTTCATTGCTTTCCCAGAAGCTGAATATTTGAATTTCCTCATTACTAGGAGATAATGACTCACAGCCCCTGTAGTTCAGTTAATCAAAAAATCCTTGTTCAGTTTTGATCCAAGTTGTGATAGAAATCCAAAAAGAAAGTCTGACATTTTACTGAATAGGTATGAGCTAGTAAATCTGGTTGAGAGATTATTTTCATACCAAGTCTGATAACATTTTCCAATCTCCTTATTTATAGGCAATTGTAGTAGAGTGGGAAAAGGTTTATAATTGGGGTTGGAAGATTTATAATCTGGGTAACCTGGGTAGGTCACTTAAACTCTTTAGGGCTGTTTCTCATCTGTTAAGTGAGCAGGTTAAGATCCCTTCTAGTTCTATTATAATCTTATGCTCAACTTTTTTCTACCTCTAAATCCTATAATCTGAGAATGAGAGATATTCCTTCTAAAACCCAATCCCCACAGTAGACTAAAATGAACTTTTAGACAATGAAGGATTCGAAAGGTTATGCTTTTCTTGTGAAGGGAATAGGACATGGAAATGTTGTATCATTTCACCCAAACTGGGATCTACATCCAATCATTGCTTTCCCCCAAATTCCATTTGTAAGTTAGACTAATTTCTCTTAAGGTCAAAATCACAGGGGGGTGATTTGCCCTTCTCTCCTAGCCAAGAGATTTATAAGGTCTTTTAGAGTTGGGCTAGAATATCATGCTTTTTTGTTATATGCATCCCATCAATGCAAACTGAGAATTTAAAGTTTTAAGATATGGGGAGTCAAAATGGCGGTGTAGAGGCAGCAAGTTCAGACCTCTGAAAACACTTCCTCACCAATTTAAAAAAATGTTCCTAGGGGACTGAAAACCAAATCTAACAATAGGACAGAGGTAAGGAACCCTCCTGCTGGACACAAGTTAAAAGGTATGCCCCCCCCCCCCCCAAATCCTGAATTCGAGAACACTCCGGTTTAAGGGGAAGGAAGAAGGACGGTCCCAGGACCCCTCCCTCACCTACAGTACTGAGACTCCAGCACTGGCTGGAATCACTGAGCAGGCAAGGGCACTAGTCTAGAGGAAGTACCTTGCAGGAAAAGCTGTACCAGGCTCAGGGCTTTGATCACGGGCAGCAGGGAGGCAGCTGGAGGAGAACCTCAAAGAAGGCAGCCCAAAAGCAGATGAGAGACTTCATCTGCCACCCCCCCTTCCCGAGGTTTTGTCCTCAGGGCACATCCAGCTCTGCAAGTTCAACTCCACTGGGGTTAATCTTATCAAGTATTCAGAGGGCAGGGAAGCTCAAACTCCAACACCCCTCCCCCACGGACTGCTCTGACAACCTTGTTAAGCTCCAAGGGTGAAGGTTGACAGAAAAGCCCAAACCCACAGATGTAGCACATAATGAGAGTAGCAAGACTACAGGCAATTACAGGGGGAAAAGAAGGGGAAAATATGAGCAAACAACAGAAAAAGAAAAAAGAAATTACAATTGACAGCTTCTATCCAGGCAATGAACAAAAAGCAAATGTAACAGAGGAGGATCAAGGAACACCAAGCAAAAACACAGAACCTCCAGCGAATTGGACACAGGCTTTGGAAGAACTCAAAATACAATTCAATACACAATTAAGAGAGACTGAAGACAACTGGGAAAAGAACCTAAAAAGCAAGATAAGTCATCTGGAAACAGAGGCACTTGAACTAAAATGAAAAAATAGTGTCATGAAAGCCAAAATTAATCAGCTTAGAAATGAGCCAAAGGAGATGAAAGACGAGGCAAAGAAAATGAAAGATGAGGCAAAGAAGATGAAAGACGTCTTCCAAAGAAAATCAGACCAGAAGGAGAAGGATGACCAAAAAGCCAGGGAAGAAATTCAGTCTTTAAAAACCAGAATAGAACAATTAGAAGCAAGCGACTTCACAAGGCAGCAGGAAACTATAAAACAAAATCAAAAGAATGAAAAAATAGAGGAAAATATGAAACACCTCATTCACAAAACAGAAGATTTAGAAAAGCATTCCAGGAGAGACAAATGAAGAATTATTGGTCTACCTGAAGACCATGACAAAAGAAAATACATGGACATCATCCTACGAGAAATTATCCAAGAAAACTGCCCTGACATTCTAGAACAAGAGGGAAAAGTGGAGATTAAAAGAATCCACAGATCACCCCCTATACTTAATCCCCAACTGACAACACCCAGGAATGTTATAGCCAAATTCAAGAATTACCAGACCAAGGAAAAAATATTACAAGCTGCTAAGAAGAAGTCATTCAGACACCATGGAACTACAGTAAGGATAATACAGAATCTGGCTGCATCTACAATGAAGGACTGAAAGGCATGTAATATGATATTCCAGAAAGCAAGGGAACTAGGTCTACAACCAAGAATCAACTACCCAGCAAAACTGACTATATTCTGGGGGCAGCTGGGTGGTTCAGTGGATTGAGAGCCAGGCCTAGAGATGGGATGTCCTAGGTTCAAATATAGCTTCAGACACTTCCTAGCTGTGTGACCCTGGGCAAGTCACTTAACCCCCATGGCCTAGGCCGTACCATTATTCTTCCTTGGAACCAATATACAGTATTGATTCCAAGATGGAAGGTAAGGGTTTTAATTAAAAAAACAACAACAACAATAACTGACTATATTCTTACAGGGAAAAGTATGGTCATTTAATAAATAGAAGAGTTCCAAGAATTTGTAAAGAAAAGACCAGACCTGAACAGGAAATATGATGCCCAAACATAGAACTCAAGAGAATAATCAAAAGGAAAAAAACAAAACAAAGCAAAAAAAAATCCCCAAATTTTTTTAAGGGATCCAGTAAGTTAAAATGATATGTATTCCTACAAGAAAAGAGGATATTGGTAACTCTTAAAAATTGTTATTATCACCCAGGTAGCTAGAAGAATTATACTTAGAGGAAATAGTGACAAACTGTACAGGATGAAAGGACAAAACATAAATATGTATATAGATATATGTATGCATAAATATATATGTGTGTGTGTATATATGCATATATATGCACAACTAGAGTTTTAAAAAGAGGTTAATATTAAGAGAAATGGGAAAAGAAACAAAATGGGATAAATTTATGTCACAAAGAAGTGTGTGGTGGGAGGGGGGGAGAACATCAATATATTCACTGGAAGGGAAAAGAGGTTGGAGATAGGAAATACTCAATTCTTACCTGCATTGAAATTGACTCAAAGAGGGAAGAACAATCCAACCCATTGGGGCAGAGAATTGATTTGCGCCCTATAGGAAAGTAGAAGGGTAACAAACAGACTAGTGGGGAGGGAAGCAATACAAGGGAGGACAAGGATGGGGAGGTAGTGTAAAAATACAGTAAAGAAAATAAGAAGGGGGGGTTGAAAGGGAATCAAAATAAGGGTGGGAATTAGGGGGACTGATTAAAAACAAAACACTGGTGTAGAAGGAAATAGTGAAAGAAATGGCAGGACTAGGAGTGGAAATCAAAATGCTGGGAAATACACAGCTGTTAATCATAACTCTGAATGTGAATGGAATGAACTCATCCAAAAAACACAAGCAAATAGCAGAGTGGATTACAAATCAAAACCCTATCATATGCTGTCTACAAGAAACACATATGAGGCACATAGACACACATAGGGTAAAAGTAAGAGGCTGGAGCCAAATCTATTGGGAATGAACTGGGAAAAAGAAGAGAGGAATGACAATCATGATATCTGATAAAGACAAAGTAAAAATAGATCTAGTCAAAAGAAATAGGGAAGGTAATTACATCCTGATAAAAGGCAGTATAGACAATGAGGAAATATCAGTACTCAATATGTATACACCAAATGGCATAGCATCCAAATTTCTAAAGGAGAAACTAGTGGAGCTCAAGGATGTAATAGACAAAAAAACTATACTAGTGGGAGACCTGAACCTTCCTCTATCAGAACTAGATAAATCAAACCAAAAAATAAATAAGAAAGAGGTAAGAGAAGTGAATGAAATCTTACAAAAATTAGAGTTAATAGATATGTGAAGAAAAATAAATAGGGACAAAAAAGGAATACACTTTCTTTTCAGCAGCACATGGTACATTCACAAAGATTGACCAGGTACTAGGGCATAAAAACATTGCAAACAAGTGCAAAAGAGTAGAAATAATAAATGCAACCTTCTCAGATCACAATGCAATGAAAATAATAATTAGTAAGGGTACATGGAGAGGCAAATCAAAAATTAATTGAAATTTAAATAATACAATTCTCCAAAATCAGTTAGTTAAAGATATAAATCATAGAAACAATTATTAATTTCATTGAAGAAAATTACAATGATGAGACATCCTTTAAAAATCTATGGGATGCAGCCAAAGCAGCACTTGGGGAAATTTATATCCTTGAATTCATATATTAACAAATCAGGGAGGGCAGAGGTCATTGAATTGGGCATGCAAATTAAAAAACTAGAAAGTGAACAAATTAAAAATCCTCAGATGAAAACTAAATTAGAGATCCTAAAAATCAAAGGAGAAATTAATAAAATTGAAAGTCAAAAAACTATTGATTCAATAAGTAAGACCAGAAGCTGTTATTTTGAGAAAACAAATAAAACAGACAAAGTACTGATCAATCTAATTTAAAAAAGGAAAGAAGAAAACCAAATTGATAGTATCCAAGATGAAAAGGGAGACCTCACCTCTAATGAAGAGGAAATCAAGGCCATCATTAAAAACTATTATGCCCAATTATATGGTAATATATATGGCAATCTACGTGATGTTAGAATATTTACAAAAATATAAATTGCCTAGATTAACAGAGGAAGAAATAGACTACCTAAACAACTCCATTTCAGAAAAAGAAATTGAACAAGCCAGCAAAGAACTCCCTAAGAAAAAATCCCCAGGACCAGATGGATTCACAAATGAATTCTATCAAATATTCAAAGAACAACTAATCCCAATATTATAAAAACTATTTGACAGAATAAGCCAAGAAGGAGTTCTGCCAAATTCCTTTTACGACACAAATATGGTACTAATTCCAAAGCCAGCCAGATCAAAAACAGAAAAAGAAAACTATAGACCAATCTTCCTAATGAACATAGATGCAAAAATCTCAAATAGAATATTAGCAAAAAGACTCCAGCAAGTGATCATTAGAGTTATTCATTATGACCGGGTAGGATTTATACCAGGAATGCAAGGATGGTTCAATATTAGGAAAACTATTCACATAATTGACCATATTAACAAGCTAACAGACAAAAATCATGATTATCTCAATAGAAGCAGAAAAAGCCTTGACAAAATACAACACTCATTCCTATTGAAAATACTAGAAAGCATAGGAATAGAAGGGTCTTTCCTAAAAATAATAAACAGTATCTATCTAAAACCATCAGTAAACATCATCTGCAATGGGGATAAACTAGAAGCCTTCCCAATAAGATCAGGAGTAAAACAAGGATGTCCATTATCACCTCTATTATTGAACATTGTACTAGAAATACTAGCAGTAGCAATTAGAGAAGAAAAAGAAATTGAAAGTATTAAAATAGGCAATGAGGAGACCAAGCTATCACTCTTTGCAGATGATATGATGGTCTACTTAAAGAATCCTAGAGAATCAACTAAAAAGCTAGTAGAAATAATCAACAACTTAGGAAATTTGCAGGATACAAAATAAACCCACATAAGTCATCAGTATTTCTATATATCTCCAATACATCTCAGCAGCAAGAATTAGAAAGAGAAATTTCATTTAAAATAGCCCTAGACAATATAAAATACTTAGGAATCTATCTGCCGAGAGAAAGACAGGAACTATATGAACACAACTACAAAACACCCTTCACACAATTAAAACTAGATCTAAACAATTGGAAAAACATTGATTGCTCATGGGTAGGATGAGCTAAGATAATAAAAATGACAATCCTATTCAAATTAATTTACTTCATTAGATTCATACCCATTGAACTATCAAAAAACTTTTTTACTGAATTAGAAAAAAACATAACAGTTCATTTGGAAGAACAAAAGATCAAGGATATTCAGGGAAATCATGAAAAAAAAAGGCAAAGGAAGGAGGCCTTGCAGTCTCAGATCTCAAACTATACTTTAAAGCAGTGATCATTAAAACAATATGATAGTGGCTAAGGGACAGAAAGGAGGATCAGTGGAATAAACTTGGGTTATGTGACCTCAGCAAGACTGTCTATTATGAGCCCAAAGATCTCAGCTTTTTGGACCAAAATCCACTATTTGATTAAAAACTACTAGAAAAATTGGAAGATGGTAGGTATGGGACAGACTAGGCAATTTTCGGATAAAGAAATCAAAACTACTAATAAGCACATGAAAAAGTGTTCTAAATATCTTATAATCAGAGAGATGCAAATCAAAACAACTCTGAGGTATCACCTCACACCTAGCAGATTGGCTAACATGACAGCAAAGGAAAGTAATGAATGTTGGAGGGGATGTGGCAAAGTCGGGACATTAACGCATTGCTGGTGGTGAATTGATCCAACTATTCTGGAGGGCAATTTGGAACTATGCCCAAACGGAGATAAAAGACTGTCTGCCCTTTGATCCAGCCATAGCACTGCTGTACCCCAAAGAGATAATAAGGAAAAAGAAATGTACAATAATATTCATAGGTGCACTCTTTATGGTGGCAAAAATTTGGAAAATGAGGGTATGCCCTTCAATTGAGGAATGGCTAAACAAATTGTGGTATATGTTGGTGATGGAATACTATTGTGCTCAAAGGAATAACAAACTAGAGGAATTTTATGGGAACTGGAATAACCTCCAAGAAGTGATACAGAGTGAGAGGAGATGAACCAGGAGAACATTGTACACAGAGACTGATATACTGTGGTACAATTGAATGTAATGGACTTCTCCATTAGTGGCAATGCAATGATTCTGAACAACTTGGAGGGATCTAGGAGTTGCAGTGTGAGGTTTCTGCAGAGATCTCTAAGGTGCCCTCTCCAAGCAGTTCACTTCCTGGATTCTTGGAGGTAGCAAGTTTCTTAACTTTTAGAAAACTAGAATTTTATGAAAATGATACAATCCCCTCTGAGGAGTGTGTTGACAAATACATGAATTAACTCAGGATAAATTAATTTTCACTAAGAAAACAGCTTTATAAAAAACAGTAGTATAGCAGCGAATTCAAGAAAACCTTTTGGGTTTAAAATGTCACCAAGAATCTAGATCATTCTGGTGGAGGTAGATTAAGCTGAAGAGTTAAAAATCATTGAAGTAATCATTGGTTTTGTTCTCTTTCCCTTTTATCCCCAAATTATTGTAATTTATAAGTTGGTTATGTTTACAAGATCCATTGGGGAGCCTAGTCTTCTAAAGGATCTCAGGGGGGATTGTGTAATTTGAATCTAGTACCCTAAAAACTACGATTCCCAGCACCCTACTCACTTCCTTTCATTACATGCTGATGTAAACAAGATATAAATTGGGTGGCATTCCATGTATAGCTTTCTCTCTTTTTCCTTCCTATGGCAGCTTTGGTGAAGCAGGCTTTTTTGAGTAGGTAGAAACCTTGGTCACATGGTTCTAGTCTATCAGATAATAATCTTTATAAAAATAATACTGGAAGTATTGAACATTAATTTAAAATCTACAATAAAGGGGGAACCTAGACTAGTGATGCAAAAGATAAGAATGGGTGATGTTGGTAGTACTAGGCTTTGAACCCAGGGTCAGGCCTAGTGACATATACTGGATCACAAATTCAAGACCACAATTATTGCTGATGGTGCGTGATATAGCAAATTTGAAGGCTAAGGTGACACTAAGGCCTATGCTAACAATGATTAAATATATTTAATTCAGTCATCTTACTTAATTTCAACCTTAATACTTATATTAAAATAATCACAAATTTATGACATGCTTACTATCTTAGAATTACAATTATAATTATTGAAAGACTATTGCTAACATTAAAATCTAATCCTCATATCAGGCGGTAGGGGATTTTTCATTCATAAACAGATGTACCAATTCACAGCTCCACCAACAAGGTGTCAATTTTCCCATATTCCCTCTCATTTGTTATTTTTCTTTTTGGAGAACTTTGCAAATCTGCTGGGTATGATGTGAAATCTCAGAGTTTGCTTTAATTTGCATTTCTCTAATTGGTAGAAATTTGAAGCATTTTTTCCCATAAAGCTTTAGATAGTTTAGGTTTCTCCCCTTGAAAATCAACTATTGGTATCCTTTGATTATTCTATTAATTGGGGAATGGTTCTTTAAGTTGGAATCAGTTTCTTACACACACACACACACACACACACATACACACCCTATCTGTTCCTCCTTATAAATGAGGCCTCTATCAGAGAAACTGCTGCAAAGAATTTTTTCCTAGTTAATTTTTTTCTTTCTGATACCAGTCACATTGAAATTGTAAAAAAAATATTTTCATTTTATGTAACCAAAGTTGTTAAAAGTTTTATCTTCCATTGTGTGACCTTAGAGAAGGTACTTTCTTATTTTAGTTTTCTCAACTATAATGAGGATATAGTCCCTACCTCAAAGGATTGGCATAATGATTAGATGAAATAATATTTGTATTGGCTTTATAAGTGATTATTCTTTTCTCTTCTACCTTCCCTATCTTTCACAGAGACACTGGTTGTATGACCTTGGACAAGAAAATGAACCACTTGTATTCAAGGCAATTCTTGAAAAATATAAGTTGCAGTGTAGGTACTAATCTGTATTTCCTCAACAGGAGTTCCCTATTCCAATGAAATCATAGGTCTGGTCCAAAAAAGATTTTTAAAAAAACACTGGGTATTTTGTTTTCCTGATTCTCCTTACTTTACTCTGAATCTATTCATATATATCTTTCCATGCTTTTCTAAATTTTTAATTCTCATAGTTTCTTATGGCATAATAACATTCTACTACATTAATATGAACCATTTGTTTAACTATTCTCCAACTGATGGGTATCCACTTTGAAGACAACATATTTTCTTAATAACAATACCCACCCACTGATACCATATAGCTGCAAATCACAGGATAACTCTCAGAAAAATCAAAATTGGAGATAATCCAAAGAAAATTGGAAACATGGATGGTGGGCATAAATAAACTGTAGTATATTGCTAATGATGATTTATATGCTGCTGACATTTTGCTGACTACATTAGACTGGAAAATTGCATAGCCTCTTTTTTAGAATCCATAATTACCCTAAAGCATTTAGCCTAAATACCTACTCAGGAAAAATCAAATGAATGAAGAATGCTTATTGCCCTAACTATGATACTATGATATGAAATTGTATGTACAATATACCTAGTTCATCCATATGTATATAATTTATTTATAGTTTTATATATCTAAGTGGCAGTGTTGCATAGTAGGGAAAGATAAAAGAGTCCTGGAGCCAGAAAGGCTTGAGTTCAAGTCCCAACTTAAATGCAGAATGTCTCGGGAACTCAGGTTTAGTGACTCTATCTCTCAAGGGGCTCTAGGCAGCAGTCTAAGACTTTCCAGTAGGACCTCCTCCTCTTTGCTTTAGTTTCCATGGTTTTAGCTAGCAGTTTCAGCTGCCCGAGGCCAGTAGCAAAGTAAAATGGCCAGAGATCCCCCAAAGCCTACCCAAGGTAGTGTATGCCCTAGGGGCTTTCTCTACTGCTTTTATTTTACTATCACTCTTTTCAGGGTTACATATTTTTGCAGGTGGAAAGATGAGGAGGGGACAAGAGCAGAGAGAGAGCACGCATTTCTGGAGTCAGCAGGTGTTAACTTATATTCACAGTTTCAGCCATCCACAGTATGGCTTGAAATGTCTCCCCTACTGATATGGGGCCGTCTTATATTGCAGAGAAGATACTGACATACCTGAGTTGAGAGAATTTCCTCATAAGTAATCTTGGATAATATGGAAATGGAAATGGAAATGGAAAATGAGTTGACCTCAGAATTCTTTAGGAGAAAAAAGGGAGCTGTACTGTCCCTAGGAATTGTGAAGTAATTGAAACAGAAAGCTCTTCACCAACAATATTTTTGCAGAGAATCAGTATGGCTTTGAGCAACTGTTACAATTTTTGGCTAACCATGTCGGTTGTGATGAAATACCCTCAATCTTTTTAACTTTCCTAAATCTTTACTAAGTTCAGTTTTTAATAGATAATGCCTAGATAGTGATTTTTTAAGCCATGCTTCTTCCAAGGCTTTTTAGCAAGCCTCTTGACTCATCTTGCTCCCAGCTCCGACCCCAGCTCCCGGCTCTGGCTCCTGCTCCTGGTCTCTGTCTCTCTCTCTTTCTCTCTCCCCCTCCCAATTTCTCGGTGGGGGTGGGGGGGGGGAGAAAGAAGGAAGAGACTTTTCCAAACAGGAACTTACAAGCATGGCTTTAAGAGGCTATCGTTTGACTGTACTGATACTTTCATTTATCTCACCTGAGATTCAGGGGAAAAATTCAGCTCCCTGCAATTCTTTGGCAAAATTTGAGATTCCTAAAACCTACCCTGACTATGGGGAAGCAGCTCAGGGGCTCAGCGAATTGAGAGCCAGACCTAGAGACAGGAGGTCCTTGGTTGAAATCTGGCCTCAGACACTTCCTGGCGGTATGGCTCTGTGCGGGTCATTTGGCCCCCATTGCCTAGCTCTTACCAATCTTCTGCCTTCTGACAATAGGCATCTAAATGGATAAAAACCCAAGGAACTTTAAGGAGACTGGAGGTGATATTTTTAAGGCAATTCAGATGCCATGTTTTATAAAAATCTCTGTATTCTATTGCATTTTGCTGATTGTTTTGTTTAAGGTTTAACTTTGTGATTTTAAGTTCATATATTACTGCATTCAATACTATTCTGTTACACTGAATCATTTTAATGTATTGGGTTTTAACTACTATTAAATTCCGTTGCTTTTCCCCTATAACTATACTGAACAAACATTATTGAGTAAGCCCCTATAAAAACAGCTTTTCTATTTTTGACTTTGTCACATAGAGGATAGATGGACTTCATCAGAAAATTGCTATAACAACCTTTGGAAAATTTAATGAGCTAAATATCTCAAATTGATTTTAAGGGTTCTTTAGACACGATTTTTATAATTTTTCTTGACAATCTCTGGTCATTTTGCCTGCCCCTAACACGAGGTAAGGCCCATTTTAGTAGCTGAAGTGAAATACAATTATAAACTCCAACTCCTGCATTTATAAAAATGTGAATGGAAGCTGGGAAGTTGATCCCAGAGCATTGTACCCCTAGAAGTCTCCCCTAAAAAAAGAGACCATCTCTCATTTATAGCTCTTCAGCTCACTACTTCCACCAGAATATCTAGAATTCTTGATGATGTTCAAAACCCAAAATAAATTTCACTTTGTTTAAAAATATGTTTACCAAGGTTGAAAGATTTGCTATGTTTGTAAAAATTTTGACAAATATCCATCAGTTCATAGGCTTTTAAAAATGCCATACAGAAATTTATGTAAAAAATGATAGTGGTTTGTTTGCTACTGTAATTAACTGGGCTATTGAGAATTTGGGGGATAATATTTATACTACTATTCTTTATATAAAAAAAAAAACTGTTACGTTGTAAAATTCATTTGCTTGTACTCACAGTGGATCATGGCCAGATATGAAGAGGAAATGGATCTCATTTTTGGTGAGAAAGCCTTGTATTTTATATTTCCTTAGCTGACACAGTGTGTCAATGATTATAAGCTACATTTTTTTTAATTTTTAAAACTCTTTTATTATTATATTTTTCTAGCATGTGCAATATACTATTTCAGTTTTTAATTTTTTCTCTCCTTTTTATATTTGAAGCACATGTCACCAGTATTAAGAATTTTCTTTAACCTTTTTGATTTTGCAGTAATATAAGTTTAAAATACATTTGCTATAATGTCAATGTATGCCCCAAAAGCTTGAGACTGTAAAAATGATGCCACTAATTGTTTTAAAAAAATTATGGGACTTTGCTTAATGAGTCTGTCTGATTCCAGGACAAGATATACAAAAGAGCCATTGCACAGGGCCAAAGATAAACCAATCCAGGATGGATTGATGCACTTCTAAGCCAATACAAAGGACTTGAACCTAGTGTGAAGATTCAAGGTTGCAACGCTTAAAATACGTTAGGACGTAGGCCTTCCTTGTATCCACACTCACTCTGAAAATACTTACAGAGGAGTATCTCAAACTTGGCTTCTTACCTGGCTCCTATAATCTAGTCCCTTTTCTGTCTGTCATAGTGTGGCAAACTTTCTGTAGTCCTGGCTACTGACTGGGTAAATGCATCATTGCTTAGATCATTTTAATTGGGCCCTGATTCAAGGACCTGTTATAGATTTACTTTTCCTTTACTTGGAATTTTTACACATCAGACTTTGATAATCTATATTTTCATCCAGAAATTTTCTTTTTTATTTGGATTTTTCTGATGTCTTTTTAATTTCTCTTACCAATTAATTCATATACCTCATAACTCAGCCATGCATCCCTAAGAGATCCGTGTGTTTTTCAATCACCCTTTTAATGGGGGAATGTAAAAATATTATTATTTTAAATTGCAAAGTTTAAATTCCTTTTCAGAAGAATTTTAGGTTAAGAGGCATGCTGCCTCTCCGATTCTAGAGACTGAACTGTTTGGAGAAGACACCATGAAGATGCCTCTAGACCACAAGCTGCACAAGAAGATCAAGAATGAACTTTGGGTGTGATTGATTGAACATTTATTTGTATGTATACTTTCATGCCAAAGGGGACTTCCCCCTAACTGGCTTTTTGTCAATGGGTCTAGCAATTATTGGTTTTGTTCTTTTTTCCTCTTATCCTCAAATTATTGCTATAATGTCAATGCATGCCCCCATAAGCTTGAGACTGTAAAAATGATGCCATTAATTGTTTAAAAAAAATTTATGTATGGGAATGTATGGAAGAACTTGGACCAGAATCACAAACAGGAGTGAAGATGGAGTGGGAACTATATTGCTATTGTTGTCATTCAAGTGTTTAGTTGTTTCTGTCTCTTCACCACCCTGCGAACCATACTGTCCACAGAGGTTTCTTGGCAAGGATACTAGAGTGGCTTTCTACTGCCAATATTATTGGGATATGTTAGAAGGAATATCCAGGGATAGCTAGGTGGCTCAATGGATAGATTGCTGGGCCCAGAGTCGGGAAGGCCTAAGTTCAAATCCAGCTTTGGTCACTTCCTAGCTGTGTGACCCTGAGCAAGTCACTTAACCCCATTTGCCTAGCCCTTGCTCTTCTATTGTCGAGTTATTACTAAGAGAGAAAATAAGGGTTAAAAAAAAAGAATGAATAGCCATACTGATAAAATGACAGATACATTGGAATACCTGAATATTTTCAGAAGGGCTGTTTTTGTCTATGGCTAGGCTAGGATTTACTGAGAGAATCTCAAGATCAAGACATTGGCTAAGATTTTCCATGCCCTGGTCAGTAGAGCTGGATTCACTGAGGCATTAAAATTTAGCAGTAAAGTTATACTTTGAGAGAAACCATGAGCAAGAGGTGGGTTAAATGGAATATGTATATGTGGGGCTTGGAGGGTAGAGGTGGGAGGGACAGGAAGAAGGAATGGAGAGGGAAAAGGAAAGAAATAATTATTGAAGCAATGAACATGAAATACAAAGGAAACAAGGTCCAGAGGCAGCAGCCATGGTCCCAAAGAGTAGATTGGCAAAAAGGAAGCTATCAGATCCAAGAGGTAAGAGAAAAAGACAATTCTAGGTTAAGCAATAGTTCAAAGAAACCATATATCTAAAAGACTGCGCTTAGGCACAGAGTTTCTATACAAATTGTCATGCTCAATAAGGTGGGAATGCCTGCATGCTTTTAAGTTCTGTCATGTGAGGCTAACCTCACCATCTTTGTTCCTTTAAATAATCTGCTGTGGAAAGCTCCCATGTACCACCTGCATATCTTGAAATGGCAATAGACAGAGAATTGATGGAATCCTTACAAAATTAACTATAATACAACTTAGAATGTGGTATGCTTAATCTTTCTATACTCTTTGAGGATGAGGACTGTCTCATTGTCATTTCCCTTAAAATTAGCACAGTAGGTATTTAACAAATGTTAAATCAATTTGAATTTGTTAAATAAGTATAATATACAGATTAGAAAATGGATACTATAAAAATAATTTATTTGCAATTAAAACAAACATACATATGTATATATTTTTATAAATAGGTCATTACAGAGCTTAACTGAAAATATCTATTTTATTTTTATTCATTAGTCATAGTTTCTGATTTGTGTATATATGTGGGAAAAGGGAGAGACTAGCTAATCTGATCCAAGACACTTCCCATGTTAAATAAACCAAAGTATGAAATGTGTGTGCATATGAATTTTGCAAAGTATGAATTTTAGAACTGGAAATGACCTCAGTCTTCATTTATTATAACTTCCTCCTTTTATAAATGAAAAAAAAAAACAAAAACTAAGGTTCAGACAGGTTATACGTCTTGATAAGGTTATATACTAGTTAGTGGCATGAACACTCATGTTTTCTGGCACTTTTACCATCTTATGACAGTTATGACCCATAAAACCACTTATGGTAGTCATGGATATCACCTAATTTTCCTAGCTGACAAATTAACCCGTTTAAATTTGTTTAAATCTAAATTTGTATTTCGGAAAAGGCTTAGCATATTCTTAAAAGAATAACTTCTTTGCAAATTCTTTCCCTACAATATCTAATTTATTGTATTTGAATGCTAGAGTACTCGGATAAATATGAAAGAAATAAGGAAATTGATCATTTAAATATGACCATATTTTCTTCAATCTTATAAGAATAGCAAGTCTTGATTTCAATGCATTGAAAGTTAGTAGAATTTCTGATTAAGAATACAGTTCCAAAAGAATTATAATTATGGGTCATTAAGTTGCAAAAATAGACGCTAGAAACATAAAACTGTAGATTTTTAAATTTAACTAAGATAAATACTTTAGAATCATGAATTAGTCAACTGAACAATCCTATAGTGGAAAAGATACTGGATTAAAAAACAAAAAGTTTAATTCTGACCCAGCTTTGAGACTACCTTGCTGAATAAATAATTTAATTTCTTTGAATCTCAGTTTCCTCAAGGAAAAAGGAATCTAGCATAAATTCTCTCTGAGATCTCTTCTAGCGTGAAGATTTCTACAGTTATTGAAATCAAAGCATTTGTATCAATTAACCAGTAGGATGTCTTATCCTATGTAGTAGATCATGTTTCTGAAAAGTTGCATATAAATGCATCTTTCTGTATTCTTGGCATATTTTAAATTTGGGACACACACAACAATTTCTTCTATAAAACAATTTTCTATAAAGCAAACAATCATTTTCCAATTCATATTCATAAATATGCAGTTCCTTAAGGCAAGAGGGAGCTGTGTATTTATCCTGTTTCTGATCAGCAGCTTAAAATTTGAGCTGCTTCTATTTGTAGAGGAAGCCATGTGACTATAAGAAATTTAAAAAACAAGAATGCATATGTCTTGTTGGTTCTAATGTATTAGTCATATTCATTATATTCCATGGAAACACATTTGAACTATTATGAATTATTTTTTGAAAAACTGGAAAATAAATACTCCGGAATATCCTCCAAACTAAAATAATTCTGATAATTATTCTGAATGGAAAAAAAATACAATGAAATTATATATTGTAGAAAGTGACTTTCAGAGGTCAACATCATCTTTTAGTAAATTAATACCCAACTAGTAAATTACTATTCCAGTTCTATACAATAATTTAAAAGAAGGGGGCAGCTGCTAGATGGCTCAGTGAATTGAGAGAGCCAGGTTTAAAGGTAGGAAGTCTGGCCTCAGACACTTCCTAGCTGTGTGATCCTGGGCAAGTCACTTAATTCCCATTGCCTAGCCATTACCACTACAGTATCAATTCTAAGCCAAAAGGTAAGGATTTTAAAAATAGTAATTTAAAAGAGTCAAAGCCCTATGCTGAACTTATTAAACTCAGGGAGTTGCTACTTTTGCTGAAGGAGCAGGCTCATTATTTAGCAATGATATAGTTATAATGAACTCTAATTCAAAGGAGCAATTAGCAGTCACAAAGTTTGATAGTTTCAGGGTAAAATCCTAACTGGAAAGTCAATGTGTGTTCCTAATGGCATTCAAGATGTCTTCATGTGATACTAATGGCTATTTTAGGAAGACGGAGTGCCTCAAGGAATCAGTAATGAAAAGGTGCCCCAAAAGTGTTTTAATTCATTCTTAGCAGCCTGAGTCTGGACAAGATCAGTTCTGTACAAAAATTTGTACTTTTCAAAGCCTTTGAAGGAATCTCACTTCCCACTGCTACCCCCATCTCCCATTGTATTTGTAAATTTTATCTGGTGCCTAAAAAAAGCCACATTCCTAAGTGATTAAGTTATAGACTTTCTCAGTCTGGAGCCTAAAATACTATTTTCACTCAAGGAAGAGGTTCCACCAGGTACAGCTGAAATTTGGAAACACCCAACCAAATTTGCTAGGACACACTTAACATTGGTCATTGGCCTCCCTCCGTTTTGTTGGCTCCCTGATTTACTGGTCAGCTAATTTGATCGTCTTCTCTCCTACTTCAAATAAATACAACATACCAACTGCATGCTGCTTAAGGCAAGCTTGCAGACACATCCGTCTGAATTTAGTACCATTCTCAATTCAGATCAGATATCAGAGTGGAACACACAGTTGCTTAAATGGCCTGCTTGGCTGCCCTTTGCTCAGAAGCAATTTCAGCTAGTTTACATTCCACAGTAAAGTGTGGCAACATGTTACAGCTCACACTTAAAATGTAAATAAGAGATTAAACTTGTCAGACAAGACTCCCCAAATGCTGCCCAAAGGACATACATACATAAAAACACACATACATATATGCATATTTCCTACAGAAATAAATAGATGAGTCTTTGGTCTATTTGTTACTTTAATATTCCAATAAATTATTTTTAGACTACTCTGAAATAGAACTATTTGAATCATGCTGTCAGATATTTTAATGTTCCCTGAAATTATTTAAAATGAAAAGGAGCTAAATTTTCAATAGTAATACTCAATAAGAGTTGTTTTTTTTTTTTAATCCTTACCTTCCATCTTGGAATCAATACTAATACTATGGATTGGTTACCGCAGAAGAGTGGTAAGGGTTAGGTAATGGGGGTCAAGTGACTTGCCCAGGGTCACACAGCTGGGAAGTGTCTGAGGTCAGAATTGAACCTAGGACCTCCCATTTCTAGTCCTGGCTCTCAATCCACTGAGCTCCCCAGCTCCCCAGCTTCCCCCCCCCCCCAATAAGAGTTTTTAAAAGAGTCTCTGATCCTTTTATGGGTAATAGTCATATCTCTGCTTTAGGCTAAGTTATTTTATTTTATTAAAACAAAAGATCATTATCTTTTCCTCTAATTGATTTTTTAACTTAAATTCAACTAGGAAGCCTCTAAAGACAGTCTTATCCATCATAATTGGTTGATGTGATATTTTCATCTCCCACATAGAAGCTTTCATGTGAAGTAAATGTCCACCACAGCAGTCATTGTCTTCCTGGATACTGTCCTTTGCTCTGCTGTTTCTCCAACAGAAGGCAAACCACTTTTCCATGCTTGTTAAATTATTACCTAGGAAGGTTCTGACAATTTTCCATTCAGCCAAATTTTCTGGCTGTTTGGTTTTGATCTGTACTATAAAAACTTGGTCTTTTGCTTCTTTCTTAGCCAAATGTCCAGTTGGGATTTGGACTTAGATAGGGATTTTTTTTTTCCATTCTGACATCAGGTTACTCTGCCTGGGCTAGTATTATCACAGTCTATTACTTTCTGACTCATATTAGCCAGGAGAAAATTCTGAAGCCAAATTAGACTTAAAAAAAATACTGTATGTTATGTTTCCTAAAAGCTATGTTTTTACCCTCTCTAAATTATAAAGAATGCTTCCTTTTTCTATCTGCTATCACCTATGGTATGTTTCAGTTGTCCAGCCTGCTGTGTGGTTTCTTGATTTTCCAGGGTTTTCTTAGCTCTGAGCAATTAGTGTAATGAGAAGTGGATATCTGATCTCATTTGGCAGGTTAAGCCTCAGTGCAGGTCAGAAGCCTCCTCCTCTTAGGTTCCATTTACATTATAAAGTTTTTTTGTTGGCTTTTTGAATGTTTGCCCATTCTCCTACAAGATCTTTCAAGGCTCTGTCAACCATTTGTGTGTGATTTCACTGTATTTATAGACATGAACACTAAATTTCCCCCCTGAGTATTTGTATCACCTCAAAAATTACATAAACTTCTGATAGAGGAAATGATTTTGAAACCAGATAATGTGGCACTTTGTTGCCAAAAGAAAGATGGAACATAGTTTAATAGAGAGTCAGCTTTAGGGACAAACAGAGGTCCTAGCTTATCTGGTTTAGATGAAGTTTTGTAGATGAGGAAAGTGGTAATTAAGATCATTCTCTCTAATTCTTCTATATTCAATTCAACAAACATTTCTTAGCACTTGTAATTCATGCCTGGTAACTAGGTCAGGTGTTGTTGGGCAGACAAAAGATAAGAATGAAAATAGTCTTTTTGCCCTCAAGAAACTTAAATTCTGGGGTCAGGGGAACAACACACCCAAAGCTATATAAATACAAACTATGAATAAAGAAATGTGGGTGCGAGGCACTAAACTTTGGGAAGGTGGAGAGAATCCTCCATTGGGAAGAGAAGTTGAACAGTCTGGAATGAAGAGACTCCAACAAGTAGAGGTGGGGTCAGATTGTAAAGAGACCAAATGACTAAGCAGAAGAGTTTTAGAGGCAATTTTTGGAATAACAGACCTCAGCAATGAGTTTCTCTACTTGGTTATAAGTGGGGAATCCAGAAGGCTGACAATGGCAGAAGGTATTGAGCTTAAGCTTTATTTGCTAGTTGGGCAGTCTCTTTGTGTAAAGCATGAAGGGATGAGGAAAACTCTTTAATAATTACTTTTTTAAAGATGCATACATGTATATTTTGGTATCTGTCTCTGATTTCATTACTGTAGGCAAATCCCAGTGTAGAAACTCCCTTTCCCATTAAAAAGTTAAGTAACTTGCCTAGGACCACACAGCCATTATATGTCAGAGGAAAGTCTTGAACCTGGAGGTCTTCCTGACTCCAAAGATGGCTACACTTGTCCTTGAAGGTATTTTTTTTTTAATCCTTACTTTATGTCTTAGTAACAACTCTAGGCAAATGGGATGAAGTAACTTGAAGACAGGAAGTGTCTGAGGTCAAATCTGAACCCAAGACCTCCTGATTCCAGGCCTGGCTCTCTTTCTATCCCATTGTGCTACCTGACTGCTCCTTGTACACATATTTTAATGTCAGAAAGTTCTACTCTCAGTCATGAGGGTGTTTACTTGCGACAAGCTATATCTCCATTATGAGGAAGACTCAAAGCTTCCATTAAACATAGAGGGTGTAATTTTCAAAGCCTTTTTTCCAGGTCTGGTACAGAGATTTCCTCTCACTTAACATTCAAATTGGGTAAATATTTCAATTAGAAGTAGAACACATTCCTAATACTGTCATCCTGCCCTATTACCATGTCATTTTTTTTTATGATACGTGTTACCATAATCTTCACCTAGATATTGCAAAAATGCAGCCTTTGTAAAGTGTATTGAATTCTTTCAGAATAAGAGGCCAGATAAAGTGTCTCTGATGGGATATTTGGATCAGAAAGGACCTTAGAGACAATCTTCCTAGAGATGAGGAAACTAAGGGATGGAGTGACTTTGCCCAGGGTCACATAGTATAAAGTATTAAAGATATACATCAAAGTAGTAAGTTGTGCGTGAATTTAAGTGAGTAATTTGCAGGTGAGCCATAGGGTTCGCTAATCAGATACAAGAAAAACTAGAAAGAAGGGATTTGAATAATACCTACGCTCAACTTAGTTAGCAACCTGGAATTTTTTCACAAGCTTCTGCTGACACACCTTTGACACACCTTCTTTGTTTATGTAGCTTACTCATGAGATATGACACCCCTTTTCCAAGCTTGAAGTAGAAGAGCAATTATATACAAGTATCTGAAGATTAGATTAAAGGTACAAATGAGTATTCCTGAAACTCAACAGAGGTGTTTAGAAAATGAGAACATCCTAAGAAGATATAGGAAAGGTGAGTAGGATTTAGCTTGGAGCAAAGGCTAAAACAATCAGGAGGTTTTAAAGGTGAGATTTGAAAGAGGAAATGACTCATTAGAAGCTTGGAGGGAGGGAGTTCCAGTTAGGTGAGGTAAGACAAATGAAATACTTGCAAAAAAGTTGCTGGAAATGATTTTAGACTCTGAGTAATCAGCTACTATAGAGTAAAGGTATCTCGAACATTTTGCAGACAATTATTTGAAGACATCAGCCCCAAATACTGGACATTATCTCAATGGGATTAAAAGTAAAGCAAAATATTCTAACCTTGCCTAAGGTCATGGTGCCTCCTTATTTCTAATAAATATCTTATTCAGTTTGGGTCATGGAATTTTAAGAAAGGGAAGCTATTGATCAGAGAGAAGTAAATTTGGGGAAAGGAGGGGTTTTCATAAGGAAAGACTCTGAAAGTTTAGAGCTCTGAAGTCTTGGAAAGAAAAGTTGAGGAGAGATGTTTAAAGTTTATAAAATCTTGAAAGGAGTGAGCTAGGTAAAGATGGTATCTTTCATCAAGTCCAGAATACTTTCATTAATAAGCACTGAAACCTGATGTTTGAAACAGTTTCAAGACAAATATATGGAAACAGGTGTTTTTACAGATATTAAATATGTTACTATTACTTACTATAACAGGATACCAAGGGAAACCAAGGATCTTTCTTTCTTTCTTTCTTTTTTAAGCAGGCAGCGTTCAATTTATTTAAAAAAAAAAAAACATTTATGTGGTGGCTGGCCACAGCAGCTGCTTGGGTCCTCTGGACAGACACTCAAGTGTGAGTCTTTACAAGATGGTCAGTGAATTCCTGATAGGGAGACTTGGTGAAAATAGTCTCTTTCCACAGGTCTGGGGTTAGGTAGCTGTATCTTTTGGAGATGGCATCAAAAGTAGCTTTAGCAAAGTTGCCCAGAGTAGCAGTACAGCCCCTAGAAGAAGTGTAGCAATCATCAATTCCAGCCATCATCAGCAATTTTTTAGGTACAGGAGCTGAGACAATGCCCGTACCTCTGGAGGCTGGCATCAAGCACACCAGAACTGATCCACAACGACCAGTGGCCTTGCAGGGCACTGTGTGAGGCTTGCCAATCTTGTTTCCCCAGTAGCCACAGGAACATGGGACAGCTTGGCCAGAATAATAGCACCATGAATAGCTGTGGCCACTTCCTTGGAGCACTTGACACCCAAGCCAACAAGGCCAGTGTAGTCACCAATGGCTACAAAAGCCTTAAACCTGGTACGCTGTCCAGCTCTGGTCTGTTTCTGAACAGGCATGATCTTCAGAACCTCACCGTTCAATGAGGGCCCCAGGAAGAAATCTATGATCTCAGACTCCTTGATAGGAAGGGAGAAAAGATAGATCTCCTCCAAAGACTTGATCTTCATGTCCTTGACCTGCTGTCCTAGCTTAGTGACAGGAACCCATTTCTTGTCTTCGGCCTTTCCTCTCCGGGCCCCATGGCCACGACCCTGGCCTCATCCACCGCCCCAACCATGACCTCGGCCCCCACTGCTGAAGCCACTTTGGAAACCACCTGGGCCTCCGACTCCAGGGCCCTGCGGCCTCCTGCTCCTCCTGCAGCACCAGCATCATCTGCCATTTGGTGTTCAATAGAAGTAGAAGCCCAAGGATATTTCTAAGGGCTAGAGATTTAATCTTTTGAGGCCCTAATGAAAAATTGCCATGTCCTCCCACAAATCATCTCTGGTCATTAATGTATGGAAACTTTTATGGTCCAGCCAAATTAGTCTTCTCACTGTTCTTCATACATGACAGTGCATCGCTTATATTTGAAGCTTTTCATAAAGACTAGAATGTACTCTTTTCACCTCTACATCTTAGAATCTCAAGTTTCCTTCAAAACTCAGCTCAAATAACTCAAATAAGCTCAAAATTTCTAAATAAAAACCCTTCTTATTTACTGCTAGTGTCCCCCCACTCCCCACCTCCATTACTTTACATTTTTTTTGTATATATTTTATTTTTTCCTGCTTATAAAACCATCTTTATTTGTCTTCCCTCTATTCAAACTTAAGCCTGGTACAGCTTTCTCCAAGGCTGCCTATGGAAGTATAAGAGGAGGCACACATAGGGTGGATGAGACACAGGTATACTAGAAGAAGAGAATCATTAAGGACTAAGATATAGCTTCTTCACATGGCAAAAAAGGGTTGCCAATGGGCAAAAGAACCCCATGGTTTGTAAGAGTTAAAATTTAGGGGGGAAACTAAGGCAGGTAGAAAATTAGTTTCTCTCTAGAAGTATTATATTTTTAGAGGTTTATTTAAGATAAGGAATAGGAAAATACAAGTAAGAAAGGCACGTGCTAGGCCCAGAGAGCCTATTCACGACCACTCACATCTTGCCTGCTAGGTGGAGAGCCGCGTGTGCTCCAAAGTAGAAATAGGAAAAGAGACCCCAGTAGGTGGAGAACTCCTTTAAATAATAATTTGTGATCTAGCCCAGGTGAGAATTCAGTGCGATTACAAAGCATCCTGGGAAGTAGAGCAAGGACTTCTGGGGATTGAAGTCCTAGGTTCAAATCTCCATTCTTACAGGTTTCAGAGACAGCAAAACTGGGATGGGTTGGAGAAGAGGAGTCCTGGAATAACCAATGATGAGGCTTCCAAAGATAGTCCTGATCCTCACCCCAAAGCCAGCCACCACCACAGTGGCAGCCCTCACTCTGCTGAACTTGGCTATAGCTGCTGTATTAGAATCCCCTAAAATAGAAAGCACTTGTTTGGAAGTCACATCTGGGGATGAATGAGGTCACACGACCTGATGCTGCTAAGATGCCCAGGTGCTCATCTGTTCAAAACTCTGAATTGAAGAAATAAATGGGAATACAGATATCTAATTCCAGATATTACCATCTTCTTGCTAGCTAGTATGTTAGGCCATTGAATTGATGATAGTGTAGACATTAAATGTTTTTGGTTGGCTGTTTTATGGGTAAAGTTGCTTAATTTTGTACTCTTTTAGACTAGGAAAACAGCAGAATTTACTCAAGAAAAAGTTAAAAAAATATACCTTGTTGGTTGTAGCTTCATATACGGAAGAAAAAAATCATTAGTTTGGGAGTCAGGAGATCTAGATTTAGTCTAGATTTAGGAGATCTCTGATTAACAATATGACTTTGTGTGGTTCATTTAATAGCTCTGAACCCTAGTTTCCTCATCTGTAAATTAAGAATTAGTGTAGGGGGCAGCTAGATAATGGATTGAGAGCCAGGCCTAGAGACAGGAGGTCCTAGGTTTAAGTCTGGCCCCAAACACTTCCCAGCTGTGTGACCCTGGGCAAATCATTTGACCCCCATAGCCTAGCCCTTACCACTCTTCTGCCTTGGAGCCAATACACAGTATTGACTCCAAGATGGAAGGTAAGGGTTTAAAAAAAAAAGTTAGTGTAGATGATATATAATGACAGCAACTATATGCTGATATTAAGGGAGAAAAGTCTACTTTTAATAAGCCTAAATTCTGGAATTCATCTTCTGCTTTTCCTCTCTTAGATCTTCTTTTAATCCCCTTCTGCCTCTGGCCCTTTCAACTTTACGGGTTTTCTTCCTGGTCCTTGTTCTTGCTTTGCTACCCCTTAATTCTGACTCTTTCTAGCACAGAGACTTGTGAATCGAGACTTTTTCTTCACCCCCTTGCTCCCAAAATTAGAGAGAGATTCAAGTGGCACCATGGATTGCAATCATTTGAAGGGTCCATGACAATGACAGGTTGGAGTAGAAACTGAAGCACATAATCCCTCTTCCATATGACAGTCCTTCAAATGATTGAAAATAACTATCATTTGCCCTCTGTTTCCCACCATGGATCAAATAAATGGGCCATACCTTAAGATGCCATTTGAGGCATCTTCACACCAAAATTGCTGATTTATTCTACAAGCTTCCCTAGTCCTGGATTAGCAGATGTCTACCTCTTCTTTAAATGTGGTTAAGTGGTTAAAGGGGTTTAAGATGAATCACATAATTTATAGCTAGAAGGGACTTCACAGATCATTTAGTCCAACTCTATCATTTTACATATGTAGAAACTGAAGCCCAAGTATAATGAATTTTTCTCAGGGTCAAACAGGTAGTAAGTGGTAGAATTAGGGTTTGAACTCCATGTTCTAACTCAGAATTATTTCTTATGATTGTCTTGCCTGTGATTTCTTAATTAGGTGGCTATTCCATAGGTGTTTTGCTGGAAAGTAAAAGAATGACCAGGGAAGAAGTAAGATCCTAAAGGCTGTTTTATTTTTTAAATCCTTACCTTCTGTTTTGGAACCAATACTTGTATTGGTTCGAAGGCAGAAGAGTTGTAAGGGCTAGGCAATGGGGATTCAGTGATTTGTCCAGGATAACACTGCTAGGAAGTGTCTGAGGCCAGCTTTGAACCCAGAAACTTCTTATTTCTAAGCCTGGTTTTTAATCCAGTAAGCCACTTAGCTGCTCCTGAGGTCATAAAGCATTAAAAAGTGGGTTTTGAGAAATTTGGGATAGTGAATATATTCTTTCAAAGGAATTTGGTTATGAAGGGAATGAGGAGAGGGGGGAATAGAAAGGATGAGGGAAGATTTTTTTCGGGGGAGATGGAAAGGATGAAAAAACCTTGTTAAAGGTTATAAGAGTAGGAATAATTGATATTGAAAGATCTATGAAGAAGGGATGGAATCAAGAGTTCAAAGAGTTTGACTTGAAAAGGAAGGACATTTCCTGAAGCAGGAGCTAAATAAAGACATGAAGAAATTTGTATGGGAAGAAGAGGTGAATGGAGGAAGCTTGTAGTGGATGGTTTCAGTCTTCTTAGAAAAATAGGAGATAATAGTGTTAATAGTGAATAATAGTGAAAATTGTTGATAATAAGTGCAAGGATCAAAGACAACTCTAAGAGACTTATGATGAGAAAAATTTATTCATCACTATAAAAGGAACTGATTGAGTCTGAATATAGATGAAAATGTCATTTTTTACTTTATCTCCTTCATGAGGTTGTTTTTTTTTGGGTATATAACTGATATATGCTTTCTTTCACATGATGAATATGGAAAACATATTGCATGATAGCACATGTATAACTTTATCCTATTACCTGCCACCTCAGGAAAAAGGGAGGAAAGGGAGAGAATGTGAATGGCAAAATGTCAGAAAACAATTATTTTAATTAAAAATTGTGTTAACATGTAAAAAATAATAATAAAAAGTGAAAATAGGATATAAGGTCATTGAGAGGGGCATGTTTAGAATTGGGAGACAAAGAAAAAGAAAAAAGTTTGAAACAAAGTCCATTTGTAATAATAATAACATCCATTTACATAGCTATGAGCTATGGTTCATTAAGTTTTGTAAAGCACTATCAATGCATATCATTTTATCCTTACAACGACCTGGTGGGAGAGATGCTATTATTTATTAGTATTATTACTATTTTATAATGTATTTTATATTTGTTAAAGGGATTTTCTTAATCTCTCCCTCTGTCTCCTTAAGAGGCAAGAGAGCAGAATTTCTAAGTACATCAGAACTGAGAGGAGTCAGTGAACCAGAGATAAAGATTCTGTTACCAGGGAAACCAGGTCAGAGGTAAGGAAGCAGGGCTGACAATTAGGGGCTTTTGCCTCTGGATATTGAGAGAGCAGGTGGTCTGTCTCTGAGGCAAGGGCTACTGGCAGGTGGCTGCTGACAATTGGGTGATAGAAACTGATTGAAGGAGTAAGTGTATGGTGCTTGTCAATTATTTAGGAAGTTAGGTAGTTAGTGAATCATTTATAGATAGAGTAGGTTAGAGTAGGCCTGGTGTTTGCTAGGCAAGAAGAAACTGTCCTCAGAAGACAGTTAGAGGTAGGCTATTAGAAATTTTAGATAGTACTAGGAATTTTAGGTATAGTCATAGGGTATTAAAATAATAATTTCTCTTTCCTCTTTTTCTATTTTCTATCTATACTTCTCAAACTAAGTGTTTTATTCAACTATTCTCACTTTTGTTGAACTCCTACTTTTAACCCTTACATACTTTATAAATAAGGAAATTGAGACTCTCTCTGCATATTTGTAGATGTGTATATATGTATATTTGAAAACTTTTTATAAATAAGGAAACTGAGACTGAGAGAAGTTAATTTGCCCAGTCATACAACCAGTGAATGACTGAGACAGGATTTTGAACACAGGTCTTTTTGACTCTGAGTCCGCCACTGAGTCACTTAATTGCTTTTGGAGCAGGTTCCATGATACAAAGTCCACACATGATCAAGGATCAATGCCTGGAGTATTCTTCATGTTCCTTTGTTTTTCAATTATGCATTTTAGTCAGTCATTTAGTAAGCTTTTTTCCAGGTACTATGCCAGCCAAGTAAATTCCAGGGGAATACAAAGAACAGGAAACATGTGATCCCTGCCCTGGAGAAGCTCACCTTCTAATGCAAAGATAAAGAGTAAATATCTGTGTACATATAAGATATATACATGTAAATGGAAGGTAATCTAATCTAAGACAGAAGGCCCCAGACTATGTAACTTTGGATTGATTATTTATTTAAGGTGGTTAGTTCATTTAGAATTTAAAAATATGGTTGATCAGTATCATACAAATTTAACTAGTTGGAGAATGTCCTGAAGAGGGCAACTAGACTGGTGGTAGGCCTGGAAAGAATGCTATTTGTGATTCAGCCTACCAGAAAGGAAGACTGAAGCTACACAGAATTTCTTCTCTCTCAAAACCTCTGTCTTCACGCATCATTTTCTTTGTTCTGGTCTCGGAGATGAGGTGGCCCTTTTCCTTGTCAAGTTGAATACCTCTACCTGTGCTTTTTTTATTTTTAGTCAATTTCAAAAAAAGATTGGATTTCTTCCTCTGAAAAGTACATGTTCATATCCTTTGGCCATTTGTCCAATGGAGAATAGCTCATAATCTTCTACATTTGAATCAGTCATCCATATCTCTTAGAAATGAAACCTTTATCAGAGAAATTTGTTGCAAAGTTTTTCTTCCTCAATTACAAGCTTGTTTTCTAATGTTTCCCAGTGTAACCTGGGAAAAGTTGTAGTAACTAATGGAGCATGCAGTGAGAAGAATAAAGAGATTCATTGATAAGAATAACATTGTAAAGACCAGTAAGTTTCAAAGATATGGCAGCTGATTATTATAATGATCAGTCAGTATTGCAGAGGACTGAGTAAGCACTGCCCTACCTGCCTCCTAAAGAGAGGTGTTGGATACAATATGTAGATTAAAGTACATTTTAGGACACTGATGATGAAATAATTTATTTTGGTTGACTGCTTTCCTGACAGCTGGGTTTTTTTTTAATTTGGGGTAGGAGAGGATTGTAGTGAGGGATATTATGAGTAGAATTGCCCTTTTGCCACTTCAAAATAAAGATAAGGAAATCATTGGAGTTTTAAAATATGTGCAATAGCATAGATGGAAATCCAGAAGGAATTAGGGTAGTTTTAAAAGTGCTTTGTTGAATATTTTAGTTAAATAAAAAACAAAATCCAGGCCTACATATTTGATGTGTTTTCTGTTTTATAGTGTATATATGTATAAAGTGCTTCTTTCATGTTGTGAATTTCAGAATTAAAAATAATCAAATACTAAAAAAGGTGTATTTGCAAAAACTTTTAAATTTTATATAATCAAATTTACCTTCTGTCACTCTCTATTGTTTTGTCATGAAATCTTCCTCTATCAATAGATCTAAAAGATTATTTTAGTCTTTACTTCTCTCATTTGTTTATAATATCTAAATCATGTACCCATTTGGATCTTATCTTGAATATATGGTGTGAGTTGTTGGTTTATAACCAGTTTCTGCCAGACTGCTTTTGAATTTTCCTAACAGTTATTTCAAAAAGTAAATTCTTTTTCCAGTAAAAGCAGGGACTGTTGTGTTTTCCAAACACCAAGTTATTGTGCTCATTTCTTTCTGTGTATCTACTTATGCTTTTGTCTCAGTTTCCTCCTATCTTTTTTAGGAACTTGCTCCATCATTCTCATCTTCAGTATATTCCTATCACTATTTTCTTCACTGATGTGTTATATTCATGCTCAAATTTCTCCATCTTAAAAAAAAAAACAAACATCTCTTTAAAATTGCCACATCCTCAAACTAAATTACTAACAAAAGTAATGTACTATTGCACAAAGTACAATGGCTACCTTGTCTCCCCATTACCTGTTCTCCAAAGATTCCAATGATCTAATGGCTAGATTTGATGGGTTATTTCTTAATCCCTTTTTTGATCCTTTTGAAATTTCTGACACTGTTGACTGTCCCTCTCTAAGACAGTTTCTCTTCTCTTGGCTTTGAAACATTATTCTTTTCAAACAAGCTGACTTTTGCTAATTAATCAAATTTTTATACCCTAAGCATCTCCTCCAATGCCATATCCTGGACCCTCTTGTTTATCTTTAAACTTTTTCCCTTTGTGATCTCATCGGCTCCCATAATTTAGTATTACCCTACACTAATGACTTTGACATCTTTTCCCAGATGTTTCCTCTATAGAACCCCAGCTCTAAATCTCCTACTTCTGCTAAATCACTTCACTTTATCCTGTTATCGTCTTCAAATACAGTATATCCCAAACTGAAATAATCATCTTTTCCCTTATACCTGTTCCCCCTCCAAACATTCTTACCTCTGTTGATGGTCCTACTATCTGCTCAGTATAAATACAGTCATATAAAGTCATTTTTTATTCTTTCTTTTCCTTTGCTCTTTCTGTTTAGTCAGTTACCAAATCCTACAAATTCTACTTACATTACAGGTTTTGAATCTGTCCCCTTGTAGTCACTTACATGGCCAATAACCCCATACTTTAGCCCCCTGTCACCAGGACTGTTACAATTATTCTCTTAATGGATCTCCCCACCTTCAGTCTTCCATTTTTCCAACTGGCTCTTCAAAAGAAATTTCCTATGCATAGATCAGACCATTCATGTTTTGGCTCTGGTAATTCTCTGTGGTTGTTCCCCCCCACCCCCTCCCGCCCAATGCCTGGAATGCTCTTCCTCCTATGTTCTACTAACCTCCTTGGTTTTCTTTAAGTACTAAATAAAATCACCTACAGGAAGCCCTTCCCAATTCCTCTTAAAGTCAGTGCTATCCCTCTCTAAAATCTTTTCTACTTATCCTGTATAGTTTTCTTTTTTATGTTTATTTGCATGTTGTCTTCCACACCAGATTTTATAAGCTTCTTGAGGCCAGGAACTGCCTGTTGTTTGCCTTTTTTACTTTATTTTTAAAAATCTCCAGTGCTTTGCATGGTGCAGGGCACACAGGAGGTGCTTAATAAGTATTTATTGAGGGGTAGCTAGGTGGCTCAGTGTATTGAGAGAGAGGTCTGAAGACAAGAAATTGTGGGTTCAAATCTGGTCTTACTCACTTCTTAGTTATGTGACCCTGGGCATGTCACTTAATCCTAATAGTCTAGCCCAGTGATGATGAATCTTTTAGAGACAGAGTGCTGGGTGTACCCTCCCCCATCCCTTACTCCACACAGGGGAGGGTAAAAGTACTCTCATTGGGCAGATGGGTGGAGGAGAGGGTGAAATGAGGAATGTACTCAGCTAGTGTAGAGAGGGGGAAGGGAGTAGCTGCACCAGAATCCCTCTGCTTTTCTAGTAACAAATTCTGCAGGTAGGGAGTACCACAGGTTCACAATCACTGGTCTAGTCTTTACCTTTCTTCTACTTTGCAACCAATACACAGTACTGACCAGAAGTTAAGCTGTTGTTTGTTTGTTTTTTAAAGTATTTCTTGATTGATTGGTTCCTCATTTCCTCTAGAATAAAATACACCCCTCTAGCCTGACACTTAATATCCTTTCTAATCAGGATCGAACTTAACCTTATAGTCATATTTCAAATAACCATGTCTGGAATGCTCTTTCTTCTCATTTCTCTGACTCTTGGCTTCCTTCAAATCCCAAATAAAATTTTGCCCTCTACAGGAAGTCTTTCCTGATCTCTCTTGAGATAACTGCCTTCCTTCTATTGAATATTTCCAATTTATTTTCCATATAGATTATCTGTTTGTAGCTATTCACATATTTTTTGTTTCTTGATCAGAGAATGTCTTTTACCCATGTTCATATCCTCACTGTTTATTGTCTGACTCGTCTCTATATTCTAATTAAACTAGGTTCTTGGCTGTTCCCTAGATGATAGGCCATCTTCTGCCTTCATATACTTGATAAATTATCCTCCAGGCATAGGAAGGAACTTTTTCAGTTGTGCTTCTCAAAATCCCATTCGTGTTTCAAAACTCATTTTGGAAGTCACCTTCGCCTTCACTCAACCTAAAATTGTTCTAGCACTTCTCAGTTATTCCTAGAGCACTTTTTTTGTGGGAGAATCTTTAGTCCCATAACTCACATTATATTTATAGATACATATGATTTATTCCAACCATCCCAGTTAAGAAATGTTTTGTTTTTGTATCTTCCCAAAAAATGTTTGTGGGAAACATCAAGTATATATATATGTCTTTTTATCCTCCAGATAAAATACCCTTAATTCCTTGGGTATTGTATTGTATTTTTATTTTAAAAAATCCAAGATTTAAAATTTTGTTTGAGAAGAATTTCAGGAAAATAAGTTTGCTAACTCCTTGAATCCAAAGAATGAACTCTTTGAAAAAAAGATGCTTGCAGAAAACTACACTGCATCAAGAAGATCTAGATTGAACTTTTGGGTGCAATTGATTGAACAGAAGGGGATTGAACATTTATTGTAAAATGTACACTTTTATGTCAAAGGGGACTGCCCCCTAATTTGGCTTTTTGTCAATGTGCCTAACAAAACATTGGTTTTGCTTTCTCTCTTTTATCTTTAACTATTATAATTTCCTCTTAGAAATTGAAATATTGTATACATCTGTAGTTAGAAAGGTTTTAGGACTACAAGGTGATTCTGTTAAATGATCAATGGGGAGACTAGTCTCCCAATGATCATTAGGAGGGATTGTGAAGATTGGATTTGGCTATCTCCTGATTGTAACAATGAAGGAGGTACTTAGCTCTTCCTTGATAGTGAAGATAAAATTGTAATCCCCAATCTATTTTTAGATTTTAATCACCCCTGATGCTCCTCCACCCCCCCCCCCCCCAGGAGATGGCCAAATCCAATTTTCACAGTTCATTCTTTTTGAAACTAAGAGGAGAGATACTCAAACCGTAACAAAAAAGATTGTTAACTTTTAGATTGTAGATACTTGTAATAAGAATAGTTATTTGGTTTCCAGGCCCCTAACAAAATGAAAGCAGCAAATTGAAAACAGGGTCTAGGTATATTCTGGTGAAGGGAAGAAGATTTTTATTGTTCAGTCCTTTTTTAACTGGGTCCAATTCTTCTTGATTCCTTTGGGGATTTTCTTGGCAAAGATACTGGAGTAGTTTGTTATTTCCTTTTCCAGGGTTCCACAGCCAGTAAGTGTCTGAGGCCAGATTTGAATTCAGAAGATGAATTTTGCTGACTCTAAGCCCCACACTCTATATAGTATACTACCTAGCTGTCCTTAAGAAGATCTTTATGAGATAAAAGGGAAAATATGTGTACAAAAATATTTATAGCTATACTCTTTGTAGTGGCAAAAAACTGGAAAATGAGGGGGTATATATCGATTGGGGAATGGCTGAACAAATTGTGGTATCTTATGGTGACGGAATACTATTGGACTGAAAAGAATGATGAACTGCAGGAATTCCATGTGAACTGGAAAGACTTCCAGGAATTGATGCAGAGGAAAAGAACAGAACCAGGAGAACATTGTACACAGAGACTGATACATCATGGCACAATAGAATGTAATGGACTTCTCTACTAGTAGCAATGCAATGATTCAGGACAATCCAGAGGAACTTATTAGAAAGAACACTATTCACATCTAGAGAAAGAACTGTGGGAGTAGAACACAAAAGAAAAGCATATGATTGACCTCATGGTTTGATGGGGATATTGACTTTGAATGATCATTCTAATTGCAAATATTAATTTCCAAGGGAATTGTAGGAGAGGCATTTAAAAAGATAACATAATCCAAGTTCACACCTTAGGAAGCCTGAACAACACCCAAAATTCTTACTTTGAGAATTGTTTTGAAAATATACAGCTTCTTATAAACAAATTATCATTTGGGGGAATAACATTCAATAAGCCATTGCAATATTACTCTCAAATGATCACTTAATGAACTTATCAGAGATGATAAGCCAGTTATTTAAGGAGGCCAAGAAGACACATTTTGATAGGATACAGCTAGAGAAGGGTGGAAGGGATAAAAAAGGAGAAAGTGGAAGCCTGATGTAGTTGGGGAAAAGCACTGATTTAGAGTAAGAGGATCTGGGTTCTAATTGTAACCTCTGCTATTTACTATGTGTAACCATGCCCTTTAATTTCTTTGGGCCTTAGGTTCCTCATTTGTAAAATGAAAGCTTTGGACCTCTGAGGTCTCTTCCAGATTTAAATCTTATTTTACAGCGGTAATTGATAAAACTCAGCCAAACATTTATTAAGGTTCTACTATGTGCCAGGCCCTATGCTGGGGATACAAAAAAGAGGCAAAAATACCTTTTAAAATAGTTAAATGGGAGCTCATTACAAATAAAGTAAAAATCTTTTCTGATCCACTTCACTGCATATTTCTTCATAACACTGTATTTGTGAGTGTGTGAGTTTGCAAACACAGCCTCAAAGATCTAGTGGGTTCTCCAGGTGTACCTATGCTTGCAAACTAGACTGAAATTTGAAGCCAACTAAGATAAAGAAAGGGATAGTTCTGAGCATCTATCATCTAGGTAATTCTTGAGGTGATAAGAGAAAGGTACTGAAGAGGCTACTTTCCTTTCCCATGTGTCACACGGAAGCTGGTCGCCCTCTGTAAAATCTGTAGACCAGATGGGGACAGGAGCCCGTCCAAGAGGGATAGGGGAATTCCCCTTCCCCAAAGGGCTGTAACCCAGTTCCTCCTTAAGTCTAGGATGGAAGGAATCATGAAACTATTCTCAAAGTCCAGAGGGATCAATCTCTGGCCTCGATGTTGGGTCTGGGTCACTTGCCAAAAAAAAAAAAAAAAGACCTAGAGGCCCTTAAAGGAGAAGGAACTGGCCTAGGCTAAAAAAACCTGAGAAAAAGGGAGTGACAGACCGAGAAGGAGGTCCCGACACTCTGGGGCGGCGTAAACTACGCAAGGAATGCGAAAGAAATCTTAGGAATCCAGGGCTCGCAGAGGTTGGTGGCCGGTGGAGGAGCAAGGCTGGTTTAAATCTGATCACTGGCAGCAGCTTCCTTACCGGGACTACAGAGTTGGGTGCAGGGAAAGCAATGAGTGGGGCGGAAGGAGCTGCTGACTAGAGAACCTTGCAAAGACGAGTCCGGGAGTCCGGAGTTTATCACGCACCTAAAAGCGATTAGATGAAACTCCAGAGAACAGACCAGGAGCGAAGCCCAGAAGCAAAGAAGGGCTTCAGGGGAGAGGGAGAGAGGAGCTCCTCCCATCTCGCGCCTTGGCCCCGCCCCTCCTCAGTACGCTTGCGCAACGGCGGAGCCGGACTCTATTTGGCTATAAGATTTGCGGCAGCGGCGCTGCTTACCCAGCATGCCGCGCGGGGGCGACGGCTCTACGACAACCCCTTTCCCTCCCCCGCCCCCCCATGTTACCCTCCTTTCCCCCTCCCATTCGCCTCCCCCCCCCGCCAGTGAGTGAGTGAGACAGGCAGATGGAGGAGGGACCGTAATGGCGGCGGCCGGCAGCTCCCTACTCTGACCCGCGGCAGACACTTTAGCAACGACCCCCTCCCCGCCCCTCTCCCCGCGGGCCGCCGCCCAGCCGCCCGCGCGGGGCCACCTTCCTCCCCCTTCCCCCCCGCCCCCAGCCGTCCGCGTTTCCCCCCGCGCCCCGGTCGGGGCCCCTCACACAATGGATGAGCTCCCGGGAGGAGGTGGCGGCGGCGGCCCGGGGATGGCAGGCCCCCCTCGGCAGCAGCAGGGACCGGGAGTTAACATGAACCTACAACCGGGAGCCGGCGGAGGAGCGGCCGCTGGTGGGGGTCAGTCAACAGCGGTGGAAGGTGCGGGCCCCTCTACGGGCCCGGAACTGTCCCGGCCGCAGCAGTACACGATCCCAGGCATACTGCACTACATTCAGCATGAGTGGGCACGCTTCGAGATGGAGCGAGCGCACTGGGAAGTGGAGCGGGCCGAACTGCAGGTAGCCGGCCGCGGGACCCCGGGGGTGGGGGTGGGAGGGAGGACGATAGGACCGCGACTGGAGGGTGGAGGGGGTGGGGCTCGCGCGGGGATCCCCTGCCTGAGGGCGCTGGGTAGGCGAGACATACCTTGGGGGGCCCGGCCTGGCCGAGTCGCGGAGGAGGAGCAGTAGCCGCAGCAGGTCCTGGCAGGGGTCCCCCTCCCCTTTCCCTTCCACGGCGGGAAGCCTCGGCGGCCCTTACTGGCTGCGCGGTGCGAGCTTCCTCGGGGCAGCCATTTTGGTTTCTAGTATGGCGTCCACCGGGGCTTCTCCAGCGGCGGCAGCGGCCCGTCCTGGGGATCCCGGAACGATCCCCACGCTGGGCCACGGGGCGGGGGAGGGAGGCCTACTGGACGCGCGTGTTCGTGCTGCCCTTAACTCTTCCTCCCCTCGGGCCAGAAACCCCAGCCCAGGATCCTACAGGGCTCTTCCTCCTCCCCTTTTCTCCTCCTCCAAGCAGGTCAACCTCCCCCCCCTCCCCGGGGAACCTGCCCTTTGACAGCTGC
The DNA here is from genome assembly GCF_027887165.1 of Monodelphis domestica. Classification (NCBI taxonomy): domain Eukaryota; kingdom Metazoa; phylum Chordata; class Mammalia; order Didelphimorphia; family Didelphidae; genus Monodelphis; species Monodelphis domestica. Next base: position 213,952,669 of record NC_077227.1, read on the forward strand.
CCTCCCCTCCCTGGAGCATCCTGGTTCTTTTTGAAAGCAATTTTAAGTTTTCACTCCCCACTGAACCTTTGCTTGGACCTTGTTCACCTAAGTGATGGTTCCCCTCCCCCCCCCCCTTTTGGGTCACTAACATGCCTCAACTTCTGGCCAACTCAAACTCTGCTCATAATGAATAATTCTTTAGTGAGTTAAAGTTGCTTCACCTCTTTTTGCGTCCCAAGCCGTCACTCCCTTCTGTCTCCCTTCAATTGCTTGGTATTAGGAAAAAGAGGAAAGGAGAGATCAGACTTATATCTGGTTGGAATTAAGTTATTTGCATAACTCTTAACTCCCTTTTGCTGGGGAGGAAATGGAAAATGAAATGTTTCTGACACTCTCAGAAACAAGAATATGAATGTAGAACTTTATAGTTAGGGGTTTGGATTTAAAGACCTATTGTTGGCATATACATCTGTTAGAGAAGAATATTTTAGTGGACATTACTAAAGGGTTTATTTATAAGCCCCTTTCTAGGGCAAATTTAGGACTGAGCTGGTTGGGAGGGGGGAGTATCTGCTAGAAAGCACTGCACCTGTTCTTTTATGACAAGAATGTGTTTAGTTTGTGTGTTATATTGTACTTAACTGTACATGTGCACACTGAATAGTTATTAAAATATAATATTGAGGGGAAACTATGCCCACTTTAAAGAAGATCTCATCTCTAGCATCTAAATCAGGACTGTAATATTTTGAAGCTAGTAAGAGTTTGTTTTTTTGTTTTGCCTGTTTATAACTGAAGTCACAAAACGAGGGCAATAATGTTTTTAAGGGTGAAAATATTATAATTTTGCTTTTGAAATTGTCAAGTCTTAGAAGAATAGTATTGAGATTTGTTCTATACCTGTCAGCTTATTTTTTTAGACATTTGTGAATTTTTATCTAACATTTGATAAGGCAATGGAAATTAATGTGAAATTTAACAATTTTAACATGAAATTTATAAGTTCAAATTATGTTCACAACACTTATTTGCTTTTAATATTTTTGGGGTATTTTAAATATGTAAACATTGTGCACTTGGAATGACTTATTGAAAGTTTGTAGTGACCTACAGGTAATATACTTTAATATTATACTATGGACAACACAATTACCCACCTGAGTGTACATACACATTTAGAAAAGGCTTTTTAAAAAATGTGTTGAAATTTGAATTAATTACTAGTGTTGTCCATGACTAGGTAATGTAAGGAAAGCATTTTTATAGTGAGATGGATGGGTTTCAGATTTCATAAGGAAGATTTATTAGGTGTAATCATTTGTCCCATTTTTGTGCGGATGGTTTTGAAATACAGTAATTCAGTCTAAATGTTGATGACTAGAGAATTTTATAAAGAATTAAACTTAGGATTTATATTTTAGGACTTCTCTAAATAAGTTTTATTAGTCACTCAACCATAATATAACAAGCAATAGAGAAATTACCGTTTTAAACTAGTGGAGTTAAGTTAATTATGTTAATCTTATAATGTCCAAGATCTTGCTCTCTATCTTTTCTCCTTTGGTACTCCTTTCTCTAGTAACCTATTTTTGCTTATCTGTTCTGAAGAACTCTTGTTCTCCACAGAGGATCACTCATGCTATATATCCTTCCTCTATATTTCTTCACATTGCTCAAGGTCACAAGGACACAAATTGTTTATTAGTTAATCTTCACTCTTGTTAGGTGACTAGTGTATTTTTTCATTTTGGTCTCTAAAGTCTGATACTATTTTTCTTGTGTAGCTCACACCCACTATGTGCCTCTGAATTTGCCTCTTAATTCTTCAGAGACACTAATGCAGTGCAAAGAGAAGAGAATTTGTAGTTGGACAATCTGGGTTCAAATTTTAGTTCTGCCACTTAACAGTTTATATGAACCCACATAAGCCAAAGAACTTCACTCAGCCTTAGTTTCTTTCCCTTTATATAAAAATAAAGAGGTTGAACTAGATTTCTTTGAAGGTTGCTGCTAACTCCATCTATGATACAGCTCTGATCCATGACTCCCCAACCATACACTACTGCTAGGAGAATACAGTATAATATTGCAATTTAAAAGATGCATCTTAATTGAAGAAAAAATGTCACCAGAAGCACTACCTTATTTCTCAAGAGTAAAACAGCCTATCCTTCACATGAATTCTGAGACCAAGTTGTCATTCGATTTGTGCTGTTTACAAGACTAGTGTATTGATTGTCTTCCTTCTGTGGACTGTCCATCCAAATCACTTATAAGAGATTCTTAAACTAGCAGTGAGGCTGTGGTGCAGTGGAAATAGTTGTGGGTTTGGAGAGGCCTAGGACCTTAGTTTGAATCCTGACTCCTGCTTTCTGCTTTTGTGACATTGGGTTTAAGTCATTTCCTCTCTAATGGCCTCAACTTTCTCATATGTAGAAACAGAGGTTTAGGTAGTTATTCAAAATTCTGTGGTTAGGATTCTGCTCACTAATACAATTAATTTCAGCAAAATAGTTTTGCATTTACCAACTTAGTTTTTCAAGACAAAATTTCAGCATTATTGTATGCTTATGGGATAGAAATTTTTTAATTTTCCTTAATAATTTTAAAAAATCAGTAATATTTCTTTCAAATGTAAAATTGTATTAGCTAGTTACTAGTTTTTTCAATTTTACAGCTTTTTTACTTAAGTTTTCATTTATGTTTTGCCATTTGTGTATGTCAAGGTGTAAGTGGGGAGAATTCATGTCATTTTAATGAAGTCAGTGCATTTCTAATTATAAAATTTATCTTTTTAGAATTATTTATTTTAATCATTTTCCAATTTTGAGTCCCAAATTCTCTCTCCTACCCTTACCCCCATTGAGAAAATAAGCACTATGATATCAATTATACATATGAAATCATGTAAAACATTTCCATATTAGCCATTTTTTTAAAGCAAAAAAATAAAGTAAGGAAAAAAGTCATACTTTAATTTGTATTTAGCATTCATTAGTTCTGACTCTGGAGGTGAATCACATTTTTTTTTTAATCTTGAATCCTTTGGAATTATATTGGATTGTTATATTGATAAGAGAAGCCAATTCTCACAGTTTATTATTGTTATAATAATTGCTCTGGTGCTAATTGTAAATTTAAATAAATGTAGTTTATTTTTTAAACCCTTACCCACTTCTATCTTAGAATTGATGCTAGTACTCCAAGGCAGAAGAGTGGCAAGGGCAAGGCAGTTGGACTTAAGTGAGTTGCCTAGGGTAACATGGCTGGGAAGTATCTGAGGTCTGATTTGAACTCAGGATTATTTATAGAATTAATAAATGCAAAATATAGCACTGTTGCATAAAACCTAGTATATGTATGTACATACTTTTCTAGAAATATGATTCCTTGAAGCTCACATTATTGAAAGTATTAATTATAAATGTTTTGAACTCAGATAAATTATGTGTCAAACTTTTAATAGGTGAACTTTTTCCTCTTGGCTCAGAAAACAATACTGTGGAATTTAAAAATTAGTTTATTTTCTGTGAACAGGAATTCAATCTGTTTTGGAGATTTCTAGGCTTATATATAGGAGATTTACATATCTCCTATATTCATTTATCAGTAGGTTTGTTTTATCTGTGGAATGGTATATTCCTTGAGGGAAGAGATTGCTCACTTTTCTATTGGTATCACTGGTGCCAGGCACTTTCCCCCCAATCCCACCACCTGGATTGCCCCTATGATTTCACTTGTATACCCTCTACCAATTCTTCATTCTGAAACTTAGTTCACTGTGAAGTTGTGATAGGATTTTTCATCAAAGGCAGGTCTTGAACCCAAGTTTTCTTAATCGAAGATCAGTTCTATATTTACTTTTCCTTTTGTATGGCATATGGTAGGTAATAAATACTCTATTGATTGATTGATTGATTGATATATTGGGTTTCACTGCAGAAGGCCCAAGTGGATTTCATTCACAAGACAGTTTACAGTCAGCTGAAAGGGACAAGCCTACATTTGGTTGTTAATATTGAACTTCACAAAATACTTATAGTAACCCCTTTGGCTGAGCCTTTTCTTTGTTATTGACTAATTTTCCTTTAAAAAAAAAATTTTTTTTAACCCTTACCTTCTGCCTTGGAATCAATACTATATATTGGTTCCAAGGCAGAAGAGTGGTAAAGGCTAGACATTGGGGGTTAAATGACTTGCCCAGGGTCACACAATTAGGAAGTGTCTGAGTTCAAATTTGAACCTTGGACCTCCCATCTCTTGGCCTGGCTCTCAATCCACTGAGCTACCCAGCTTTCCCAAAGTTTTCCTTTTTTAAAGAATTAAACTTGTTATTGCCAATTTTATATTCTCATGTGTACAAATGTATTTCTTACAGTTTTGTATATAACACATGTATCTGGCTTTGTCTTTGTTCTACTTTCGAACTGCTGGAATCTGTGATATACATCTGTGTAATGTGGTACTTAATCCTTTCCATAGTGCAAATGATAACCACTATAGGCTTTGGCAGATGGTATTCATTAGTTGCCATGACTGAAAAAACTCTTGGTGGTGACCTCCTCCAAACTTTTATACACTTGTTCTCAAATGAGAAATTCAGCATATACATGTGCTGTACTTTTAAAAAAATTTCTTATGTTTTTGTCTTAGTCACAACTTTCAGACCGAAGGGCAATGACTAGGCAGACAGGATTAAATGATTTGCCCAAGGAAGTGTCTGAGGCCAGATTTAAACCAGGTCCTTCTGACTCCAGGCCTGGGTGCTCTTTTCCACTGTGCCACTTAGTACCTTATATTTGAACTTTTAAAAAACTTTTTCAGTTTAGTGGAAAGAGTTGTCAGAGCTTACCCTATGCTGTTATGATCTTTAGTAACACAGGGTTCATTGCTAAGAGCCCTCTGGCTTTAGTGGAAGATATCTTCCATAAATTATAAACAAATTTTAAGTGAATATAAATTATAAAATGTGCTATAGATAGAACATTGAAATTAAGTCTGTTAACCATATCTTATATCTTAGAAGTGCAGCTTGTTTCTCAAACATTTGTTATTGTCTGTTTACTCTGATCAGATAGATTAGTCATAAAATTGATACGAATGGCTTAGAATGGAGAATGATTTGAGACTAAGACACCAGGTTATTGAAGTAATCCAGTAAATAGATAATTTGGATATATAATAGGATGATGACATTAGATGTGAGTAGAGAGAGACATAATGGAGATGTTGTACAGATAGAAATGACAAAATTTGACTATAGATTGAATATGTGAGTATGAATGAATAATTGAGGGTGGCAGGAAGGTTACCAGGCTAGGTGACTAGAAGGATTTTGGTTCAACAATAATAGGAAAGTGGGTCAGGGGTGAGGATTTTGAGGGAAAGATGAATTGTTTCTGAAAATATAGTTTCTTATGCTTTTGGAACTTGATTTTGAGATGTCCAAAAGCAATTAGTGGAATGGAACTGAACTCAGATTAGGTCTGAATTTATATGGGTTTGGGAATCATTAGTATAGAGATTGGTATGTTATAAGATAATAAATAAATATTTCTGTTGTCAGCATGCTAAATGTTATAGAACTATAATGAACTAAATCTTGCCAATCTATAATGCAGATTTTTATGAGACTTTACAGTTTATAAAAATATTTTTACTTTTACTTACAACTTCTCAAGTATAGAATACAAGTGTTCCCATTTTACAAATGAGAAGGGAAGGCTAGTTTAAGTTGTTTCATTGCTTACCCTCCAGTACTAAGCTTCTGAGCCAAACTTGATTTTAGATCTCCTGAGTCTGAATCCAATCTAAGTACTCCATTCTCTCTTTTTAGCCTTGCAATACATTACTTCCCTTCATGCATTCCTTTGGTCCAGACAGACTGGCTTTCTTGTTCTTTATTCAGGACATTCCAGCTCATAGTTCTGGACAGTTACATTGACAAGTCTTCCATGCCTAGAATGCTCCTTCTTTCTCTCTGCCTCTTAGAATCCCCAGTTACCTTAAAACTCATCTCAAAAGCTACTTCCTTATTTGGGAAACCTTTACTGATTACTCCTGGCTCTTTGTGTCTGTAAACTATGTGTCCAAACCTGTGATATCATCAGTTGTAGCAAGTTCCTGATGAAAGACCTTTTCCTGCTAAATAAAGCCAATCCATACCTTTGCAGTATAAAATCTAAAAGTCTCCTGAGGCACTGAGTGTTTAAGGGCTTGCTTAATGCAGCAAGTTCCTGATGAAAGACCTTTCCCTACTAAATAAAGCCAATCCATACCTTTGCAGAATAAAATCTAAAAGTCTCCTGGGGCAATGAGAGTTTAAGGGCTTGTTTAATGCAAGAACCATTATATGTCAGAAGTGGGATTTGAACCTAGGTCTTCTTGATTTGAAGAACAGTCCTCTATCAACACTCCCTTTCATATGCTTTTGAGAAATGTTAGAAAACAACTTCCTAATAAGGGTCAGAAATAGTTCAGATTCGGGCTCAGACACTAGCTGCTTGACCCTGGGCAAGTCACTTAACCCCAGTTTATTTAATTGTAAAATGGGAATAATAATATCATCTACCTTATAGGATTGTTGTGAGAATCAAATGAGATAATATTTGTAAAGATTTTAGGACTGTGCCTGACACATAGTAGGCACATAATAAATGCTTGTTCCCTCCCCCTTTTATAATGCAAGAATTGTTTTGTTTTTGTCTTTTTGTCTCTAATACCAACCCTGTTCCAGAAACATAGTAGAAGCTTAATCAATGCATATTTTTTAAATTGAGGATAGGATCTTGGGGTAAAGTAAAGTTTGGTTGGCATTTAGTTTAATCAGAGGGGAGATGTAGGAACTAAGGTAGTACCTATTACAACACAATGCTTGCTATTTATCCATGTAAAGAATGAACCATTTAAGTGTTTTTGTTTTTAATTGATGATAGGATTTCGACAAAATTGGTTTCCTATGTATTTTATCTTAGGCATTTAAAAACACTTCTGAAAAGGATTTTTATAGATTTCATAAGGGCAGCTAGGTAGTTCAAGCCTTGGAGTCAGAAAGATATGAGTTCAAATTGGGCCTCAGACATATACTAGTTTGATGAGCCTGGACAACTTATCCTTATTTGCTTCAGTTCCTCATTTGTAAAATTAGGGTCTGATTGATGTAAGAGAATGGAAATAATAGAAATAGGGAAGACAGGAGTTTTAGGATTTAATTTAAAGTGCCACAGTGGTACATCCAAGTAGAGATAGTCAACAACTGTAAATAAGGGAATTATACTCAAGATAGGTAAGTGCTAGAGAAATTGGGGTTCCTATGCTTAAGTAATAGGTGAATCATTCAAAAAGAGACATTGAACCTTATTCTAATTAATTTTATCTCCATAATACCTAAGCATAACGCTTTGCATATAGAGTGACTCTTAAAAGTTAAATGTTGAGGTGGTTCAGGAGGAGTGGGGGAATAAAATGATCCAAATGGTTTCAGAGGGCTTATGGAGGCTGAAGACTTAGAAGTAGACTTTGGATTTAATAGTTAGAAAATCACTGGTAACTTTTGGGAGAGCAGGTCTCACATAAGAGACTGGTGAATAGATGGATGAGATTTTGTACAGTGAATTTAGATTTTTCCTTAAAATAATTTTGGTGGCTTTTTTTGTTTACAACTGGGCTAATATGAAAATGTTTTGCATAATTTCACATGTATAATTGATATCATTGATTGCCTTCTCAGTGGGTAGGGGAGGTGCTAGAGAGAAGAGTTTTTAAATATATAAATATATATATTTTAAAAGATATTTGGTGAAGGGGAGAGAGGAGCATTTAGAGAAGTAATTTTGTTTTGCTTTTAAAGGTGAGGGGAAAGTACCAATAGAAAGGGAGAGATTTGAAAATCAAAGAGAAGGCTTATAAATGAGTAAGGGAACAAGTGGTAATTAGGGGATGGGATTAAAAATACTGATGTATTAACAAAGTTGCAAGATATAAAATGAACCAACATAAGTAAGTCCAGCAGCAAGAAGATAGAGAAATTCCATTCAAATTGACTGCAGGCAATAAAAAAATTTCTTAGGAATCTACCCACTAACACATAATCAAGAACTATATGAACACAATTACAAAATACTTCTTACACAACTAAAGTTGGAGTTAAATAATTGAAAAAAATACCAATTGCTAATGAGTAGACCAAGCCAATTATAATAAGAATGACAATTAAATTCTAACCACGTTAATCTATTTATGCAGTGTCATCAACAAACTACTATAAAAGCATTAAAAAAAAAACCACAAAACTCTTACCTTCCATCTTAGTATCAATACTGTACATTGGTTCTAAGGCAAAAGAGTGGTAAGGGCTAGGCAATGGGGGTTAAGTGACTTGCCCAGGGTCACACAGCTAGGAAGTGTCTGAGATCAGATTGGAATCCAGGACCTCTGGTCTCTAGGGCCACCTAGCTTTCCCCAAAAAGCATTTTTTTTTAGAGCTAGAAAAAATGTCATTCATCCAAAAGGTCAAGAATTATAAAGTGAATCAATTTTTTAAAATGAAGGAAAGTGGTCTAGCCATGCTAGATCTCAAATTCTACTGTAAAGTGGTAATCATCAAAAACAATCTAGTACTTGCTGAGAAATAGAATGGTGATCAGTGGATTAGATTACTTACACAATACATAATATTTAATGACCATAGTAATTTAGCATTTGATAAACCCAAAGATCTAAGCTTTTGGGACACAACCCACTAGTTCACAAAAACTGTCGGGAAAACTGGAAAACATTTTGGCAGAAACTATGTACAGATCGACATCTTCACACCATATGTAAAAAATGAGGTAAAAGTCGGAAAATGGGTTAGACATAAAGAGTGATACATTAAGCACATTTGGGGAGTATCGAATAGTTTATCCATCAGATTATGAATAAGGGAAGACTTTAGGACCAAACAAGATATAGAGAACATTCTGAGCTGTAAAATGGATTATTCTGATTATATCATCAAGATTAGAAAGAAAGCAGAAAAAGGGGGGGGGGTATTTACAATAAGTTTCTCTGATAAAGGTCTTGTTTCTCAGATTTACAGAGAACTCAGTCAAGTTGATAAATTGTCATAGAATAAGAGCAGGCAGTTTTCAGTTGAAGAAATCAAAGCTCTATAGTGTCACGAAAAAATGCTGAAAAATCAGTATTAATTGGAGAAATGCAAATTAAAATGACTGAATGAAAAAGACTGAGCAAAATACTCTGAGCAAAGTCTGATTCTGTTTGTTGGACAATGCCAACATATCAAGATATCGGCAGATTCCCCAGTTGAATCTGAGACCCTGATCATTGACATTGACAAGTTTTTAAAGGCAAAAAGAGGAACAATTTGGAACTATGACTAAAGGGCAATAAAACTGCATACCTTTTAATCCAGCAACACCAGTACCAGGTCTATATGCTAAAAAGATTTATATAAACTATTTGGACAAAAAATATAGCAGATATCTTTGTAGTGGCAAAGAATTAGCAGTTGAGGGGATTTCCATCAATTGAAGAATAACTGAACAAGTTGTGGTATATGATAGCAATGGGATATTCTCTGGCTCATTGTCTTTCTCCTCAACTGCTTCTTCATACTAGGGAATTCAATATAAATACTGATATTACCTCTTAACACTATATTCATTTCCCATAACCTAGTCCAACCTATCTCAGAGACATATTGAGATGGTCATATCCATGACCATGCCATTAACCACAAATGCAGCACTTCCATTTCTAGAGGTACCTAAATTTCCTCTCTGATAAGAATTTTTTTGTTATTCTCCTTCACCTTCTGCCCTGCAAGTCCATGTCTTTGTCTTTATTCTCACTGTGGCATTTGGTGGTGCCTTGGGTAGAAGGCTGGACCTTGAGTGTCACCAAGTTCAAATTCAGCCATAGACTTCTAGATGTATGAACCTGAGAAAGTCTCTTAACTTGTTTGTGTCAGACTTTTTAACTGTAATATGGATTAATAGTATTGTTAACTTGCAAAAACACAGAACTACTAAATAAGTCAGAAAAACCAAATCTTTAATCAGGAAAGAGATAGGTCCTAATAATCAGCAGCTATCACTGAGCCAAGTGCCACCAACTACACACACTGAGTCAAAACCCACGAACTCCTTGGACAATATCTCTGGGAGAATGTACTGCTCAAGATGATTCTCCAAAGAACAGTAGAACTTGGGGAACTTATATACCATTTGGGGGAACTAAGGACAGGGAAGTATGATTGATTGGCATTACCATGGTAAAGCTAACAGGAAATCAGAAGTCCAAGACAGGATTATCAGGGAGAGGCTGATGCTTTACAATGGATACTAAAGGGAAAGGTCCAACCAAGGGCTCCATGGGAGAGTATTTTGATATAAGGAGAGAAACTACCAGGATAAAAGGGTACTTAATATTCGATTAAGGTCTACTAGTCCCATCCAATTGGGACCATCAAATATACCTTAAGGTCTATTGTTCAGTCTGAAATGGGCAAGTCTGGGAATTCTCAGGGGACAGTGGCAAACTTGGGGTCATCAGATTTCAAGTTGACAATACTAACTTCACAGGGTTGTTGTGAGAATCAAATAAGATATTTTTAAAGTACTTGGAATAGAGCTTGGCACATAGTAGATGCTTAATAAATGCTTATTCCATTTCTTTTCCACTGGGACCTCCAGTCTTTTGATTCTTCATTTCACTACAGTACTATCACCATCAAGTGCTTTTGGGTCCTACTAGCTTGCTGCAAATGTAGTTGAAGAAAACTGAAACCTTGCTGACTGGATCTATTAGATCCGCTCTTACATAATCTCAACCAAGCTTTTATATCAGCAAGACAAATTCTTTTTTTTCCTCTCTAATTGATTCACGATATCCCCTTATCAGAGCATCCTTCTTCAAACTCCCAATAACTTCCCTTTCACCTTTTTAGCTGAGAAATTTCCTGGATTTTTCAGTGACTTTCACTGAGAAAATTTAGGTCCTTTATAGATAGCTTCCTATTCTCTATTGTTCCTCTTTTCACATCACCCAGATGCTTTCTGCCACTGTCTATTCCTTCACCTCCATCTCATGAATGGGAGGTGGCTCTACTTGCCAGGGAAAACCCCTCAACATGCATGTGCATGTTATCACATTTCATTCTGTCTTCTTCAGCAGATTCCCCCTTCTGTCAATCCCCACTTTCTCACTTATCTTCAATCAATCTTTTCCTTTCTACTGGCTACCCTGCTGTCTACAGACATCTCATATCTTCCTCATTCTTAAAACAAAAAAATCTTCACTTGATCCATCCTTCCCTGCTTGCTATTGTCATTCTTCCATTTGTGACTATTCACTTTGTGAAGGCCATCTACAATAGGTTCCTCCATTTCCTTTCTTCTCTTACCTTCAGCACTCTACAGTTTGATTTCCAACCTTCTTATTGAACTGAAATTTCTCCCTTCAGTTACCAATGATTTCTTCAGTGCCAAATTGAATAGTTTTTTGCTCAATCTTCATTCTTCTTGACTTCTGTGTAGCTTTTGACATTGCTAATCACCTTCTGCTTGATACTCTCTTTTATTTTTCTATATTTCTCTTTGCTCCTTCTCAGTTTCCTTTCTTGGAAGTTCATTCAAGTCATGTATACTAATCATTTTCCTCTATACTGTTTTACTTGGTTATCTTATCAGCTTCAATGGATTCAACTATCATTTCTGTGCTGGTGCTTATCAGACCTATTTATCCATTCCTAACAACCACCAGCTTCACATCTTCAAGTGCCTATTGGCTATGGTGAACTGAATGTCCTGAGGACATCTTAAACTCATCATATCCAAATTGAAATTCATTATCTTTCTTCCTAAACCCTCTCTTTTGAATTTCCATATTATTGTCAAGGGTATCATTTGCCTACCAACAAGTGTCATCCATTTATGATCATTATTCTTTCATCTACACCAGTCAGATTAATTCAGTTGTTCCTAGTAACCTAATATTTTTCATACATCTCCTTTTCTACCAGTTCACATAGCTTCCATCCTGTTTCAGGTCCTTATCATCCCATGCCTGGGCTATTGCAATAGCCTGCTGATTAGTCCATCTTTCATTCAACTATCAAATTGACCTTTTAAAAATACAGGTCCATGTCACCCTCCTGCTCAATAAACTGCAGGGATGGCCTTTCACTTCTAGGATCCAATTTTCCATTTCATATTCAGAGCCCTCTATGACCTGTCCCCCTTCCTACCTGTAGAGAATTCTTACCTCTTACTCTGTGTCCCCTCCACCTATTGACACTTACCCTCTTTGCTACACCTTGCATGAGACATTTCATTTTCTGATTTACCATTTTCACTGTCCCCTTGTCATGTCTCTCCTGCTTTTTCAAGCCCTAGCTAAAATCTTACTTTCTTTTAAGAAGCTTTTCTTGATCTTTAGTACAAGTTCCTTCTTTCAGTAATATCTCTGATTTATCATATGCAAATCTTGTTTATATATACTTATTTACCTGCTATTTCCTATTAGACTATGATTCTTGAAAAGTAGGATTGTCTTTTGCCTTTCTTTGTATTCCTAGTGTTTGGAGCCCTGCCTGGCACATAGGTGCTTAGTAAATATTTGTTGATTGCCACACTGTCTCAAAAGAATCATTACTTAAGTGACCTATGTTATCTTTTTAGAAATGTTTCATAAGTAGGCACTGAATGAGGTCACAAAAGTAGTCCAATATGATAGTAGGAAACCAGAGATTTATGTTTTAATGTTCTAATTCCTTTGTCTTTGTCCACCAATTTAGTAACTGAACCTTAACTAGGTCTCAGTTACATCATTTAAAATAAGAGTATTAGATAAGTTTTAAGATAATTTTTAGCTATAAATTCAATAAGAATCTTAAAGACAGGGAGCTGAAACACATATTTCAAGGCCTTTCCATTTCTCTTATGTATGGTTTTTGTGATATTGGACCTCAACATCATAGACTTTCCAGAAGTTCCTGTAAAGATTTTATTATTGGATCAAAGGAAATGAAATTGGAATCAATATTTGGTCAGTCTAGGGTAATTCAAATCTCTCTGAATTATTTTTTTTCCTGATTATCCTGTAGGTTCTATGACGTGTACACTTTTTTAGTTTCCAAATGGATTTTGTTTGCATGATAAGAGTAGCAAAAAAATTGGTATGTAGATGAGAAAGTAGCAAATATTCTGAATGTTCCCTTTTCAGATATTCTGAATGTTCTTTTTTTCCCTTCTTCCTTCTCTCCCCTCATCTAAAATGCAGTTTTACAAATGGAAGATTGCTTCAATTCAGGAAGCATTTATTATGTGCCAAATCCTGGAAATAGACAAAAAACCAAAACAGGCAATCCCTGCCTTCAATAAGCTTTAATGCCTTCTTTTTATTAATCTTGTTGTTTGTCTTGGCTAAAGGTATCTCACTAGTATCTGAGATTAGAAGATTATTAATTTCTGTGATGGAATTGAGCATTTGCTTCTTTAATTTGAATTTTTTGTTTGTTGTTTCATTCATGATTAACTCTTTGTGATGTCCTTTGGGGTTTCCTTGTCTTTTTTTTTTTAACCCTTATGTTGGTGGGGGGGAGGAGAGGAAGGAATAGAATATGATTTTTGTAACCAAGGAATAATGTTTGAAATTAACCAAATTTTTAAAAAAATTATTAAAAAAAACCCAAAACCTTACCTCCTGGCTTGGAGTCAATACTGTGTATTGGTTCCAAGGCAGAAGAGCGGTAAGGGCTAGGCAATGGGGGATAAGTGACTTGCCCAAGATCACACAGCTGGGAAGTGTCTGAGGCTAGATTTGAACCTAGGACCTCCTGTATCTAGGCCTGGCTCTCAATCCACTGAGCTCCCCAGCTGCCCCCTTATTTGGGGTTTTCTTGGCAAAGATGCTGAAATGGTTTTGACATTTTCTTCTCTTATCTTATTTTACAGATAAGGAAACTGAGGCAAACAGGGTTAAGTAAAAGACTTGCCTAGAGTCACCCCCATCTAATAAGTGTCTTGAGGCTGGATCTGAACTTAGGTTTTCCTGAATCCAGGCCTGGTATGCTATATATACTATGCTACCTTACTGCCCATCACTTGTATATTTGCACTTAAAAAAAACTCAAGTTGATGCATTTAAAAAAAATCAGAAAAATAATGAACCAACGAATAGTATATAAAGCAAAACTTTTTTTGTTTGTTTTTATTTTATTTTTTCCCATGGTTACATGATTCTTGTTGTCCCCCTCCCCACTTCCCTCTCCCCTCCCAGAATTAACAAGCCAATTCCACTAGGTTATACATGTATTACCACTCATAACTTATTTCTATATTATTCATTCTTATAATAAGATTAATTTTAAAACCAAAACCTCAAATCATATACCCATATAAGCAAGTGATAAATGATATGTTTTCTTCTGCATTTCTATTCCAACAGTTCCTTCTTTACTTGTGGATAGCATTTTTTTTTCCATGGGTCCCTCAGAATTGTACTGGATTGTTATTAGTAGCAAAGTCCATATTACATTTGATTGGCCCACAATGTTTCAATTACTGTGTATAAGGTTCTCCTGGTTCTGCTTATTTCACTTGGCATCACTTCATGTAGGTTTTTCCAGTTCTTAAAGAAATCATCCAATTCATCATTCCTTATAGTACAGTAGTATTCCATCACCATCCTATACCACAATTTGTTCAGCCATTCCCCAATCGAGAAATTATCCAATTTTTTTTGCCACCATAAAAGACACAGCTATAAATATTTTTGTATAAACAGGTCTGTCCCCGTTTCAAAAAATCTTTTGGGGGGACAAACCTAGTAGTGGTATTGCTAGATCAAAGGGAATGCATTTTTTTAAAGCCCTTTGGACATAATTCCAAATTGTCCTCCAGAATGGTTGGATCAATTCGCAACTCCACTACCAAGGCTTTATTGTCCCAGATTTGACACATCCCCTCCATTATTTTCCTTTACTGTCATATTGGCCAATATGCTTGATGTAAGGTGGTACCTCAGAGTTGTTTTGATTTGCATTTCTCTAATATGGGATTTAAAACATTTTTTCATATTATTAGTATTTTTGACTTTTTCATCTGAAAACTGCATTTCTTGTAAATTTGACCTAGTACTTTTTATATTTGTCAAATTAGACCTTTGTCAGAGAAATTTGTTGTAAATCCCCTCCCCTCCCCCAGTTTGTTGTTTCCCTTCTAATCTTGGTTTCATTGATTTTTATTTGTAAAACCCCTTTTTAATTTAACACTCTCAAAATTAATCATTTTACATATTGTAATGTTCTCTCCTTTGGTCTTAAATTCTTCCCTTCTCCATAGATTTGACAGGTATACTATTCTATGTTTAACTAATTTACTTATAATATCCAATTTTGAACTTATCTCTGTATAGGGTATGAGAGATTGCTCTAAACCTAATTTTTGCCATTCTCTTTTCCAATTTTCCCAGCAGTTTTTTGTCAAATAGTGATTTCTTATCCCAAAAGCTCTGGGATCTTTGGGTTTATCAAATGCTAGATTACTAAGGTCATTTACCTTTAGTCTATTCCATTGATCGACCCTTCTATCTCTTAGCCAGTACCAGATTGTCTTAATGATCACTGCTTTATAGTACTGTTTAAGATCTGGTACTACTAGGCCGCTATCGATCATTTAAAAAATTTTTTTTATTACTTCCCTTTATAGTCTTTAGTCTATAGTCTATAGTCTATAGACAAAATGAATTTTGTCATTTTTTTCTAGTTCTAGAAATTTTTTTTGGTAGTTTGACAGATATGGCACTGAATAAGTAAGTTAATTTTGGTAGGTGTCATTTTTATTATATTAGCTCATCCTACACATGAGCAATTAATGTTTTTCCAATTGTTTAGATCTAGTTTTATTTGTTTTGTAGTTCTGTTCATGTAATTCCTGTGTTTGTCCTGGCAGATAGATTCCCAAATATTTTATATTACCTGGAGTAATTTTTAACTCTTGCTGCTGATTTTTGTTGGAAATATATAGAAATGCTGATGATTTATGTGAGTTTATTTGTATCCTGCAACTTAAGTTATTATTTCCCCTAGCTTTATAGTTGATTTTCTAGGATTCTTTAAGTATACCATCATATAGTTTGCAAAGAGTGATAGTTTAGTTTCCTTTTTGCTTACTTTAATTCCTTCAATTTCTTTTTCTTCTCTAATTGCTAAAACTAGCATTTTAAGTACAATATTAAATAATAGTGGTGATAATGGGCATCCTTGCTTCACTCTTTATCTTATTGGGAAGGCTTGTAATTTATCCTCATTGCAGATTGTACTTGCCGATAGTTTGTTTTATTTGTAATTTTTTCTTTCCAGGATTAATGATTTATTTTCTTTTCCTCCCCCTCCCAGAGCCAACAAGCAATTCCACTAGGTTGTACAAATGTTATCACTTGATACCTATTTCCTTATTATTCATTTTTACTATAGAGGGATCTTTTAAAGCCTAAACTCCAAATCACATACCCATATATACATGTGATAAGTGATGTCATATTTTTCTTTTGCCTGTCTACTCTCATAGTTCTTTCTTTTATTTTGGATTTGCCAGTTTTAAATAAATAAGTACTTGTTTTGAGGAAAGGCCCTTTTTATTGATAGTATTCATGCATGTATTATCATATAAAACATTTCCATATTGTTTATTTCTGTAAGAAAATAGTCATATATAAAAACCCAAATAAATTAAAGTGAAAAGTAGTATGCTTTCATCTGTATTCTGACTCTAATAATTCTTTCTCTTGTAGGTGGATAGCATTATTTTTTAAAAGTCCTTCAAAATTGTCCTGGATCATTGTATTGCTGAGAGTAGCCAAGTCTTTCACAGTTGAGCATTTTACAATATTGCTATTACTGTGTTGTACAATGTTCTCTGGGTTCAGCTTATTTCACTCTATATCAGTTTATGTAGCTTTTTCTGAAATCATCTTGCTTATTATTTCTTATAGGATAATACTTTTCCATCATTATCATCATATACCAGTTTGTTCAGCCATTTCCCAATTAATTTCCAATTCTTTGCCATTGCTAAAAAAGGGCTGCTATAAATATTTTTGTGCAAGTAGGTCCTGTCCTTTTTTTGGGGGGGGGTCTCTTTGAGATGTAGACCTAGTAGTGGTATTACTAGATTAAAGGGTATGCACAATTTTTTGGGATGTTCCAAATTGCCCTGCAGAATGGTTGGATCATTTCACAACTCCACCAACAATGCATTAATGTCCCAAATTGTGCCACATGCCCGCCAACATTTATCACTTTACTGTCATCTTGGCCAATCTTCTAGATTTGAGGTAGTACCTCAGAGATGTTTTAATTTTCATTTCTCTAGTGAAGAGTGATTTAGAACATTTTTTCATCTAATTATTGATAGCTTTGATTTCTTCATCTGAAAACTATTTGTTCATATCCAGTGACTATTTGTTAATTGGGGAATGGCTTCTATTCTTATAAATTTGACTTAGTTCTCTCTGTAATTAAGAAATGGGACCTTTATCTTGAAGGATGAGTTTTTCCCCCTCAGTTGCATTTCTGTAATTTTTAATACAGTGATCCCTCACCTGTCGTGGGAGTTAGTTCTGGAGACCCCTGTGATAGGCAAAAATCCACAAGGTAGTGATGGTTATTTTTATTTTTTATTATATATATATATATATGCACACACACACACACACACACACACACACACACATACACACATATATTTTTTAAGGCTGTATAAACCCTTCCCACTCCTATAAATCTTTTCCACACTTATTCACCTACATCACTGAGTCAATCAGTGGCTGGGATACAGAACCACAGTGCTATGGTTTGTTGTCTTTCATTCCATCAGTGAATAGTGTGCTTTGTACAATCTCACATTGGTAAACATGTATAATAAGTAGTTATGTTGCATTTCCATTGTGTACAATATGGTATTCTTCCACAAAATTCCATGATATAGTGAAAACTCTGCAATGCAGAATTAGATTTTTTTTTTTTAAGAACCTGTGATATAGTGAAGCTGTGATAAGTGAACCGCGATATAGTGAGGGACAATTTGTTTTCTGACATTTTTGGAATCCATGTTATTTCCTTTTTACTCCTTCACCTTCCCCAAGAAGACAGGTAATATGATATAGATTGTACCTATATTTTCATAATAAGTATTTTCTTGTTCATCGTGTTATGAAATGATACACATTGCTTATATCAGAAAAAATTCATGGAGGAAATAAAGTGAAGGATGGTATGTTTCTATCTGCATTTGGATTCTATGTGTTCTTTCTAAGGCAGGGAATAACTTTTTTCATCCTGAGTGCTTTGGGGTTATCCTGTATCCCTGCATTGTTGATAATAGTGTGGCCATTCACAATTAATCATCAAAAATTATTGTTACTATGTACAGTGTTCTCCTGAATCTGTTCACTTCCCTTTGCATCACTTCATACAAGTCTTTTCAGGTGTTTTGTGTGTATATGTGTGATCATCTTGTTTGTCATTTCTTATGAAATAGTATTTCATTACAACCATATACTTCAAATTGTTCAGCAATTTCCCAGTTGAAGTACATTCTTTTACTTTCTAGTTCTTTGCCACTATCAAAAGAGCTGCTATAAATATATATATATATATATATTTTTTTTTTTTAAATGGAGCTTCTTTTCTTCTATCTTTAATCTCTTTGTGTACAGATCTAGTGGTGGTATTGCTGGGGTTAGTTCCAGATTGGTCTCCAAAATGGTTCACAGTTCCACATCAGTGTATTAGTGTCCAGATTTTTTTACCACCCCTCCCCCAATTTATAATTTCTCTTTTTTTTTTGTCATGTTAGCCAGTTTGGTGTTTCTTGGATGATTTTTACTAGTATCTGCTATATTTTCCTTTAGCAAGCTTATGATGTATTCAAAATATTATTTTCTTTTGCTCTTGAATTTTAGTCTATTTTTACAAAGTTAATTTGTAAGTTATATAAACATGACCAAAAAAGACATAATCATGTGCTTTAACATTTTCTGTAATATTTTAGATATTTATATACAGCAGTAGGGTTCAAGTCAAGTCACTTAAGATTTAGTGACAACAAAAGGCCAGCCACTGTCAAGTACTGGAGATTCAAAGTTGAGCTAAAACAGCTTCTCTTTTTAAGGGAGTTCCATTCTTTTTGTTGAGAAAATAGCAAACAATTTTGTGCAGGTAGGATATATGCAGAATAAATTGGAAATAATCAAGAAAGGGAAGATACTATTTTTAAATGGGAAGCAGGCCTCTTTCAGGGTTCTTAAATTAATACCAATCATCCACAGAAATTAATAGTTTTTTTCAAGAGGAGGGAGAGAATGAAAAATAACTAGCTAGGTAAATGATAATTGTAATAGACTTTGTATATGTGGAAGATTTTTATCAGCTTCTTTTAAGTCATTGATCGTTGCAAGCATATGTCTATTCATTCTGTCTATGAGAGGGAAAAAGAAAATTGCTCTTTATAGCAGGATCCATAAAGATTTTATCAAATTAGAAAAATGGATAAAATTCAATGTGATAAAACTTAATGGAGGAAAATGTATAATTCTGTACTTTATAATTGATTATTGATCCAGAAAACTCATCTACAAGAAGGAGGATGGCACTGATTTTTGTAAAAAAGACATAAGGGTTTTGGTTAAATAAAAGAACACTATGAATAATCAGTGTAATGGAACTGTCAAAAAAAATAATTTTAGGCTTCATTAAGTGACTTTAATGCAACAAGCAGAAATCACACAATATTCTGTTGGTATAATTGTATTTATTGTATTCACATCTTAAAGGGAATTACTGAAAAGTTGGAGTTCAGCAAGAGATGAGTGACTAAATTGGTGAAACTAATTTAAACTTTTTTATAGATGGAATTAGTTTATTATGCTAGACATATGATTTGGGAGGAACATAAATAATTGTTAAATATTTGAAAGATTGTTATATACATGAACTTATTTTGTGTTGTTCCAGGGAAGTGGTCTGTTGTGAAATAATGATTTTTTTTTCACCCCTAATAATAGGAGGTTTTCAGGCAAAGATCAAAATGATTTGTTGAAGATAATAAAGCTAATTTTTTGCTTTGGGTAGGAGGCTAAACAGTCTATAAAATCACTTTTACTTAATCTTGAATCTCTGAGTGGATACTTAATAAAAAGCCTTAAACAGTTTGGAGTTTACTGATGTTAGAAGGTCAGTTGGAAGTTATTGAAAATAACATTTCGAGTTTTTCTTTCTTTTCCCTTCTCATAGATGAGGCAGCATCACAGGGTTGAGTGGGGTCAGTCAGAAGAGACTTGGGTTTGGATTTTTACTCCTGACAACACTATATTACTATGATTAACTTTTCAGAGCTTCACTTTCTTAGTTTGTAAAATGAGAATAATAATATCTCTAGTATGAGTAAAATCTAATTTTTCAAGTCTTTAAGGCCTTTCTAAATTTCAGTTGTTTCTTCAAAGATATAAATAATTGTATGATGAAATGAAGCTTCTGGACCCAGAATAGTGTAAGTGCTGATTAGCTTTCATCCCCTTTATACCAGCTATTGACAAATAGAAAGTACCAGAGGTAAAGCTTAGAAAAACTTTTCCTGTGTGCCCAGTTGCTTTTAAATGCAGGAACAAAATTGCTTTTCCTTATATAATGCCTTGAATATTTGGTGTACAAAATTGATTAAAACTTTTTTCTTTGTAAGGAAAATTCTTTGTAAGGAAAATAATAGATTATTCTTTAAATGATTTTTTCAAAAGGTATAGGCAAGGTTGAAAATAGTTTGATTTGAGATATTTGTGGTTTTTCTTTAGTGCACTGAATCTATACCAGGAATTCTTAATTAGATGTGGGTGATCTTTAAAAAAAATTTTTTTATTATATCTGTGTTTCAATATAATTGGTTTCCTTTATGATTCTATGTAATTTATGCAGCTAAATGGCACAGCTCAGCCTAGTCAGGAGGACTTGAGCAGGCAAAACAGAGGACTGGTGTATACAAAGAAGGACCATGCCCCAGACAAAATAGTCAAGATATCAGTAATGACTTTTCTCAATTTTGTAGTTTTTGTTTTCTGTTTTAATTATCCTGATAGTGTTCTGATCATCATTGCAAATTGTTATTTTAGCTGCATTTATTAAGAAAGTCTTAAAATATTTTTATATCTTCGTTTTTTTACATCACTTTCATTTCTGAATATATCCTACTCCTCTACCCAGGAAAGCGATCTCTTGTAATAAATAATAAAGCTTTAGAGGGTGGGTAGATGGAGGGGGGGAAAGGAGGTTAGTAAAACTAAACAAGTATATATCATATACTTGGCATCTCTTGAGAATTTTTTTTACTATATTCCTTGACCACTTATCTATTGAAGAATTTGTCTACTATATTTGTGTGCCCTGTAGATATTGGATATCAAACTCTTTTTATATATAGATAGATAGATAGATAGACAGAGCTTTTAATTCTCTCTCTCTTCCTCTCCCTCTTCTTCCTCCTCACTCCCAGTCTTTTTGTCTTAGAATCAATAATGCAAGTATTGGTTCCAAGGCAGAAAAGATCAGTAGAGGCTGGGCAGTTGGGGTTAGGTGATTTCCTTAGGGTCGTAACATAGCTAAGAAGTGCCTGAGGCCAGATGTGCCTGGCTCTCTTATTCACTGAGCCACCTAACTGCCCGCCTTTTCAGAATATTTGATGCAGTTATCCTCCCCCCCCCCCCCCATCCTAGTTATATTGATTATGTTTGTGCAGAAGTTTTTTGGTTTTATGTAATAACAATGATGTTTCATCTTTTCAGATCTTCTCTGTTTGAACAAGAATTCTTTTATTTGCTATAGCTGTGAAAAGTAATATTTTTAAAGCATCACCTTTAATTTCCATTTTGAGGCTGCATAGGATTTTTGTGATCTAGTTTATGATAAAATGCATTTCAAATCATAATTTATAATTACACTTTTGCAATACAGTCCTTTTTTATATACAACAGTGACTTTTCCAATTTTAATTCTCATCTCTCCTCAAAACTGCAATGTCTTCTCTTCCTTCCACGTTCTTAGCTGAGAACTTTGCTTCATTTCATTGAAAAAATTTGGTCATTAGTAGAGATCTCCCTTTTCACTCCTGTTCCTCTTCTTACAAACCCAGATGCTTTCTGGCACTGTCCCTTCCTTTACAGCAATCTCATATGAACAAGGAGTGACCCTTCTTGCCAGAGCAATTCCCTTTACATGAACAAATCATCCCATTCCTTTCTATCTTCCTCAGCAGATTTCTTTTATCATCCCCTCTCTCTCACATACCTTCAACCTCTCCCTGTTAACTGGCAACTTCCTACTGCCTACAAATATTCTTATGTCTCCCCCATCCTTAAAACAAAAAATTCCTCACTTGATCCATCCATCCCTCCTTGCTATTGTCATATCTTCTCCCATTCTGTCCTTCTTGTGAAGGCTCGTCTACAGTAGGGTCATCCATTTCCTTTCCTCTTTCAAAACCCTTAGTTTGACTTCCAGCTTCCTCATTCAACTAATACTACTTTCCCCAAGGTTACTGATGATTTCTTCATTGCCATATCAAGTAGTCTTTTACTCAATTCTTTGTTTTGAAATTTTTAAAAATTTTGTCATGCAAAACAAACTTCCATTATTTTAAAAGCATACTCATACATAACCCAAATCCCAAAATAAAATCATAAATACAGTGATTAAAGACAACTTCAACAGTTCTTTTCTCTCAAGGTAGAGATAGCATTCAGTCATTTTTCTTCTTGACCTCCATGTAGTCTTTGACACTGTTGATCACCATCTTCTCCATGATACTTCTCTCTGCTCCTCAGTTTTCTTTGCTGGAAGTTCATCCAAGTCATGTGTACTATGTACATTTCATAAGGTTCTGCTTTGGGGCCCTCTTTTCTTTATCTTCTGTACTGTTTTACTTGGTTATCTCATCAGTGCCCATGGATTTTCAGCTAACAGTATTGCGCTCATACTTTTCAGATCTACTGTCAGTTCTGATATGATGCTTATTTATGAAAATTCTAATTTCTTCCAGTGGGGTTCCAATTAAGGAATATTTTGAGCAAAAATCATTTTGTATTTGTTTATGCTTGATTTTGTCTGTGAGAAAGTGAGAATGCGTAAAATGGTACCATTTCTTGATAATTCACTATAGCCTTTACTATGTCCACTTCTACAATCAAACTTCATGTCTTTTTCAATGTAAAGTTCTGCATTTATTGCATATCTTCTGGTACAGTAGGAAATGTGGACACTCATATGCCCCATCCTTATAGTCACTTCCTCCGGAGTGCTGGCCTACCACTGATTCACCTTGAACTTGGGACCACTCAGATTACTCTCTCTTCTTGACTTTACCTGATTTAATTTGTGATTTAGCACTAGTTTGAACTGAAGGCATGATCTATTTAAGTATTTGTTTTTCTTAATTGCTTAACATGTATAAAACTGCTACTGTTTTTATTAGGTTCTTTCCCACACATACACACACACAATTTTAAAGAATATGACCTGGAGGTTTTTGAGACTTTTGTTACTGACTTCATTTACCCTTAAAGTCCTATGGTTTTCATTTAGTCCAAACCTC